>NW_027526385.1:130444689-130856205 GCF_048455015.1 Haemaphysalis longicornis | reverse complement strand
AGAATAGAAAGAAACTGCAACGCTGGCGCTACACTGAAAGTTTATGGAGAACGGCATAAAGTTTCCAGGAATTTTGAGAGCTTTCAAATAATGGGTCATAATTTATGCGATATCTCTGTTTTAACGACCTTGCGTTTTTTTCTGAGGCAGCAAATGCTAAATCCAGACATCTAATCACGTGACAGCGCAGGATAAGAAGACACGTTGATTTTGTCTGTTCATTCTCAGTTCTCCTTTTTGTTTTTAGTCAGGCGTAAAAATGCAGGCTTTTGTAGAACTGGTTTCTGTTCACTCATTTTCAATATACTTTGTGTGCGTTTTCTGCAACGGACGGGTTTGGAAGATATGGCTGTCAGTATCCAAATGGGGTTAATTTGTTCCGTCTGGTTCTAATTTTTTCGTGCAAGGATTTATATTTCTCTTATAACGATAAATGTAATGATAAGGCATTACACGATTTGGGTTGACGGTACTTGGCAAAGAATGCATACGCATTACAAACGGACGTGAGTTTTTCACTCGGCCAAAATTTTAAACGTCTTGGCGATCTACCAGTGCCACCATTTATATTGTCACGAAGACAAGGACGATGCAGTTGTCTTGAATAAGAAACACGTTTATTGGAGCGAACTTGTGCTCCCCTAACAACTCAAAAGAATACAGAGGCGGCGAAGCAACGGTCAACAAAGTGACTTGCAGAGGCGAGTGTCGTCGAATCGAATGCCCCGGCGTCCGCACTGCAGGCTTTTTATCTTTTGGCGCGCGTGGTTCTCGAAACGTCGATTCGCATCGAGAACATAGTAGATCCAAGAAGATTATTCTGGGCTGTTCACGTTAGATGGGAATGCTCTCCCTATCACAACAGATAACACATGCGGCACAGAAAGAAAGAATGGAACACGCGCTTCCCTTGGTGCAGAGATAACACAGACCGGCGCAGCCGGGCGGTAAAAGCAAAACACAAATAAACAAACCCAATGTATGGTTCGCGGCATTACCCCCCCTCTAAGAGTGCATCGACCCGATGCTAACATAAGCGACAGTCCGAACAAATGAAAATAACAGTTCGTCATCGTCCGTAGAAAGGTTTTAAGCGAACCACGTGGACGACTTCAGGCCGCGTGCGTTGTCGTGATGTGCCGGAGTCACCATCGGGGATCACTTCGTAGGTGAGTTGGCCAACACGTCATAGAATCTGGTAGGGTCCGAAATACCGTCGCAGGAGCTTCTCACTGAGTCCGCGTCGTCGGATGGGAGTCCAAACCCACACACGATCCCCTGGTTGGTACTCGGCGTCTCGGCGTCGGAGGTTGTAGCGGCCCGCGTCCACCAGCTGCTGGTCCGTTATACGAACTCGAGCGAGCTGGCGGGCCTCCTCCGCACGTTGAAGATATCCGTGGACGTCGGCGTTGAGGTCGTCGTCTTCTACGTGCGGAAGCATGGCGTCGAGCATCGTAGTCGGCCTTCTACCGTAGACAAGCTCGAACGGCGTCAGCTGCGTCGTCTCCTGGATAGCCGTGTTGTACGCAAACGTGACATACGGGAGCACTTCGACCCAAGTCTTATGTTCAACGTCAACGTACATTGACAGCATATCTGCGATTGTCTTGTTCAGACGTTCTGTTAGTCCGTTCGTTTGAGGGTGGTACGCCGTCGTTCTTCGGTGATTCATGTTGCTGTAGCGTAATACTCCTTGCATCAGCTCCGCAGTAAATGCCGTTCCGCGGTCTGTGATTAGCACTTCCGGGGCTCCATGTCGCAGCACAACTTGGCTTATAAAAAACTTCGCCACTTCTTGTGCAGTCCCCCTCGGAAGAGCGGCGGTCTCTGCGTAGCGCGTCATGTAGTCTGTCGCTACGGCAATCCACTTGTTCTGTGATCGTGACGTAGGGAACGGGCCTAAAAGGTCCATTCCAATCTGTTGAAATGGTCTCGATGGGACGGCGATCGGTTGCAGAAGTCCGGCGGGTCTTGTCGGCGGCGTTTTTCGTCGTTGGCAGTCACGGCAGCTCCGGACGTTGTGGGTGACGTCAGAGGTAAGGCCGGGCCAGTAGGACCTCGCCTTGATTTTTCCAATAGTTCGAGCTGTGCCCAGATGTCCAGAAGACGGCTCGTCGTGGCACGCTTCCAAAATTTCGTCACGAAGGTCCGCGGGGATGACGAGAAGGTAATTCGCTCTTGTTCCGGGGCTGAAATTCTTCACAAGGACGGAGTTTCTCAGGCTGAATGCTGGTAAGCTGCGTTTGAAGGTCCTAGGAACGGCAACGTTGCATCCCTCGAGGTACTCGATTATGACGCGTAAGTCGGGGTCGGCACGCTGCTCGGCGGCTAGGTCGCTCTCCGTCACGATCCCGAAGAACGCGCTGTCATCATCAGAGTCTTGGGGTGGTGGGTCGACGGGGCGCGGGACAGGCCGTCGGCGTCGGAGTGTTTCCTGCCGGATTTAAAAACGACTGTAACGTCGAACTCCTGCAGGCGCAAGCTCCACCGCCCAAGACGGCCAGAGGGGTCCTTCAAATTGGCGAGCCAACACAGCGCATGGTGGTCTGTTACAACCTTGAATGACCTTCCATACACGTATGGGCGAAATTTTGAAATCGCCCATATAATAGCCAGGCACTCTTTCTCAGAGGCAGAATAGTTTTTCTCCTCCTTCGACAGACCACGGCTGGCATAGGCGATTACCCTTTCGCAGCCGCTTTGCTTTTGGACAAGGACGGCACCCATGCCTATATCACTGGCGTCCATGTACATTTCCGTTTCGGCATTTTCGTCGAAATGAGCGAGCACGGGCGGGCTTTGCAGGCGTTTTTGCAGCTCGCAGAATGCTTTTTCTTGGTCGTTTTCCCAGCTGAAAGGGGTGCTGTCTTTCGTCAAGCGCGTGAGTGGCTCTGCAATGCGTGCGAAGTTTGCGACGAAGCGCCGGTAGTATGCGCACAGTCCGAGAAATCTTCGCACGCCCTTCTTGTCTTTCGGCCTTGGGAAGTTCGCAATGGCTGAAGTTTTTGCCGGGTCAGGTAGGACTTCCGCGGCGTTGACGACGTGGCCCAAAAACTTGAGATCACCGTATGCGAAACGGCACTTTTCAGGCTTCAGCGTCAACCCCGACGTACGAATGGCCTCGAGTACAGAGTCCAACCTTTCAAGGTGTTCGTCGAAAGTCCGGGCGAATACCACTACGTCGTCGAGGTATACGAGGCAGGTGTGCCACTTAAGGCCAGCTAGCACAGTGTCCATGACTCTTTGAAACGTCGCTGGTGCTGTGCACAGCCCAAACGGCATCACCTTGAACTCGTATAGGCCGTCTGGGATTATAAATGCAGTCTTCTCTCGGTCTCTCTCGTCCACTTCAATTTGCCAGTAGCCGGTCTTCAGGTCCATCGATGAGAAGTACGTCGCGTGGCAGAGGTGGTCGAGGGCGTCGTCGATTCGGGGGAGGGGGTACACGTCCTTTTTCGTGATTTTGTTCAGTCGCCGGTAATCAACGCAAAACCTTAATGTGCCGTCTTTTTTCTTTACGAGTACGACGGGCGCAGCCCAGGGGCTTTTCGATGGCTGTATAATGTCGTCGCTGAGCATGTCGTCGACTTGAGTCCGGATGGCTTCCCGTTCGTGTGAAGAGACGCGGTACGGTGACTGTCGGGTAGGTCGGGCTCCATCTTCGGTTATTATTCGGTGCTTCGCTAGAGGGGTCTGACGTAGTTTTGCGCTCGACGAAAAACATTCGTTATAGCGACGCAGCAAAGCCAATAATTTTTTCTGCTGTTCTTGCGGTAGCGCCGGATTCACGTCGAATGCCTGCGGGAGCTTGAAGGTTTCTACGGGTGTGCGTTCAAAGTCGGCGACCGCGATCACGTCACTTGCTTCTTGCGTTTCTTCGAGGAATGCAATTGCCGTGCCCTTGTTTAAATGCTGGTACTCCTCGGTAAAATTAGTAACCAAAATGTGGGATTGGTGTTCCTTGAAACACGCAATGCCTCTTGCGACAGACACACCATGGTCGAGAAGCACCCTTTGATCAGTGTCTACGATAGCGTCGACGTCAGGAGCAGCATCTTCACAGTAGACTGCGACCATCATTCCAAGAATTACGTCGCGGGAGCAGTTAGGCAGAACGACGAACGCCGCAGGGTACGTTGTGCCGTCTATGGTGACGCGCGATGTGCACGTTCCACTTGGCGTCACGAGGTGGCCTCCTGCTGTGCGTATGTGCGGACCGTCCCATCTGGTCATAACTTTCTTCAGTTTAGACGCAAATGGTCCGCTCATTACTGAGTAGTCAGCTCCAGTGTCTACGAGGGCGACTACGTCAAAGCCGTCGATGGACACCTTGACGTCAGATGCAGTCATCATCGAGTTCCGGGTTCGTCGGGTCGTCGTATCTCTGCTTGTACGTGTTGATCGTCGGGCATTGTGCATCGTCGTTGTCGTCGTATTCTTAACGGACGTCTCGGTCAGGTCGGGTACGCGTCGCGCCGTGTAGCTGTCGTCGTGTTCGGGAGTCTCGTCAGGATTAGGTCGGGTCGTCGGGATGAGGGCATGTCGTGAATCACTGTCTTCAGCGCGTCCTTGCGTCGTTGGAGGGCTTCCAGTTCTTCGCCGTAGAGCAACTTCACCTCCAGAAGTTGCCGCCTTTAGTTTCCCCCGCGTGGGCTGGGAGACCTTCCACGTGCGAAGTCAGCACTGCTACGGCGGGCCGGCGACTGGTACGGGTAGGGCGACGGCTAACGATTGAAACGGGCTGGTCCACGGCTGGTGGCAGACAGATATTCTTCAATCTCAGATGGGTGCTGGCCGGGTCGGGGGCATGGTGCGTCGACGGAGAAACCCGTAGTCCGAGTCTCTTGTATGGGCAGCGACGGTAGATGTGGTCGGCCTCTCCGCAGTGGTAGCACAGAGGACGATTATCCGGTGTTCGCCATACGTCAGTCTTCCTCGGCGTCTGGGTTTGTGCTACCGGGGGTCGGGCGGGCGACAGTGGGCGGCGGTAGGGCGGGGCCTCTTGACGACGTGCCTCTTGACAACGTGTTGGAGCAGGGAGGGGTCGGTGAACAGCCGCGGAGTACGTCATAGCTTGGGGCTCGCAGTGTACTTCGGATGCCACAGAAGTTCCCAAAGCGTTTTGAACTTCTTCCCGGATCACGTCAGTTATGCAAGCGACTTGGGGTTGCGGCGTTGTCGGGAAAAGTTTCCGCAGCTCCTCTCTCACTACTGCGCGGATGGTCTCGCGTAGGCTATCAGCCGGAATCCGCATGTTGTCGACGTAGTTCGCACTGGCCGCGCCAACAAAGTTCTGGTCATACAGCTTAGCACGCATTTCGAGAGCCTTCTCAATCGTGCTGGCTTCGGTCACGAATTCAGCGATGGTTTTGTTCGGGTTGCGGAGAAGTCCAGCAAACAGCTCCTCCTTCACACCGCGCATCAAGAAGCGTAACTTCTTTTCATCCGTCATTTCGGGGTCTGCGCGGCGAAATAGTTGCTTCATCTCCTCAACAAAGATCACGACCCCTTCGTTGGGGTGTTGTGTCCGAGTTTCAAGCAAAGTGCAGCTCGCTCTTTTCTCACAACGGTAGTGAATGTCTTAAGGAACTCCCGTTTGAAGTGAGTCCAGTGGGTCAAAGAACTCTCATGGTTCTCGACCCAAGTTCGAGCAGCGTCTTCTAAGTAAAAGAAGACATGCCGGAAAGTTTCTTCGTCGTCCCACCTGTTGAAGATGCGGACGCGCTCCAGCTTCTCCAACCATTCTTCGGGGTCTTCAGCGGGGGCTCCCCGGAACGATAGCGGTTCCCGGGGCTGCTGCAGGACGATTGGCGACGTTGTTTCTTGCACCATGGTGTTGGTTGCAGCGTTCCTTTTCTTGGGCCGTTCTGGCATCAACCCGAACCCGGGTGGTAAATCTTGCAGGCGGAGGCTGGCTCTTGTTGGACTGGCTTGGCGGCTTCCCGAGGTTGTAGTGGGCATGAAGGGTGCTACCCAGCACCTCACCAGATGTCACGAAGACAAGGACGATGCAGTTGTCTTGAATGAGCAACACGTTTATTGGAGCGAACTTGTGCTCCCCTAACAACTCAAAAGAATACAGAGGCGGCGAAGCAACGGTCAACAAAGTGACTTGCACAGGCGAGTGTCGTCGAATCGAATGCCCCGGCGTCCGCACTGCAGGCTTTTGATCTTTTGGCGCGCGTGGTTCTCGAAACGTCGATTCGCATCGAGAACATAGTAGATCAAAGAAGATTATTCTGGGCTGTTCACGTTAGATGGGAATGCTCTCCCTATCACAACAGATAACACATGCGGCACAGAAAGAAAGAATGGAACACGCGCTTCCCTTGGCGCAGAGATAACACAGACCGGCGCAGCCGGGCGGTAAAAGCAAAACACAAATAAACAAACCCAATGTATGGTTCGCGGCAATATCAAACACGTATGAAGTGGGGAGCGCAGGGGATGGGATGTGTAGCGTCTGTTGTTGGGTAATTGATTTACTTTGACTCTCCATAAAGACCCAATCAAACACGCGAGTTGCGCTTGAGGCCTCAGTCCCCCACTCTGTCACTCGTGAAAACCTAATGCGGAAAGCTATTACGGTTACAGAAAGAAAGAGTAGACCGCCACGACGCTTCCCTGGCCACATGATAATCTAACTCGTATGCAGGTGCCTTACTCTTTAAAGTACACGTATCGAGGAACTCCGCTTGAAAGCTGGTGTGAATAACCTTGTCATCAGAACCATTTTAAATAATTTCAACGGGAACAAATGAATACAAATAGCTTTATGCATACTAGAATCGAGTGAACCCAGGTGCACAGTAGATTAGAAGGCGCCAATATCATTGAGGCGCATACCCAACCTTTAATGCGCCCAACGAGTTTACGTAACCTATAGTGCATGTAGGAGCCCAATGCACCTGCCCCATTTTTGTTTCGCTGCACATATCCGCACACAACACTACCTACAAAAGAAGGACCTAAGAAAACACGACAAAACATAGCAAAACGTGCTGAGCTAGTTCCCTCATGCTTATTGGAAAGTTGGTTATGGCTAGTTCATGCAAGGTGGTTTATGTAGTTGGTTCATTCATGTATGTGGTGTGTGTGTCTACTTCGTCTTCGTGGGCTTAGCACCCCTTTTATTCCTTCCGTAAACGACAAAGTAACCGAGAACAGCGTTAACCAATCCGCTGGACCATACCAGTCTCTAGGGGAGCACGTTAGTGTGGTGGCAACCGTCGAACCGCCCCGCCTTTGTACGTAACTCGCACTTGTAGCACGCATGCAGTGCGCCGAGGCGCTGGCCCTGACCGGGTGTACGGTCCATGTGACTCATGGCTGAACAGTTGCATTGACGGTTCGGCTTCCGTGACCTTCGTTTGTACCTCAAAAAAATTAGAGATTCGACATGGCGGTTTTTCATATCACCAAGGCACGCAACATACAGAACGCATATATATATATATATATATATATATATATGTAGCGAATCAGAATAGGAAATGAGGGGCTCGTTGAAAATAACACAGAAATAAGGGTTGGCAGTCGAGAAAACCTCGGAAAGCAAAGGGGAGGATGTGGTAGATCATTGAAACAGATTAGGAATTTGGAAATTAGGAAGAAAAAATGCCCGCCAGGTGGGATCCGAACCCACGACCTCCGAATGGCGCTGGCTACCACCCCCAAGCACAGGAAACAAACATACCTAACATAAATACCCCAGAAAGTGAATGGGAAAATCGCCCCGCCGGTAGCGTAGTGGTTATCGCACCAGACCGGTATTCTGGAGGTCGTGGGTTCGGATCCCACCTGGCGGGCATTTTTTCTTCACTTTCTTTCTTTCTTTCCAAATTCCTAATCTGTTTCAATGATCTACCACATCCTCCCCTTTGCTTTCCGAGGTTTTCTCGACTGCCAACCCTTATTTCTGTGTTATTTTCAACGAGCCCCTCATTTCCTATTCTGATTCGCTACATGCATAGCGAGGGCCTCTGTTCTGGCAGTCTTGTTGCCAAAGGGAGCTTAAGAGGGTTCAAAGCTGGTCGACCACTCTGGACATGTCGTAGACACTCGAGTCACGACCCGGGGGTTAAAAAGAAGGTCCCCTTCACCCCGATTAGTCCGAATGGCGCTGGCTACCACCCCCAAGCACAGGAAACAAACATACCTAACATAAATACCCCAGAAAGTGAATGGGAAAATCGCCCCGCCGGTAGCGTAGTGGTTATCGCACCAGACCGGTATTCTGGAGGTCGTGGGTTCGGATCCCACCTGGCGGGCATTTTTTCTTCACTTTCTTTCTTTCTTTCCAAATTCCTAATCTGTTTCAATGATCTACCACATCCTCCCCTTTGCTTTCCGAGGTTTTCTCGACTGCCAACCCTTATTTCTGTGTTATTTTCAACGAGCCCCTCATTTCCTATTCTGATTCGCTACATGCATAGCGAGGGCCTCTGTTCTGGCAGTCTTGTTGCCAAAGGGAGCTTAAGAGGGTTCAAAGCTGGTCGACCACTCTGGACATGTCGTAGACACTCGAGTCACGACCCGGGGGTTAAAAAGAAGGTCCCCTTCACCCCGATTAGTCCGAATGGCGCTGGCTACCACCCCCAAGCACAGGAAACAAACATACCTAACATAAATACCCCAGAAAGTGAATGGGAAAATCGCCCCGCCGGTAGCGTAGTGGTTATCGCACCAGACCGGTATTCTGGAGGTCGTGGGTTCGGATCCCACCTGGCGGGCATTTTTTCTTCACTTTCTTTCTTTCTTTCCAAATTCCTAATCTGTTTCAATGATCTACCACATCCTCCCCTTTGCTTTCCGAGGTTTTCTCGACTGCCAACCCTTATTTCTGTGTTATTTTCAACGAGCCCCTCATTTCCTATTCTGATTCGCTACATGCATAGCGAGGGCCTCTGTTCTGGCAGTCTTGTTGCCAAAGGGAGCTTAAGAGGGTTCAAAGCTGGTCGACCACTCTGGACATGTCGTAGACACTCGAGTCACGACCCGGGGGTTAAAAAGAAGGTCCCCTTCACCCCGATTAGTCCGAATGGCGCTGGCTACCACCCCCAAGCACAGGAAACAAACATACCTAACATAAATACCCCAGAAAGTGAATGGGAAAATCGCCCCGCCGGTAGCGTAGTGGTTATCGCACCAGACCGGTATTCTGGAGGTCGTGGGTTCGGATCCCACCTGGCGGGCATTTTTTCTTCACTTTCTTTCTTTCTTTCCAAATTCCTAATCTGTTTCAATGATCTACCACATCCTCCCCTTTGCTTTCCGAGGTTTTCTCGACTGCCAACCCTTATTTCTGTGTTATTTTCAACGAGCCCCTCATTTCCTATTCTGATTTGCTACATGCATAGCGAGGGCCTCTGTTCTGGCAGTCTTGTTGCCAAAGGGAGCTTAAGAGGGTTCAAAGCTGGTCGACCACTCTGGACATGTCGTAGACACTCGAGTCACGACCCGGGGGTTAAAAAGAAGGTCCCCTTCACCCCGATTAGTCCGAATGGCGCTGGCTACCACCCCCAAGCACAGGAAACAAACATACCTAACATAAATACACCAGAAAGTGAATGGGAAAATCGCCCCGCCGGTAGCGTAGTGGTTATCGCACCAGACCGGTATTCTGGAGGTCGTGGGTTCGGATCCCACCTGGCGGGCATTTTTTCTTCACTTTCTTTCTTTCTTTCCAAATTCCTAATCTGTTTCAATGATCTACCACATCCTCCCCTTTGCTTTCCGAGGTTTTCTCGACTGCCAACCTTATTTCTGTGTTATTTTCAACGAGCCCCTCATTTCCTATTCTGATTCGCTACATGCATAGCGAGGGCCTCTGTTCTGGCAGTCTTGTTGCCAAAGGGAGCTTAAGAGGGTTCAAAGCTGGTCGACCACTCTGGACATGTCGTAGACACTCGAGTCACGACCCGGGGGTTAAAAAGAAGGTCCCCTTCACCCCGATTAGTCCGAATGGCGCTGGCTACCACCCCCAAGCACAGGAAACAAACATACCTAACATAAATACCCCAGAAAGTGAATGGGAAAATCGCCCCGCCGGTAGCGTAGTGGTTATCGCACCAGACCGGTATTCTGGAGGTCGTGGGTTCGGATCCCACCTGGCGGGCATTTTTTCTTCACTTTCTTTCTTTCCAAATTCCTAATCTGTTTCAATGATCTACCACATCCTCCCCTTTGCTTTCCGAGGTTTTCTCGACTGCCAACCCTTATTTCTGTGTTATTTTCAACGAGCCCCTCATTTCCTATTCTGATTCGCTACATGCATAGCGAGGGCCTCTGTTCTGGCAGTCTTGTTGCCAAAGGGAGCTTAAGAGGGTTCAAAGCTGGTCGACCACTCTGGACATGTCGTAGACACTCGAGTCACGACCCGGGGGTTAAAAAGAAGGTCCCCTTCACCCCGACTAGTCCGAATGGCGCTGGCTACCACCCCCAAGCACAGGAAACAAACATACCTAACATAAATACCCCAGAAAGTGAATGGGAAAATCGCCCCGCCGGTAGCGTAGTGGTTATCGCACCAGACCAGTATTCTGGAGGTCGTGGGTTCGGATCCCACCTGGCGGGCATTTTTTCTTCACTTTCTTTCTTTCTTTCTTTCCAAATTCCTAATCTGTTTCAATGATCTACCACATCCTCCCCTTTGCTTTCCGAGGTTTTCTCGACTGCCAACCCTTATTTCTGTGTTATTTTCAACGAGCCCCTCATTTCCTATTCTGATTCGCTACATGCATAGCGAGGGCCTCTGTTCTGGCAGTCTTGTTGCCAAAGGGAGCTTAAGAGGGTTCAAAGCTGGTCGACCACTCTGGACATGTCGTAGACACTCGAGTCACGACCCGGGGGTTAAAAAGAAGGTCCCCTTCACCCCGATTAGTCCGAATGGCGCAGGCTACCACCCCCAAGCACAGGAAACAAACATACCTAACATAAATACCCCAGAAAGTGAATGGGAAAATCGCCCCGCCGGTAGCGTAGTGGTTATCGCACCAGACCGGTATTCTGGAGGTCGTGGGTTCGGATCCCACCTGGCGGGCATTTTTTCTTCACTTTCTTTCTTTCTTTCCAAATTCCTAATCTGTTTCAATGATCTACCACATCCTCCCCTTTGCTTTCCGAGGTTTTCTCGACTGCCAACCCTTATTTCTGTGTTATTTTCAACGAGCCCCTCATTTCCTATTCTGATTCGCTACATGCATAGCGAGGGCCTCTGTTCTGGCAGTCTTGTTGCCAAAGGGAGCTTAAGAGGGTTCAAAGCTGGTCGACCACTCTGGACATGTCGTAGACACTCGAGTCACGACCCGGGGGTTAAAAAGAAGGTCCCCTTCACCCCGATTAGTCCGAATGGCGCTGGCTACCACCCCCAAGCACAGGAAACAAACATACCTAACATAAATACCCCAGAAAGTGAATGGGAAAATCGCCCCGCCGGTAGCGTAGTGGTTATCGCACTAGACCGGTATTCTGGAGGTCGTGGGTTCGGATCCCACCTGGCGGGCATTTTTTCTTCACTTTCTTTCTTTCTTTCCAAATTCCTAATCTGTTTCAATGATCTACCACATCCTCCCCTTTGCTTTCCGAGGTTTTCTCGACTGCCAACCCTTATTTCTGTGTTATTTTCAACGAGCCCCTCATTTCCTATTCTGATTCGCTACATGCATAGCGAGGGCCTCTGTTCTGGCAGTCTTGTTGCCAAAGGGAGCTTAAGAGGGTTCAAAGCTGGTCGACCACTCTGGACATGTCGTAGACACTCGAGTCACGACCCGGGGGTTAAAAAGAAGGTCCCCTTCACCCCGATTAGTCCGAATGGCGCTGGCTACCACCCCCAAGCACAGGAAACAAACATACCTAACATAAATACCCCAGAAAGTGAATGGGAAAATCGCCCCGCCGGTAGCGTAGTGGTTATCGCACCAGACCGGTATTCTGGAGGTCGTGGGTTCGGATCCCACCTGGCGGGCATTTTTTCTTCACTTTCTTTCTTTCTTTCCAAATTCCTAATCTGTTTCAATGATCTACCACATCCTCCCCTTTGCTTTCCGAGGTTTTCTCGACTGCCAACCCTTATTTCTGTGTTATTTTCAACGAGCCCCTCATTTCCTATTCTGATTCGCTACATGCATAGCGAGGGCCTCTGTTCTGGCAGTCTTGTTGCCAAAGGGAGCTTAAGAGGGTTCAAAGCTGGTCGACCACTCTGGACATGTCGTAGACACTCGAGTCACGACCCGGGGGTTAAAAAGAAGGTCCCCTTCACCCCGATTAGTCCGAATGGCGCTGGCTACCACCCCCAAGCACAGGAAACCAACATACCTAACATAAATACCCCAGAAAGTGAATGGGAAAATCGCCCCGCCGGTAGCGTAGTGGTTATCGCACCAGACCGGTATTCTGGAGGTCGTGGGTTCGGATCCCACCTGGCGGGCATTTTTTCTTCACTTTCTTTCTTTCTTTCCAAATTCCTAATCTGTTTCAATGATCTACCACATCCTCCCCTTTGCTTTCCGAGGTTTTCTCGACTGCCAACCCTTATTTCTGTGTTATATATATATATATATATATATATAACCTATAAATTTATATACATATATATATATGTATATATATATACATTTATATATATATATATATGTATATAGTCTGGAAAGATAAAAACTGACACAGAGCGCGAAAAATTAAGGTTAGTAGAGACAGAGACACACGAGAAAGACGTAGAAAATAGTAATAGGTTTACTGACGTTTCAGGAAGGGGACTTCCTTTCTACTCTAAAGAAAGCAAGTCCTCTTCCTGATCGTCAGTAAACTTACTTCTATTTTCTACGTCTTTCTCGTGTGTCTCTGTCTCTACTAACCTTACATATATATATATATAAAAATATATATATATAAATATATATATATATATATATTAATGAACTTGCGACCGATTCTCAAGACGCCATGTTTAATCTGTCCGAACGAGCCTCGCGCTTCGTCATTCGCTTCCAGTCGGCCGCCGTCCTCGTTGCTCTGATGGTGGATTGGCCGCTGACTGCGCTTGCAGCTTTTCTTTCGCAAAGCTTGGTGCCTTTACACTCGGCCACACTGCGATGGCGAGCACCAACGAGCTCTTGGCGTGGGTTCTTGTCTTCGAATCTAAGGTTGCCCTAAAGGTCGGCATACCAACGGTGGAAGAAACTGTTGTACATCTGTGCTTGTTGGATATGTCTCACGTTCCACTTCGTGTCTTGCTTTCCAGCTTGCTCTAGGGATACGCTTTCCATTGTCATGTTCTGTGGGCTTGCCCCGCGGCTATTGTCTTGTGTTGTTTTTTCCTTGGTGATTGATTCTGCACTTCCTTCAGTGTTCTTGCCTCCTGCACGTTTGTCGTCGTCGGCTTCAGCAACTGTCGCTGAAACGTGCTCGTTTTTGACAGGTGCATCGTTCTGTGCTTCATTCTTTTTTTCATTCAGTTGGATCTCTAGTTGCTTGTTAGGTTTCCCTGGAATGTGTTTTTGTTCAGCTTCATCGGGTTGAGCCATTGCGGTCGTCTTGTCGCGTTCTTGTGGGGACAACAAGCGCTCAGTGAGGTTGTTGGAGTAGCACGTCGTCGTGGATGCAAGGTGATCTTTCGCCCTCACCAGGGTGGTGTTGAAGTGCTCCAGGGAACGTCCGGGCGTCATGGGAGCGGCAAGATGCCCGCAAAGTGGTAGGATCCGCCCTGGAATACTGGAGTGGGGGCGACGGACGTGAGTATCGACGCAATGGGCCGCTGCTCCAGCGGACTGGGGATGAGCGACTGTAGTGATTGGCTCTTTCACATCGCACACTTCTCCGAACCGACGGAAGTCGAAGGTGGCTCACGGAGTAGACCCGCCTGTTCATTCACGCAGGAAACAATCGGCGAGTCACTGGCTTGGTAGGGAGACATGGAATGAAGGGCGCCGTCTTCAGTGACGATCAGAGACGTAGCGGTCGTCCCGTCCTCAGCCTTTTCTGACGTATTGCTCGCCTCCGGTTCGAAGCCAGCAGACCATTCCAGGAACGGCGCTGACGTTTGCACGTAAGGCTGCGGTAAGCACGGGGCGGTGCTCTGGTGCAATTCTGCTGCCAGGCGGATGAACGCTTAAAGGTTCTCTTCCGGCGGCTGCGTGGTCAGGACTGCAGCATGAACGAGGTCGGACAGGCCATCTATGATATACTGTCTCGCAAAAGGAGACACCCAGGTGAAGTCACAGTCTGCGAGCAGGCGCAGCTTTTCGTAGATGTAGGTCATCACGTTTTCGCCAGGGCCTTGGCGACGGGCACGCATTTTCATGAAGCGAGCGTCATAGCTGGCAGTCCAGTTACCGAATGCAGCGATTGACGCTCGACTCCAGCTTTCCCAGGAGGCATGGGAGTGACCTTCATACAGGTGCCATGCTCGAGCAGCATCGCGCAGGCGTTCGTTTGCAAATAACAACTTTGCATGGTCAGGCCAGGCGTGGTGGGTAGCAAGGGCGTCGACTAGCTTTATCCAGCAAACAGCATCGTCCTGGAAACCTCGGAAAACCGGGACGACCGTGACGGTGGGCGACGGAAACGGGCTAGGAAGGACGTCCCGAAGCTGCTCACACATCTCTGTGAGGGCCTGGACAGCCCAAGAATGGCGGCCCGATTTCAAGCGGTCGTCATTCGGAGGGTAGGTCACTGTTGGCGGAAAATCTACAGACGACAGAAATTACGGCGCGAACGGTGGAAGCCGTGGCGAGTCCAGAAGACGTCGTCCGCTTCAAAAGCCACACCCAAGGCTGGATCGCCTAGGGGTTCGGAGTTACCTCCGGTGCTCGTGCTGAGACCGTGGCGCCACCGATGAACTCGGGCAGCAGAGCTGGAAGGCTTACCAGGCCTTGGCCGCTGCTGAGGGCCGTCCCTGCGGTGGATCGCCGCGGGGGAGCGCAGGTCCGGAGGCTGGGTCGCCTCGGAGCTTGAAGGGGTGTCGACTGCGCCACTGTAATGAACTTGCGACCGATTCTCAAGACGCCATGTTGAATCTGTCCGAACAAGCCTCGCGCTTCATCCTTCGCTTCCAGTCGGCCGCCGTCCTCGTGGCTCTGGTGGTGGATTGGCCGCTGACTACGCTTGTAGCTTTTCTTTCACAAAGCTTCGTGCCTTTACAATATATATATATATATATATATATATATATATATATATATATATATATATATATATATTTATATATATATATATATATAGAGAGAGAGAGAGAGAGAGAGAAAGAGAGAGTAATGAAGAGAAGAGAATGAACTAACGCACCTCCATCGTCGAATTCCTGCTCGTGTATGTGGTGGAAGCACCCTGAAAGCATCAGCTCTGTGCGTCCGTGTCCTCAGAGCAGCGATTCTTCATCCGGTTCGCGTGGAACAGATTGCTACTTCCCGCCTCTCGCTATTTTTGCTCGTTAGTGAATAAACCACTTTGCAAGTGGTGAGGGAGCCGGGGTACGAGGTCAAGCAACCTTGAGCCTCGCAACCGCACAGTACCAATGTCTGTCAACCTAGTCGACCTCGGC
The DNA here is from genome assembly GCF_048455015.1 of Haemaphysalis longicornis. NCBI lineage: Eukaryota > Metazoa > Arthropoda > Arachnida > Ixodida > Ixodidae > Haemaphysalis > Haemaphysalis longicornis. The sequence continues at coordinate 130,840,670 of NW_027526385.1, read as the reverse complement.
CAACAGCCACCATCAGCGGTGTCACCGGTCATTTGCGCGAGCACCATCCGTCAGCGTGTCCCACCCTTTTCCAACACAAAGATGATAACGATGTTGGGGTTGGTTCTGCACGTATGAGAGAGTCAGCGTCTACAACAAGTGGGATGACAAAACTAAGCCAAGCAATATTTAGTTTTACTTTATAGTAGTGGCTGAAATGTGGTTTTGGAACAACATGAGGACCATAAAAACTTGGGGTGAATTCCAAGCCCACTTTGCAGAGGCGTTTGACAGGCCGACGGTGCTGAAACGGCCCACTGAACAACGTTTACGCGTGCGCGCGCAGCAGAGCGGCGAAAATTTCTCGAGCTATATCTAAGACGTTGTGGATATGTGCAGGCGTGTCAACATTACTATGCCTGATCAAGAAAATATTCGGCACATCTTGCAAAGAATTGAAGACGACGCGTTTCAGATGTTGATGTCCAAAGGACCAAAGGCCGTGGCTGAGGTCTAACCTCTGCCAAAGTTATGATGAGCTGTGGCAGCAAAGGATTATCGGTCGACAGTCGCTCAGGACGAGGGGAGAACATTCGAAGTTGTCGTTCAGTTCTGAACAAGCGTCGGCTCAGATGAACAATAAGGACTTCATCCGAGACGACGTCGCTCGGCGATTTTCGGTTGTGACATTGGTGGAGCATCCCTCATTAAGTTTGCCTCAAGCTCTTCAGCATACCATCAGGGAGCAGGTCGGTGATGCCCTATCACCTGCACACCAGTCAACTACACCAGCTGCCCCGCTTACTGTTCCTCCCATGGGTACTGTAGCCCCGCAAGGGACCGCTTTATTGTCGTACAGCGAATGTGTGGCAAGGGCTGACCCGGCACTTGTCCGCGCCTTTGGCTCGTAGTTTGGACCCTGCATACTAGTGCCTGAGCTATTCACTACTCAGCCAGTTTCCCAGTACCGCCGTCCCACGCCATTGGCTGTAAAGCAATGGAATCAGTGGTACACTATATGCTTATATGGCGCACTATATATATGCCTATATGGCGCACCATATGATCGACCTATATGCTGTTCCTATCGCCTCTCTGGACATGTGGCACGTTACTGTCACCGTGGAATGCACCATGTTGAAGAATCTCGTAGTCGAGTCTGTCTCCCGAAAGCTCACCATCGCATACCTGCGGGACCACCACCACCATACTTTGAATCCCACCATCCGACGTTCGCAAGACACGGATCGCCTTCTCGTCGCCGCTCCATCTCTCCTATGTGTCGTCAGTCTGCGCCTCATGAAGCGGGAACTAGTTTGTTTAGTTTTGGAGACACGAAGTGCGTATAGAGCAAATTGTCCGTCCTCGTGTATTACCGAAAAATGTCATCGACGTAGTTGTTGAAGGAGTTCCTATTCTTGCTCTTGTTGATTCTGGTGTGGCGATTTTTGTTATAAGTTAGAAATTGCCGGAAACTGAAAAAGGTTATGACGCCACTGTCGGGACTTTCACTTCGAACTGCTGGTGCGGAGCATAATGTTTCAGAACTGGCTGCATGCGCTGCTCAAATAGTGATCCAAGACACTGTCTTCACCATTGAATTTGTTGTTTTGTCTTTGTGTTCCCAATATGTTATTCTTGCATGGAACGTCTTGTCAAGCCATGACGCAGTGATCGACCTTCCTAAGGTTGAGACTGAACTTTATCCGCAGAGCTATCCGCCACTGTCTGAGGATTTTATGGGGGAATAGATTACCGTAGACGAAGGCGTCGATATACCGCCAAAAAGTTCAGTAATAATTGACCGTGCTAGTGCGGGCGTGCCATATGGACATGTCCTATTCACACTATCTCACATTTTGTTCGCCGGAAGGAGTTGCCAGTCCCATTCGCCCTTCTCACATTTAAAGGCGGGCGTAGAAGAATGTTTGTCTCTATAAAGCCCACCATTTTGTCAGCCTGCTCCATGGAGAGTGAATTGGCCCTTTTGAAACTATGGGCCCAATCAGCAGCTTCGACGTTTGAAATGATCCGACTGCGGTTTCACTCAGTGCCCTGGACTCATCCCTTTCTTCCGATGCTTCACTGTCTGCCGACGTGTTCAAGAAGTCCCTAGACGCCGATTTCCCACACAGAGCACGCAGCTTCTCACCCTTCTTCCCAAGCCCGGTTCTTCAATGGAATCTGCAAAAGCTTCTTTGGATAAAACGTCAGCAGTCGCACATTACAGCGACACAGGTGAATACGCCCACTTGCGACAGCGACCCTAGCGTGGGTCGGGTCCGGAACGAGGTGTTACTACTGAACACATAGATGACATGCTCCACCGCGGCGTCATTCCGTCGTCCCAAAGCCCACGGCCGTCGCCCATGGTCCTAGTAACGAGAAAAGGCGGATATTTACGGTTGCGGGTTGACTACACCGCCAAAGCAAAATTACCCGCAAGGACGTTAATTCGTTCACTCGCATCGACCACGCTCTCAATTGTTTACATGGTGCAGAATTCATTTCTTCCCTTGATTTGTACTCAGGCAACTGGCCTGTGCCAGATGCGAAATCGGACCGCTTTAAAACCGCTTATGTTACCCGCAAGGTTTATTTGCAGTCCACGTCATGCCATTTGGCTTATGCAATGCAACTGCCACTATCGAGAGAATGATGGATAACATCTTGTGTGGTCTCAAATGGCATATATGTCTTTGGTACTATGATGACGTAGTCGTATTCTCCCTATTTTCTCACACATCCAACTCATCTCGAGCAGATTCTGATGTGTCTCGCTGCTGACAGCCTCCAACTGAACCTAAAGACTGTTGTTTTGTTGCGTGCAACTTGACTCTATGGGGCCACGTTGTTTCATAAAATGGTGTGTCACCTGATCCCGACAAGCTACGTGCCGAAGCCGACTTTCCCAAGCCGAATTCCATGAAAACCCTCTGCAGCTTCATCAATCTGTAGTCCTGTTCCCGACGCTTGGTCAGAAACTTCGCTATGATCGTTGCCCCCCTACAAAGACTGCTGAACGGCGATGCCGCTATTTCTGCATGGTTCTCAGAGTGTTATAACGCATTATCGCTTTTGCGACGTCTGGTAATCTAACCACATATCATCCGGCAATACGACACAGTAGCTCCTACTGAGGGCCACACTGACGCCAGTGTTTCAGTCTTGATGCAGTGCTCGCATAACGGAAGCCCAACTACGACGAATATGAAGTAGCGTATGCAAGTCGAACTCTCACCAAGGCCGAGCGGAACTATTCCGTGACCAAAATGCAGTGCCTTGGCCATAGTCTCAGAACTCACCAAATTCAGCCCCTACATTTATGGAGGCCCCTTTGATGTTGTCACCGACCACCACGCATTGTGCAGGCGGTCATCTCTGGAAGACCCCATGGGATGATGCTATCGTTGGGCCCTTCGTCCACAAGAATGCGACATTCGCGTTATGTATCGATCCGGACGAAGCATTCTGATGCCGACGCCCTCCCTGGCTCCCCTGGTGTATTGGCACGGAACACCTCAAAACAATAGACTCTCCATTGTCATCGCTTACTCTTTAGGCATGGGCTCCCAGCAGAAAGAAGGTCCATAGATCGCTACTATAGTAACTTTCCTGTCTTCACCATTGAACCTTCTTCAGCCTAGTCCCCTGCGTCGCCAGTCTTCTCTCTTTGCCTTTCGCGACAACCTCTTGTAGCGCCGCAACTACATGCCGTAAGGCCCCAAGTGGCTCCTTGTGGTTCCACGGAGCCTCCGAGCGGAGGTGTGTGCCGCTTACCATCATGATCTGCAGAGTGCTCACACGGGACTCTTGTAGAATAATGCCATAGTTCGTCAAATATATAATTGGCGTGGTATGTACAGCTTTGTGCGAAGATGTTTTCGTGCCTGAACGGAATGCGCAGTTTCTGCATTTACGGTTCCACTGTCCTTTTTCGTATTCGTGACCTTATTTGGTGAGGTGATGGTTGCCCATAAACAAATTGGACACACGCCAAAATGTCAACCGGTGCACAAATTACTCTGAGACGGCGTCTGTGCGCAAATCCACGTTCCCCTTCAAAGCCTACAAACACAATTTCGCAGTCTTATAACACCGGCCCGTACGACGACAACCACAAGGGCATTCCGAACCACGCAGTCTCTTGTAGTCACCTCTCCATTTGTTGCTAACATGCAAGATGACACCAATGATTTCCCCGCGGCATATTTGAGGACGCGGAGGACTCGTCTGGCCACTTAGGCCGTGTGGACAAGTTTATAATGGGAGCGGTGGACTTTTCTGACCGATAGGACCATGCGGAAAAGTTTATATTGAGTGGGACGGTAAAGGCAAGCACAGCCGGCCTTATTTCTCACTTGATGGTGCAGCGATAAGCTGGTTTGAAAATCATCACTGCTCGCTTACCCTCTGGGAAGTGTGTCGGCGACTACGGCATGACACTTACCTTGGTTGCGAGAAAAGAGAGAAAGAGAGAGAAAGAGAGAAAAGAGAGAAAGAGAGAGTCCCGTGATCAGGAACGTAATGAGAACGTTCCATGTTCGTTGAGGGCATGTCGCGTTTGTTGGGGTGGGTGGGCTACTATACAAGCTGTGAAAAACATTACGCGCCATCTTTTAAGGGAAGTGAAGGAACAGCTTTTCGCTGGGCTGGGCTGGGCTGGGCTGGTGCGAGGCAAGAGTTCACGATAGATCGCTAACTGCAGCAGCGGGCTAAACAGTACAGATTCCTGGAAAACCAGGCTGTTTCAACGTCCATTTTCAGCATCCAGGAATCCATCCGAGACCTTGTTGGTACCGTTGTTCACGAGGAGCAAGAGTTGCTTCAGGCACATGACTGTTGATGGTTGATCGCTGCCACTAAACACGTTATCCCTGACGAACTGCGGCAGGTCGTGATGTCCCTACTACCTTCTGAACCTTAGCATGTAGTTCCTGTTTACACAACGTCAATTCATATTCTGTAGCCGGCATTTCCCTACCAACTTACCGTAAACTCCACCTCACACGCGCATGTACAGAAGCCGAGTTTATTCCAGCTTCATCACACCCGTTTCATCGATGTGTGAACCCCGCCGTTTTGAAATAACGGAGGCTGCCAGAACAGAATGGTGCTGTGTGGCGTACCTCTAACAACTGTCCCCGTCTTACACCACAGTGAAAAAGCAGGGCTTATACTTCAAAACTGTACATATCGTAGGGTGGGACTTCCTGGGTTTTCACGAAATGCACCGCGACCGGGCACCGAAAAATAAACACCGAGCACCAAAAGATAAAGGCTCGGAAAGTAAGTGTTGCGGTGTTCATTTCCCGAACGCCCATCTAGGCACGTCACCCTGCTGGCTGCTCCCTCAACGTTTGTGTTTTCTCTACGTTTATAGAGGAGCACAAGTTTGCTTCAATAAGCTATGTTTTTTTCAAGAAACTTCATAGTCTTTCACTTGTTGACGATGCTCAGGTTGGTTTTCTTAAGGGGATACTTGCGATGAATGAATTATGCGAGCTTCTTGTTACGTTTTAAACTCCTAGGACAGTTTACGGCGACGAAACGAAGCCGGCCTTAGATATTTGCAAAGCGAGCATAACAGCGTCATCAGAAGCCAGCATGTTTGCAACAACAGAATGCTTCGCATCCGCGGACAGTGTGGCATTTCTGAAGAAAATTTGTCACTTCTACTCGCCCGACAAGACTCTCCTGCTTGAGCTCTCGTCGACATCACTAATAAAAAACCATAAATACTTGTCACAAAGTTTAACCGAACTACCTTCACGTCTCACGTGAAATGGCTGTCTTCACTTTGGACTTGGTCCACGATACCGGCAAACTAAGTTTCTTTGAAACTTATTCACCACAGGCCTAATCCCGGAAAATTGAAAAAGTAGACGTCAAGCGACACCTGACAACATTACAGTGGGACCAAGTTTTAAGCGTTGTCGAATCTTTCAGAGACTGCTTTGCTCTCTTGGCAGTCGGCACTCGATGCTCTTTGTATATTTTACTTTTGGGGGGCTGTTTTATCTCTAAAAATTGTGATACTCTTACGCAAGAAAAAAAAACAGTGCATTTGTGTAAACCTGAACACGTATTAGGATCCTATAAAGGCACCCACACAATCTTGGGCTATTTCGCACCCGTTGAAACGAAATAGATGTATAGGGTTGCCCTGAAAATTGGTATGACTATATCAACGAAGTATGGCAGCTTGCAAATGTCTGGTCGTGCGCTAACGACAGTGTACTGCTAGCACAATGAGAAACTACTAGAAACAGAATCTTCCGTGAATATAGGGCTTTCCAACAATTCAGCAGTGCAATGGAGAAACATACATAAACCATACATATTTCGGGAAATGTCCCTATAAAATATCTTCTTAGCGATATTTTGGCTGGCAGTAAAGATTTTCTCGTGTTGTAAATGAATGCATACATGTAAATTATGATTCACTTCAACATATATGTTGCTTGTGCGCGTTGAAGGTTCCCGATTTTATCTAAAACAGAAGGCTCTCAGCGAGCATGGACTAGTGGGGTTGTAGGCATCAACCAACGCGTTTCAAAACTTTTTATAATGCACGTTGTTTATAGCAGCAAGGCTTCCTGAAGTGCATTTGATGGAAAATTGCTTCATCTATTGCTTTTATTTATGCGTGGTACATGCCAAAAGTTTTCTTCGAAACGTTCCAGGCATAATTTTAACATTTAATATAATCAGAAGTAGCGCTTTGCGGTTTTTGTCAACATTTCTTTATGTATAATGCACGTGGCTTGGTGAAAGCTACAGACAAGGTGGGTGCATGTTTCAAGGAAAACATAATCCATGCTACCTCCAGTGCTACTACTCTAGGGTTTACTTATTCCTCCGAATTTATTTGTTTGCTTTACAGTTATTATATTATTATTTTTTCAGATACTCTAAAGTGGGATGAAGAAGCCGATCAGGAAACCGTGGGATCCATTGCGAAGAACATAGGATATGGGTACTGCGACTGTCTCCTAGGTGGACGGAAACCATCAGAAAAAATTGATTGTATTCTAAAGCCAAATAAAATTATTTGCCTTTTTTCCGTAGTTTATTTGGCCACTATACGCAACAAGGCAAAGGGTAACAGACCGCTAAAGAGTGAGCATGGCCCCAGTGGGGCGCGGGATCTTTCTCGCATGCATCGAAGTTTATGGTCGGCCAAACATCCTTAGTTTATTTGTTGGCAAACATCCTCGGTAATTGTAGGCTATTAGAAGTGTAACAATCATTTCGCCAACGTCTTGAATGGCATAATAAAAGGCTTCATACTTTAAAGACATTAGCCAGTACATGACAGCCAAGCTCCACCCTTACATGGCCAAGAACCATTTTGGCGTACGGGAAACACCTTGGCGACGATTTGCCGTGAAAAAGGACCAGCCAAGCTCCTTCTGACCACGATTGCCCGTACATGGTCAAGGAGCGTCGCGTTATGGCCTTTTGATTGATATTTTAAAAAGAAGTGTTAAACTTTCATTATCGGATATTATAGCACAAGCGTGCAATAATATCCAAATATCATGCCTAAGAATTGCCGACTACCTGACAAAAAATGCGAATTCTCGAGTGAAGCCACCACAGAGGGAAATGTAATGCCTTTTACTATTTTTTCGAGAGAAAGGCGATAGATTTTTCAACCTTATACCATGATTGCAAACAGAACACAGCCATACCTCAATTTCCTGGGCAGCAACCATGCTACAGGCGGAAATTGTACCAGTACCAGAAAATTCAACGCCCATAAACAAACCAGAAAATTCAACGCCCATAAAGCTGTTAATTGGTCACCTAGAGCGAGCATGATAGTGCTAGAAAAACCAATAAGGTTGCAAGCAGTGTGCACAGCACCCTTCGGAAAATAAATTATGATGGAGTCGAAGAAGTCCACTTTCAGGCTGATGGCCTTTCCTCTCTGCTTCGGTGGAGATTAAGAGCTTGTTGTGCGTTTCTGCTAATGGAGCCTGAAAGGTGACAGGCAAAGATATGCGCCTTACGAACAGGAATACTGCTTCAGATAAAGTTCAACGGAGGCTTTCTATCTTTCACGGGAGTACTCATCGTCCGCTAGTTACTCACTAGACTATTCGCTCAGTGGCTAGCACTCCTGACTTCATTCACTATTATCTTCAAGTCGTTCCTGGTCCTCCAATCGGCGTTTCTTGAGTGACCCAAACAGCCTAAAAGGGAAACAAGCTGTTGCCCTTTCATGAGGGGTGCTGCATTGTTTGGTTTGATTAAATATCCGCCTGGAACCCTTCAAATTTGTGAACTCGTATAGCGGAATAGATTTTTGTACAAACATTGTAGTTGGTGGCAAAACCAGCCTTATGGGAGGGAGTTCGTATGTCTCTCTCATTTTGGTAAAACTGAAGACTAATAATCTGGCCTTTCTGGTCTGTTTGAAGTTGAACAGCGCAGCCGTTATTAACGATAGAATATTTTATTTGATTTGGGATACTGTCTGAGTGCTCTGATGCCTACTTTTGTTCTGTGAATTTCTTTAGCTTTTGTCGGTATCTCCTCCCGCAAATCTGCCAATCAAATTACAATAGGAAAAATTGCATTTAGTGCGAACTTGCGACGTCGGTTTCTCACTTTCTTCACTCGAAACCCCCTGCCTCCTCTATGCGAACCACTCCTGGCAGTTACATTAAACGTTTTTTAAGGTACAGTGATGGCTTTTTCTGCAGGCTGCTCGCCTCACTTCGGAATCGCAGCGGATACCTGCCTTGTCTGGTTTTCGCATTGATCGGCTGCCCAGGTAGTGTAAACTTCAGTTTCGAGCCCATTGTACAAGCCGTGTTCACGGCCTTTGCTTTAATTGCCGATAGCGAGCACGTTTGTGTCCTTCCCAACACCAATACACCTTCTCCTATGCAGCATCTCTTTTCTCGGTTGGTATTTCCTCTCTCTCCAGCAGCCGAACGGGTAGGACGTGTCTCCCCGGAGCTCCCTACCCATAAGCTCGGTTATTCAGTAATTACCCTCGCTGATGCTCATTGTTAGCCAGCCCGATCGGGCCTTTTGCGCGGCAGGCAATGATCGCAAGCATTTCGTGAGCGAGTTCAACCTAGCGCACAAGAACACGCCAGAATTCTACCGAACGCTCGCAATCCCTCGACATCAAACACCCCATCGAGGGTGAAGGCCGGTCAGTAGAACTACGAACTCCCTCAGACCAGCGAAACTGCAGCGGAGGACAGCGGCAGCTCCTCTGAATTTGGTGATACCAGCAATATCACCCCAACAGTTGCGGCACCCGCAGCGAGCGACCGCGATCTGCAACAGGCGGGCGCAGCCGCCCGCGGGACGCTTCAGGCGCTGCGCGAGCAAGTGCGTCGCCTCAGACAGCTGAACGGCCACCGAAGGCACTGCAGCGAGCACGGCCAGCTATCCCTGGTACTGGCGGTGCTGGCAAGAGGCGAGCTGTGCTCTATTTCCGCCCTACAGAAGCGGAGGAGTCCGCGAAGTGGCCGCAGAGCCAGCGACGCAATCTTGGACAAGCCGAGGAGGTAGGCCGCCCGATGCTAAGCAGCAGCAGCTATGGGGCCCAAGCTCACTCGTGACGGAGGCGCTCGTCAGCAAGCTGCGGGTGGCATCTGTCGAGAAGGATGTGCGAGGCGATCAGCCGACAAATAGTAGTACAAGCGAGACCTTACGTGACACGCCGCGCAAGCGCCTTCGTGGGAAGAGGCTCACCACTAAGTAGCGACGCCGCAGGCTTGCCAAGGCTCGTGTCGACCCCCCTCCAGCTACCGTCTCCCGTGGAAGCGGGCAAAGGGAGCGTGGTGGTGGCTCGCCCTGTGGTGGCGCGATCAATGCAGCAAACATGGTGGGCTGCCGATGTGGCGATGCGCTGGCCGTGCAGCCTCCTGACATAGCAAAAAACGGCGGCATCCGCATCTGTAAAGTCTGGGCAGAGCCCTGGCGAGAGGAGCCGTCGCTTTAAAAACGCAAGAAAGCGGCACGACGTCCTCGCAACGACGGTCCGAAGCTTACGCCATGGCCCACAGAACTCGGCACAGTCCTTTTTAGGCCGAAGCCGCCGAAGGCTACGTTCGCGAAGCTGGTGCGCGAAGTTATCACGGGAGAACTAACAGTGCAACCTGAGGTGCTGGATGTTCGTGTGAACGGACGCAAACGTCATGAAAGCGGACGCGGCCAGGCAGGAACCCATGGGGTTCCACCACGACCGTCTGTGGCATCTGGGTGAGCCCCCGCAAGCTGTCGTCGAGCGTTACAGGCGCCATAGTGGTCGATGACGTGCCGATCACTGCCGAAGCAGTGGCTTTAGCCGCGACACACCCGTGCTCGTGCAGTCGGCCATTCGCAGGGGTGCTGAAATGCATCTGCACTTTTTGGCATCCACGCCCTTGAGGAGGTAGCGCTGTACAAGCTGCGGCAGCCAGGGAGGCCGTGTCGACCGGGACCGCGGCAGCGAGACAGGTGCGGTGGGCTCTACCACGATACTCCGGGCAGCGGGAGAAGGCGCTGGAAATGCGGTGGCTCCCATTCCATGGCAGTGTGCAAGGCGGCGAAGCCTTTCTGCACTAAGTGTGGACGCCCTCACGCCGTGCTCCATTGCTCCGGTCCGCGCAGGCAGGAAGAGTGCCGTCCTAGCACGAGCCCAGGCACGTGCCTCTCGTGTGGATGCACGCTCGAGAGGCCATGGTGGCAGCGGCGCAGCTGAAGCCCCTCCCAGTCGCACTCGCGACAGCGATGCACCAGAACGCCGGATGGCAGCAGCTGGAACACGACAGCCCAGTAGTTCTAGCTCATTAGCGGCAGAGCAGCGAGGCACTCCCAGCACGGCCGAGACGGGGGCAGTTGATTCTACTGCAGCACGGGACCACCTATACTTTGTCCTTCGCAGCATGGGAGAGCTGCTGCTTGATGTCAACCCACACGACCACCGTGCCACCAGCATGCGCAGAGACGACCACACCGCGCCCCCTATCATGACTAGGAGCCGCCGCAGACAGCCTCTGGGCACGACAGTGCTGCAGTGGAACGTCAATGCTCACCGCCCGCGTGGTGCGAAACTGTGCGGGTACCTGATTCAGCACGTGCCCCATGCGGTGGTTCAGCAAGATTGCTATGTGCGTGCGGGGTTCACGCTGCCGGTATAAATGGGCTACCAGATGCTCACGGCGTATTACGGCAGGCAGTGCACGGCCGTCGTGTGAGACGAACACCTTTCATCTCCCCGGATCGTCGTGGGCATTACGCCGACGGCGCAGGAGTGTGTTGCTGTGACACTGCTGGTCGTGCCGGGTGGTGACGTGACTGTGTGAAGCGTGTGCGTGATTCACAGCCAGGGGACTCAAGCCTCTTGGAACAGCTGGGGTCCCTATGTGCAGCCCGGCATCTCCTCTGTGGATACTTCAACTTAGATCACACTATATGGGAGATGGCCGGACCGACACACGTGGAGAACCCCTATGAGACACCATGCTACGCGTCAACCTGACTGTGTGAACACCGGTGAGTGCATCTTTAGGCAAGGTAAAACCACTGCCATGGTCTTGAGCCTCAGCCTGGTGTTAGCCGGGGTTGAGGCCACCTGGAGGTCAGAACCAAACGCTTGGGGCTCCGCTTACTATCCGCTGAACATTGCACCAACTGGCAAGCCGGACTGGCGATCCAGCCTGCCCCACGTAACCCACGGGGCCACGTCCGGCACTGCCTTGTAGAGGAGGTCCTGGGTGAGGGAGAGGACCTTTTCACGGGTCTCGTTCACAGCGCCAACCAATCCACGCGGAGCTTCTCTATCGCCAAGGACGCCACTACGCCGGACCCAAAGCTGCTGCATTTGCGAGCGGAGCAAAATGCAGCAGAGGGGAAGGCATGGGGTTCGGGAGCCAGGTATGACTGGCAGGTGTACCGCCTTGTGAACGCGTCCTGTCAATCGCACCCCAACTTCCTAAGCAGCGAGTGGTGGCCAGAGTTTCTGCCAGCTTGGAGGCCATTCAACGCTGCTGCCGCCTCTGGGGAATCTTGCAGTCAGTCCTCAGGCACCGTTTACACCGCAACCCTCTGGCCACACTGGCCATCAGGAGAAAGGCCAGCTACAAAGACCTGGTCGATCTCTTTATGGAGCACGTCCTGCCGCCACACCAGGCGGTGGCTGGGAAAGTGGTTGCAGAACTGGAGGAGTGAGAGGACAACATTCCCTCAATGACGCCCCAATCACGGAGACCGAACTCTGTGTGTTGCTGCGCAACAGCAGACGGAAGTCGGCACTAGGGGCCGAAGGCCTCACCTTGCAAACGCTGCGCAACCTAGACGGGGTAGCGTTCGCGAAGCTTCTGGCAGCCTGCAATCACACCGGGCTGATGGGGCGGTAGCCGCCCGATTGGATTCTGGCCATCCTGCGTCCCCTCCCAAAGCCAGGCCAGAGTTTCGGGCAGCCGCGGCATACCGGCCCGTTTCATTTACTCCTATGGCTGCAAGATGCTGGAGCGGGAAGCCCTGCGCAGGACGGAGGTCGTAATGGCGGAGACACAGTTCGTTCCGGACAAGCACACAAGGTTCAGGTGGCACGGAGCTGCGGCGAACTCCATGCGACTCGGTGGCAGTGTACAAGCACACTCAGGTTCCACCGCTGCCTACTCCAGGGCTACTCCAGCATGCTGGACCATGCTGGAGTAGCCCTGGTGCTAGTAGACGTCAAGGGCGCTTTATACAAGCCTCCTGGCTATTCAGGATGCCACCATTGCGGGAAGCCGCGAGGCTTCATCGAGCTGTTCCTGACGGGTCGAAAGGAGCGGGCGTAGGATGGCAGTGCCCTGTCGGCTCCCCGACAACTGGGCGTGGGCATGCCGCAAGGCTCAGTCATAACTGCTTCCTCTTCAACCTGGTGATGGCGGCACTTGCAGACTGCTTCCCCAGAGGAAGGGCTCGCAATGTACATTCGTATGTACGCCGACGACGGAACTCTGGGGGTGCTGTGCTCCAAGGGCAGCTGCCAAGGCGTCGTGCTGCCAAGACGTAGGCGCAGTCCCGTCGGAGGGCCAGGTGCCGGTGTGTCGACAGCGAGCTCATCTGGAAGGGCGGTGTGCGCTACCTGGGGCTCTCACTAGTCCACTGCGTCAACTTCGGGCATACCGCAAGAAGATCCGAGCTAGGGCAGAGATGGCCACCGCAGCCGTGCGAAAGACGGCCGTCCGAGACCGCGGCTGCTCGCAGCGAACGTCCCTGCAGCTCCCTAATGCCTCGGCAGTTTAGTTGCTCACGAACATGCTTCCATTGGTCATCCGGCGCAGTGTTGCGGAATGGGCGTCCCCATTCCATTGCAATTCCATTCCGGGGAATGGCAAGTTGCCTCAATTCCATTCCTTTCAATTCCTCGGAATGCCAGAACAACGTCCATTCCCATTCCTGGAATGGCCGGGCAGTTCAATTCCATTCCTCTAATTCCTCAACATTTTATCGGGTGATTATCAAGTTACCAGTCAACCCACCATTAAGCTGATGTTAATGCACGTGTTAAGAACGGCTAAAATACGCAAAACACGTAACCACGGTCGAGGGATAGTGGCTTTGTGGCATATCTCGTGCAGTGCAATCACACTACTAATTCCGACAGGGGCAGTTCTCCCGGTAGTTAATACAGTATTTGCATGGTCAGCATGTCTTTACAAGTTGTGATGCTTTAATATTGTTTAAATGCGAATGTGTTAATGCTAACGTGACGACATGTTCTATTTTTGTGCTGACAAAAGTATGGTTGAAGAAGACATTATATTACTTGAGGAGCTAACACACGTATGGAGCGGTCGTGAGCATGGTTAGATCTATAATTTTGTTAACGACGAACATAACCTCCATATCTGGTGGTATCAGTTCGAAGAATTACCGCTTGAGCACCTTGTCCTGCCTCTGCACTAAATACGAACCACGGACCGCACAGGTCGTCAGCACTCACGCATGTCAAGCGCGCCTTGAAAGCACGGATAGGTTCAGAACTTCCTGTGTTTGCGTGTGCGCAGGTATGCAATTTCGCCCTTCCTGAAAAGCTTAGTTACGTGCGTCAGGTATCATCCACTGCGCACGAGCGGAATTTCAGGCTGTGCTTAGAGTATGCGCTCCCTTTGTATGACTGGCTCGATGAGAACCAATGCGCAGGGAGAATTCTTTTCTCTGTCGTTAGTGTATACTGGGATAGTGCATTTGTTCGTATACTAATCTGCGTCTTGTTTTTTTTTTGCAAATTGGGAGATCGTTCACACTTTAGCACCACGCAACCTTTGGCTCTAGCTAACTGAAAAAGGACTTGGAGAATGTGTTGCGGCCTTGGACTCAGCGAAACTGAGTCCAAGGCCTGTGTAACTAATTGTATAAGTGAGGCCTGTATAACAAATTTGAGGAGTTGCATGCAGTGGAGTAGCAATGAAGGTTCCCCCAAGTGTCCGCTGGTCTGGGCGATCAACCGAAAGAAAAGATGTTAAGAAAAATGATAACGATAATAATAGAAGGATACGTTCGGCAGCCGGCCAGTCTAGTGTTGTGGAAATCCCTACGCCAGAAAAAAGTGCGCAAATGTCCTCGTTGATTGATTGTAGGGATTAACGCGCCGACGCAACGCAGGCAATGAGGCGCGCCGTAGTGGAGGGTCCGGATTAATTTTGACCACCTTATGCCGAAATCTCGTACACACGGGCGTTTTTGCTTTTCGCCTCCATCAGGAAAGCGGCCACCGCGGCCGGGAATCGAACCACGACCTCGTGCCCAGCAGCGCGATTAGCTCTCCTCGTGAATTTCGTATGCTGCAATAAAGGCCTCAAGCTGCCGTGAAAGGTCGAAAAAAAAAGTTTATTTTGGTTTCATTAATCAAAATCACGTAACAAAATGATGTGAGCCACACAAGGCGGGCCAGTTGGTACTTAACTGACTTATAAAACAGCGCTAGAAACAGGACTACAGAAAGGGCACACAGACAGGGAGCTGTCTGTGTGCCCTTTCTGTAGTCCTCATTCTAGCGCTGTTTTATAAGTCAGCCAAATGGACACTTCGCCATTCAGTTCTGAAAACACGAAGTGTAAATGACGGCTGCTACAACGATCAGTTCTAAAAACAAAAAAAAGTAAACTAATACAGTTGCCTTCTGCCTGTGTGTTGCGCTTGACAAACGAGCTGCTTAAAAGATGTGTTTGAGAGCCGGTTTCGCTTCGCTGTCTGTCATTAAAAGGGATGCCGTGGAAAACACGCGTCCCACGTTAGACACCCATTTACAACGGGAATTGCCCCTGCTAGTCGGGAAAGCAAGAGAAAGTGGCTAGCGTTCGCTTTCCGCTAGGTCGGAACCGTTTCGACACAAAGCTTGCAGCGTGCAGCTTGCAGGAGCAGGTGTGACCGCAATTCCTATTACATGGGCTCTCCTGTTTCGGGTGGATTCTCGAACCAATATTTTAGGCCTTCGTCGACACTGCTTCGGGCAAAGGAGTCCGAGTGTCTAGACAGGAGGGACAGTATTGCAAAAGGTCCTGGGGTAGGAGGGGGGTTGGAGCGTAAGCTGATATGCGACATTTTGCCGTGAACACAAGCACCGCGCCAGCGTCCCGATGACGGCGAGGTGGGATGCAATCACCGACGGTTTCGGACGCAAAAAACAAAAGTGAAGGGTGGGGAGACATCCCCACCCTTTTGTGCTTGCAGCCGGGGCGAAGGCGCCGCCAAGGTAGAAAATCACAAGGCGAAGTTGGCGGGAGAGAAAGGTGGGGATGCGCTGCTGTAGTTCCCCACGACGGATACCAACGGCTTAGAGGCGCGGTTATTACGCGGAAAATCGCGACGAACTTCGTAGCAGCGAAGTATATAAGGACATAATTGCAGTAGAATCGCTGCTTATAAATATACCCTGCTTGTAATCAGCCAATCGATTTTAACGTGCTGCGTTATTGTTAAATTCAAGGCTCCGGCTTACTAATGTTTGAACTTGGGCTAGTGGGATTTTTTGCGCATTTTTGCATATTTTGACAAAAATACAGCGCGCAGAACGAAAAGTGCGCTTTATTTTGGGAAAAACACATGTAATTTCATTCCCATTCCATTCCGGGCAAAATGCGCTTAATTCCATTCCCATTCCATTCCTTGAAGTATTGTCGCCATTCCACTCCCATTCCATTCCGGGGTCGCGAAAATGTGGAATGATTCCGGATTCATTCCAATTCCGGACTGGTAACTCCGCAACACTGATCCGGCGAGAGCCCAGTTTGTGGCCGCTTGAGGGGAGAGAGAGAGATAAAACGTTTATTTGAAATGAAATGTCTTGATTGAAGTAGGGTAGGTTCCCTCCTTTCAGGGCCCCTGTTTTCTCTGCCCCAGTCTGGGCCCTAAAGGTGAGATACGTCTGAACCCCAGGGTCAGAGCTGGCCAGAGCTGCCTCCCATAGCCCATATAAGTCGGTATTGGTGTTTGCTGAGGGCCATATATTGCGACAACCCCAGGATGCATGGAATAGGGTGGATATTTCACCGCACTTATTGCAAGCGTTTGAGAATTTCTCGGGGAACATATTCGATAGTCTGAGGATGTTGGGATCGGTGTTCGTCGGGATTTGTCTTAGAGACTGATGCTCCGTAGCTGTTAAGCTTTTATCTGGTGGAGGAAAGAGAGCTCTAACTTTTCTTTGAATGTTGAGTCGCTCACCGAAGGTATTGGGGAGAGGTGTGAGTAAGCTAGGATACTGGCTGAGCCGTTAGTAAGTTCTCGTGCAGCTTGGTCTGCTCTCTCATTACCCTCAAGCTCCTCATGTCCCGGTGTGCAAATGATGTTTTCGAACATGGTGATAATTAGAGGTAAAATTTTTTGAGCCTTTTGTGAATTCGGCCAGTCATAATATTTTGTATGGCTTTCTTAGAGTCCGTAATTACTTGGACGCATTTTCCTTGGAATTCTCCATACCTGACGGTCAATAGAAGGGCGCCAGCTTCAGCCTTCTCTGTGCTGGTCTTTGGGTCTTTGGGTATATACAACGTTTGGGTATTTTTCCAACGTTATTTGTAGGAAATTGACCCTGGCTTTCCTTCTGTCTTCATGCAAATAGGTGTCATGTTTTTTGGATTAGGGAGCACTTGAAATTTTTCTACGGCAGTGTTGCTGAGGTCCTCTTTGTAGACAATTCACTGAATATCTCACCTGGAGCCTACTCTTTGCAGAATGACCCTTCCAGTTCTCGTCTTCTGCATTCCTTCCTTTTGTGAAACAAGGGTAGCTTCACAAATTTCTTAAAAAGTGTTACACACGACGAGATTCATAAGTTTTTCATTTGCCGTTTGGTTGGGAAGACCCAGAGCCACTTTTTATGCAGTTTTTATAATGTTGGCCTGTTCCTTTTCATGTCTGTTTAGAGAGTGAAAACGCCGACTGTAAGCAACTCTGCTTAGTACTAATGCCTGCATGATACGCAAGGTTTCTTCTTCCTTCAACCCTGCTCTCCTTTTGCTTATCCTCCTGACTATCTTTGCAATTTGCGGCGATGATTTTTATTTTTGCAACTGTAAAGTTTGCTCTGCCATTGCTTTGAAGAATCATCTCAAGGATTCTTAATTTTTCGGTCTCTGCTACTTTGTGGTCCCCAAGCTTGATTTTGATCTTCCCCAGGCTTCTATATCTGGCGTTGTGGACTCTGATAACTTCAGAGTTTTTGGTGCGGACCGTAGGCCGTTGTCCCTTACCAGCTTTGCCACCCAGTTTGTGGCTTCTTGGAGTGCCTCTTCCTTTTGAGCCAGGGAGCCTTTAGGGGCCCAGATGGTTATGTCGTCAGCATACAAAATGGAACCTATGTCGGGGTTGTCTTAGAGTTTCTTTGCTATCTTAATTATTGTAATATTGAAAAGCAAGGGGAAAATAATAGATCCCTGTGGCGTACCTTTATTTGGCATTTTGAAGTCGGAGCGAACGTCTTCAATCCTAATGGATGCTGTGCGGTCTGATAAGAAGGCTTTGACGTAGTTGTATGCCCTCACTCCGCAGTGCAATTCGTTAATTAAGTGCTTGTAGAATGGCCCTGTGGGACACATGATGAGAGGCTCCCTTTAAATCTAAGGTCAAGATAAGGTGCTCGCCTCCTGTTGGGATGTTCTGTAGCACTTCCTCCTTGGGGATTAGAAATGCATTATGCTTGGAGGTGCCCGTTCTGAAACCCAACATAGTGTGTGGTACAAGGTTGTTGTCTTCGATGAAGTTTAAGTCTGTTCGTAAAGACTCTAGATATGAGCCTCAGCGCGTCCATTCCTCGCTTTTTTCCTCATTTCGGTATCTTAATATATCTGAGTACACTATTTCGGGTGGGACTTCGCCCTTGATCCACACATTATTGTAATATATTCTGTAAGCTCTTCTACTTGTCTGTCCCCGCGGTTCCTGATCATGGCAGTTGTGATACCATCGCATCCTAGGGTGCTGTTTTTTTGGCAGCCATAATGGTGCTGTAAACCTCCTCCTTGGTAATGTCTCGGTCAAGAAGTTGGTTTGGTTTTCCCCTTTACACATCATTGTAGGGCTCTGGGATCTATTTGCCTTTGAGTTTGTCCTTAAGTGCTTCCATGAGGTCCTCGTTGCTACCTTCAAATGTATGGGCTATCTTTTCGAGCATGTGGTTGCTTTCCATCCTCGTTGCAGGGCAAATGTAAGAGAAATTTAGGAGCAAATTTGCAACGAATTTGCTTCTAAGGAACGCCCATGTTTTAAAGGTGCTGAAATTTTTTTGGAGCGATTCACAAAACTGGTTCTAATTTTGCCTTCCTAAGAGATTGGCATATTCTCTCGCTTTCTGAGTGATTTCTGCAATCCTTCTTTTTAGCTTTCGGTTTGTCTTTTTTCTGTTCCACCTTCTTGTTAGGCTATTTATTGCTTCCCATAGGTACGCCAGATGGGAGTCGATATTAGAGTCTGCGTTGATGTTTGTAAAAATGCTGTGAGTGTTTGTACTTTTCTTTCAGCTCGACACACCATTCCCTGATCGAAGTAATTTGCTGCG
The DNA here is from genome assembly GCF_048455015.1 of Haemaphysalis longicornis. Classification (NCBI taxonomy): domain Eukaryota; kingdom Metazoa; phylum Arthropoda; class Arachnida; order Ixodida; family Ixodidae; genus Haemaphysalis; species Haemaphysalis longicornis. Next base: position 130,821,685 of record NW_027526385.1, on the reverse strand, counting down.
GATTGCTGTCACCACTCAAGTATACCCTGAACTTTTTCCAATCGGTGATTCTAACTGTCCTGAGACGCCTCCGAATTTGGACAGTCGAGATTGAGATACTAATTATCGAGTGGTCGGTGCCCAAATTCTCTCCTAAATTTGTCCACACGACGCCATTTTTCTCCTTTACGAAAGTTAAATCGGGGAATGTATCCCTTGCAATTTCTCCTCCAGTTCTGGATGGTTGATTAGGGTCACTGACAAGAGTTAGGTTGCAGATCTCCGCTGCTGTAATAATATTGCCCACCTTTCTCGAGTTACGTTTATAGCCCCATTTTCTATTGGGAGCATTGAATTCACCTGGTACGCTGACCTGATTGCCCTTTGATTTCTTGCTGGCGTTTTGGAATAGATCCTCAAATCTGTCATTACTTTTTCGTGGGGGCTGTAAATGTTCAGCACAACAGGGCTTTTCTTCCCTCTCTTCGTTGTAAGTATCTCTATGGGAATCGCCTGAGAAGTGGCTATCTCGAGCGCATGTTGTATAGTTGTTAAGTCCTTTCTGACGAGAGTAGCTATTCGGGTTTCTTCTTGTTCTTTAATTGTATAGCAGCCCAGCAGCCTGGCGTTGTTGCGTGCTTCCTGAAGACATATGACATCAGGTTGGATTGGTGCTGTTGCTAGGTATTTTGTAAAACTGTGTTGTTTACGTAGTAGACTTCTGCATTTCCACTGCCAGATTCCAAGGTGGTTCATAGTAGTGGACATCCCTTTATTCTTTATCGCTTAAGTTGAAATCAGAGTCACTTTCTTCCTTTTCTAGGATCTGCTGTTTTTCTTTCCAGAGATGTCCCGTCATTTCTATTTTTCTCTTGCCGTCAGTGTTTCTTATTTTATTTGCATCTTCTCCTCTCCGTAGGATGTCAAAACGGTTGTTGATTACCTCAAAGCATTTGAGCTCGCAAGAGCCCAATACCACTGGGGTCATTTAGGAGACCTTCTAGAAAATAGGGCTGAGGTATGGGTGGGTGCTGAGTTTGGGGGAAGGGCATGTGGTTTTTGGATTGTGACTGATGATTCTCGCGTACTATTTGCCTGGGAAGTTGTCGTAGTTGTTTTTGAGGTGTGCAATCTGTACTTTCTGTTTGTGAATTTGTGCTTTGAGCTCCTGAATTATTCGATCTTGCACTGATTTGTGTGTGTCAACTTTCAGTTAGTGTTAGCCAGGGAGGCAGCGACGGTGAACCAGCTCACCTTGGGGGGTTTCTTATTTTCTGCGCCTCTGGAGTCTTTGGGGTTAACCGTCTTTGTATCCTCTTTCTTCTTTGAGGTGCGGGGATACTTGTGCTGGGATGACCCCCTGGAGTGGGATTTGTCTCTTCCCTATTTCTGCTCGTCCAAGTCCGGCCACTCGGTGCTTGACCACCTTGGGCGTTGTTTTCTGTCCTTGGTGTCGTCTCTGCTTGACTTCCTTTGATTTTGGTTAGGTTGCGGTATCCTTGTTGTCCTGAGCTTCAGTGGACATTCTTTCGAGCCGTTACGATGTTGTTCGTTGCACAGCACATACCTTGGCTGACACGGGTGAAAGTCTTTGGGGTTTCAACGGCACAGTTCGGGAACTTCTTGACTGCTGGGGTGGGGCACACATGAGATCGGTGTCCGGGTGTCATGCAGATGTAGCACACATGCTGGTGGGTCTGTACAAATAGCAGGGCATTTCTCCACCGTAGAAGTACACCACTTTTGGCATGGTGTTATCTTCAAAGGTAATCAAAGCAGTCTTCGATTTTCCTAGCATGCAGGGTAGTATAATCTTGGTGTTGTGGGTACGGATACGTAATCCGTTCATGCGTTCCGATAGGGTTGTGTCTTGCGAGAAACCATGCACAACTCCTTTCACCTCCTCTTCTGAAAAGGCTACGTAAGTCCCTACCTCGTGTGAAGTGCCTCTTATGTTGATGCGGGAGATTTTTCGCAGCGCGTTCGCCGCTTCCGTGTCTGGCGTGCTCATTATTAGAATATTTGAGACAAGGCGGACGTATGACAAACTTGTGCAGATATTTTTTCCCTTGTCCGCACGCTTCAGCAATGGCTTTCGTTATTTCGATGGTGCTTTAGTCATTGAGCAAAAGGCCCTTACGCGGCTTCAGGACTATTTTGACGTCGCCCCACGGCAGCGGTGCGAGTCGCCGGCGTTGAAGACGTTGCATTTCATTTTCAGGTTTTTAGAAAGGCTTACTTGACAGCGAGGCCTTTTCGCTGTTTTTCACTGTCAACTCTGCTTTCTTTTGCTTGTTCAACGTCCGTTTTGCTCTTCTGCTCCGGGCTTGTATCCATCCTACATCATCATTGGCGTCCATGGGGCCGGTGTCCAAGGTCGGCTGGCCCGCAGCGTGGCCATGCTGGTTCGACGGCGCCGTCGCAGGAGACACTTCGCTCTCACATTCTTCCATTTTGCCCCCTTGACATCTCTCACCTGAAGTGCGCGTACTGCTTGGGTTTCTTCCCGGGATGTTCCGGAGCTCTTCGGAGTTTTCTTCGTGGCTGCCGAAGTCCTGGTATGTGTGGCGAGCAGCCGCGGCCGCTGCTGCCTTGGTCGGCGTTAGGCTTATCGCGGTCGCCGGGCACAGGCCCGCTTCTGATGGACGTAAAATAAAGAAAATATTTCACTCACAGTCCAAAGGGTGGTATCCGCGGGTTCCGCTCGATGTTAGCTAGTGCGTCACACAAGAAACGTTTGTGTGCGTTGCGAATTTCCAGGGGAAAAGAGATTTTACACGGGACCCACACGGAGCCCACATGAACGCTCTAGCCCCCAGAGGAGCCATCTGGAGTGTTATAACTGCCGGGGTGTCCGCACCTGCCAGGGCTTGTCTCGAAGATGCTTGCTGAGGCGGGGTCATGAACGCTCCAAATGACGGTGGAGCAGTGCGGCCTGGGTGAGATTGACCGGCTACAGCGGGCTGAGGAAGGTAGCCCCCTGCTGCAGCGGCTTCGCACATACCGCCAGTCGGGCCTCAGCGCATGCTGGCCCTGTACGTGGAGGTGGTGGCTTTCGTGAAAGCACTCCCCCGTCAGCCGCCCTCCTGCCCGGGTGCCCGTGGTGCACGTGGAGGTCTCGGGCCTGCGCAGCAAGCGGGGCACGTCGCACTGCAGCTACATCTGGCCCTGGCCGTCGTGTGGGGTGACCTGGAGGGCGACGCACTGGTCTTCACGCGGCTTCATGCAGTAGCGGTGGCAGGGTTCCTCCACGGCAGCAGTAGTGCTGGGGGAGGCCGCCAGGTAGCCCCGGCCGCACTCCTCCTCGCCATATATCACTGGCAAAAGGGTGGGCGCAAGCGTGGCCTGGACCTTCTAGTGGGGCTGGAGCCGCCCCTGAGCGCTGCGCCCTGCTGTGCGATTCCCTGTTGCCCCACTGCAGATCCAAGAGGGTGAACAGCGATCACTTCTGGTGCGGGCCGTATGGAACAAGGTTGCACGGCTGGCTGAACGGGGAGCTCGCATGCGGCTGCAGTGGGTGCTCGCCCACATTGGGCTGGCAGGAAATGAGCCGGTACACGAGGTAGCTACCGACGACCACGAGCTGCCCCCTTCGCCCACGTTCGCCCAGGCAGCTACGGATGACGCCCGCCTGCTGATCCAGCGGCTGTGCTGGCCCAGCACACTGACATGAGGTTGCCCGCTCGAGAGGTGCCAACACCCGTGCGGGCCACGCGGCTGCCACGACCGCAACGCTCGGCTATCCTGTGCTCCGCGTGTGGTGATTGTGCACACACTAGCGAGGACACATCCTGGAGCTGGTTGACGACCCTTTCTGCCAGCACAGCCCCATCCATTCCTCGAGTGCACCCAGTTTGTGGCAGGGAGGGCTCACCCGTTGGCAGCTTTCAGGGGAAGGGCTCGGTCCCTCGAAGCTCCATCCTTCGAAAAAGTAGGCGAGATACGTCTGCCATTTAGGACCGGCGAGGTTGGTATCCATCATCCTCTGGAAAGTGGCTGGGGAAGAGCATAGACCAAATTCGAGTACTTTGAATTCATACAGCCGATCGGTGGTGAGAAAGGCAGGCTTGTCCCGATCCCTTTCGTCTATTTAGATCTGCCAGTAGCCACTCCTGAGGTCAATGGAAGAAAAATGCTTGGTTCGCCGAAGTCTATCCGAGGAGTCGTCAATACGCGGCAGTGGATACGTGTCCTGTTTCGACAGGCTGTTCAGTTTTTTTATGGTCGACGCAGAAGGGTAACGCTCTGTCTTTCTAACGAGAACCACTGGGGATGATCATTGGCTGCTTGACGGCTGAATGATGTCATCGTCAAGCATTTCCTTCGCGTGTGTATTGATTGTTTCCCACTCTTTTGATGATGGGTGGTAAGGTTGTTATTGTATAAGGCTTCCATCTTCTTTTATGATGCGATGTTTCGTAATAGGTGAAGGACGTAGTATGGATGAGGAGGCGAAGCAGTATTAAATTTTGGATAACAGTCCCTGGAGTCTTGTTTCTTTGTTTTCAGGAAGCTCCGGATTGCTGTCGACGTTTTCTAGCGTTGGCTTAATAGGGCAATCACAGCTGTCTCCATCTTCAAAGGCAAAGCATTCCATAACCTCGGTAATTTCGTCCACGTAAGGTACAGTGGTTCTGTGAAAGAGGCGTCTGTTTTCATAGCCGATATTGGTAACCAGTAATTGTGCCCGACCATCACGAAGCTGCACAATGCGCCTCGCGACACAGAAGTGTTCTGTGAGCCACAGCAAATGGTTGCCTTCCTTAATGTCCTCACCTTTCTTTATTTCAGTTCACTCAACCTGAACAAGCACGCTTGTTCGTGGTGGTAGGCTTACCCCTTTTTGGATGACACGAATTTTCACTCTGCAACCATCGCTGTCACTTTTCTGGCTGCCTGCTAAGTGGAAAAGCCGATTCGGCATTCCCGCAGGTTTTTCACTTTCGCGTATAACGCCTCGCGTCACGACACTGCAGGCTTCTCATCCTTTTACCTTCTGTACGGGAGGGTACCCGCTATGCCGCTCTATACCCTTTTGCCTCCACCACACACCCTTGCACCGAATATGCCCACGAAGCCATCGCCGGGTCCGACGAAGCAAGTCAGCTTGCCCGTTCACAGCTCCCTGTTTCGCAAGTTAGCCAGAAGAACCGCTATGATGAACGTCACCGCGTCATTCACTTTTCGACAGGGTCCCTCGTCTTCCTGTGGTATCCGACTCGTCGCGGGGACTTTCTGAAAAACTGCTTTCCCGCTATGCTGGCCCTTACGAAGTACTTTGTCATGTTACGGACGTTAGGTATAAAATCATCCCCGACGTCCCGTACCGCTGTCAACATCGGAGGGACATTTCCACGTCGTCCGCACCAAACCTTACCACTCACCTGGTTCGCCTTCCACATCGTAGCTACACAGCACCAAGTCGGTGCTTATTCTGGGGCGGAACTATGCCGCATGGCAATTAGCGAAATCAGATAACAGTTTTCTGTCCAGCGGCTGGACATGCAAACGGCGCAATCACTAAAAGTGGGTGTGTGCCAGGTGGTGTGGGAAGCCTCGCTAGCCGTCGAGGGAGAAGAAGAGGCTCTGGTGGACAAGCGTGTGCACCAGCAACGACTACAGACCTATTGCAAGACGCCCTTCTCTCTTTTAGTTATTATAGCCACCTTCGTCATGCATGAAAGCCGATGTTTTGTGAATTAGGGTGTAAGACCTAGCAATCAGTAAGCTTCGATGCGAAATTCCCCCATTAAATTTTTATCCTTATAAATCTTGTCTAGCTCCATCTCCGCAATGCCGTTTCTGCAACAAACTAGAACATATATACCTTTTCTTTTTAATTGCCACACCTTCTCCCCAATGCGACGCATGGATATGGAGTCCATCTATAGGTGCCCCACTTTCTGCTATCTACTTCCGAAGTTCTGTGACTAGGCGCTTCCACCCTAGGATTCTGCCACAGGGATGTTGTGTCCACTCTTCACTCCTATGTTGCGGCGGCAGGCCGTATTTTCTGCTAGCCAGATAAGCGTTCACATTTATATAATTTTTCTTCCTGACTCAAATTTCTTGATGTACATATTAACAGAAAAATTCTGTTCCGTATTTCCTTTTCTAAATATTGATATCTAAAATAATGTATGTCACATCCTGATCAGGTATAAAGCTTGTCGGCCAATCCTCGCGTGGTTATGTGCCATGCTCTGAGGCAACCAAACAACCAACCAACCAACCAGCCGAACAACCTAGCTGCCTGCCTGAAAGTGCCTTGCAAATTTTCTGTTAAAAAAGTATTTTTCATTTATTACCTGTAAATAGGATTTTCCCCTGCTCCGCAACAATATGTTTTTCGATTGTCCAGAGAAAGTTCGTGTTTTTCCTGTTTAAAATTTGAGCCGTAATTTCAAAGTTACCATTAGTAAAAAGTAATGATATCTTTGAAATCGGATTGTTGTTTACGTTTTATTTATTGTCACGGAGATGCTGCTTCCTTTGTTTAGCGGGACTAGTGGTTCTTCCTTATTTAGATCACGTGATAATCTGGCTTTCTTTTCCTTCTCTATTACCTCCTGTGAACCCTACTGCAACATTTCTTTTATGTATGCGTCCCACCTCATCTCACACACAGAGTGATATCATCTGCACAAGGAATAAATTTCGGGTAAGGAACCAGGTTTTGCTTTTTCGGGATGTTCAGAAATATCCAAGAATAAAATAGCACTGACCAGAGCACTGCCCCTTCTGGTGTCCCCTTGTCTGAATGTTAGTGTTCTAGTTCACGTTTCCGTTGTTGAGTACCACTGTTAGATTTGTAAGAAAGTTGCTGTTGCGGATTTGTGTGCGAGTTCCCCGGCAAGGTTGAATAATTCTAGCCGTTCCATAATGGCACCGTGGGTGACATTGTGAAACTCGTTGGCTGCATTTAGTGCCAAAATTGTCGTCGTGTCAAGACTATCTGAATTATATTATCACGAGAAACCTGGAGCAGAATATTCTGAGTGCACTTTCCGGTAGTGAAGCCTATCATTTTGTAGTGTAGCTGCTGGTACCTTGGATATACTCTGGCAGTCTTGCAAAGACGATGTATTTTCTTCGATGCTGAATGCATGAGGTTGAAGAGATTGTCTAGGTTGATGGATTTCCTACTTTCAAAAAATACGACTTTTAGAGCCTAAGTCTTCTAGGGGTTCGGGCTCTCGGTATCTCACGTTGTCTTTATCGCCAAAGTCGTCTCATGTAGTCACGGTATTCAAACACCGGGACACTCGTTTACACCTCGCGCTAGAACACTTTGTACCACGTTCCAAAAAAACCCCGGCCGGGATATTCTTTTACGTACCACGCTTCGTAACACGTACTGTAAAAAACGGGAAAATTCGTTTCCGCCTCGTGGTAGATCGCTTCGGTCTTAAAAGACACGACACTTTCACAGCAAAGCTGTATACATCTACTCCCCAACACTTTCGGCGTGGTTGGCAAAAACGCGAAGGCACAATGAATACACTGTATGCTTCGCCCCTCTGCAGGTTTGACGTTAGTGAAGACGGCACGGGATTTGTTGTTTCAATGCCTGTGTGATGATGCCTTTTTTCTGACACTGGCTCAAAAGCTTCGCGATGTTAGTAAACGACCCGTCATCTAGATTCTTCGAAACCTTGTTTGTTGTTTGGATTGGGCCAAGGAACGAATCTCAGCTAAGCTTGAGTATTGCCCACATACGTTTGTCTCAGTAATTTCCTGTCAATCAGAGGATTCGGTTGCGCACTGAAATGTACGAAGTGTCTCAGTGTTCGACAGGAGAGGTAGGTTTTCCTGAGTTGTTTTGTCAAGTCTCGGTCTGTGCCTGGAAAAGGTTGGAATATTTTAGTCGCTCTAGGTCTTGGGTAAGTTTTCCTATGGCCTGAATCAAGAAGTCTGACCAAGTGCCATTTTAGGTGTGGAGTAGCTTAGGACCTCACAATGTCTGTGCGCGTCCGTGCACATAGCATTTACAATTGCAAAACATCACACAGGCACGGGCAGGATTCCCGCCAGCGTGTGATAGACCACAGAAAGTTAGCGTCAGTCGTCTTACCCACTGGGCTACGACCGCGAATTAGTACCCGAAAGTCAAACGGCTTACTCCCTCGCCTGTAACAGTGCAGAGTACATAAGGACCTGCCAATGTCGGTCAGCGGCCATCCGTTCGCATACCACCATCAAACGAAAATCTGTGTGGAAACTACCTAAAAGGGTAAAAGAACACTCTAAAACACCCCAAAACAGACACAAACATAACCTAGCAACAAGAAAACGCGCAAAGACACTGGTGTAGTCAGGTTGTGATCAAGTAGTAATACAAGGCGACTGTACTTAACTACGCTAGATCGCGCTACGCGTAAACACAAGATGCGCCGCGGTGCCCGGCGTATATAAGCGGGTTCCATAAATCATACACCTTCTTCCGGCCATGGACGGAAACGAATGTGAGAAGCATCACGCTGCTGCTCAACGTCTACGAAACAACGAGCGTCCCCGAATTTGAATCATCCCCCCATCTAAGAACTCAACTCGCATGGCTCAAATCGGACGACGGTCGGGGCGTTAACCGGATGTCAATCGGGTTACATACACCATACACCAAGATTACATACACCATGATACAAAACCTACAGCCAGACACTTTTGAAACACTTATACACCTATACAACCACAAACAGCTTTCGGGGCACATTCCAAGGTCTTGGAGGGGGGCTATTGTAGTGGCGTTCCTGAAGGAGGGGAAGGACCCTTCTTCTCCCGCCAGTTACCGATTCATGGCCCTCACAAGCTGCCTGTGCAAGCTTCTCGAGGAGATGATCAACAGGAGACCCGTGTACTTTTTGGAGTACAATGTTCCTTTCGAGAGCTGCCAGGACGGCTTCAGGGTGGGGCGATCCACAAACGAACAACTCGTCGCCCTTGAGTCGTATATCAAGCATGCGTTTCTCGACAAACAGTTTTGTGCTATGGTTAATTTGATCTTGAGAAAGCCAACGACACCGCTTGGCTATACGGGATACTTAGTGACCTAAGAGCAATCGGTGTTTCGGGCAATATGTTTAACATTCTTTATAGCTACCTGGCGGAACAAACCTTTCGTGTAAGAGTTGGCACTGCCCTTTCAAATTTTCTCCTGCAGGAAAATGGCGTGCCCCAAGGCGGCCTTTTTGATCTGCACATTGTTCAGAGTCAAAATGAACTCACTTCTAAGGGCATTGCACGAACCGTTTTATGTACAATATATGTTGATGATGTGCAAATCTCTTTTAAAACATGCAATATGGTAATCTGCGAACGCAAATTCCAGCGTGGTGTCAACAAACTAGCTGCCAAGGCTGATCAGAACGGTTTTAAGCTGAACCCAGTAAATAGCACTTCTTTTGCGCTTTCCAAAAGGCATGGGATTAGTCCAGATCCAGACATCAAACTGAATGGTGTCTTGGATCCGGTCAAAAAACCCTCAAGATCGCAGGTATACTTCTTGATGAAAAACTTTTCTTTATCCGTACTGTGAAACAACTAAAGCAAGAATGTCTTAAAACAATAAATATTCTCAAGGTCTTGTCGCATCAGTCTTATGGTGCTGACAAACAACTTCTGCTGCGGGTGATTGGTAGGCTCGCGGTTGGAATATGGGAGTGTTGTATATGGTACAGGAAGGAAAAGAGCTTTAAAAAAATCCCGCCATCTCCACGAAGTGAATGATGATGAGAGGGGCGAAGCTAAAATGTTTATCGGTAAAACCGTGAAACATTTCCCCGCACATTATATATAGACTCGACACGTCAAGCTTACCACCACTCCGTTGACAAGCCCGTCGACGACGTCGATGTTTGTGGTGATTATGTAGGGCTTGTTTGGTACTATGAGAATCTCCATGGGTAAGTTGGCGAATTCAGTGTGTGATATTTTAGCCACTTTGGCCGTCGCCTTCTGCAGACCGTCTCGTGTCGCGTACCCCCAGTACGTGTCTTGAACTCGCAGGCGATGAACGACTTCTTCTTCCTCTCTTCCTTGTTGGGTAGCAACGAATGCGTTGGACGTTTTGACCTCTTCGGCCAATCTTTGGTTGGCCAATCCCTAGGGGGATCCTGCCACAATCATCAATAATGTGCCCGATACGGCAGCAACGAGGGGCAGGACAGGGCCCGGGCAAGAAGAGCTTCGCCCCTAAAATTCTCGACCCAGTGCAGCACTTGCTGCTTCGGCTTTCATCTGGTGGTTTCCGTACTAGTCTGGTGCAAAGCCTGTACGTCGAGTGCGACAAATGGTGCTTTGGGTACCAGCGCAAATATGCCGATTTATTGTATGAGCTTAAAACTACGTAATGTCTCACCCTCCCATAAACATATAATAAAGGACACATCTACATCCCAACTGTTCGTAAATCGTCCATCTATTTCTGCACCTTTCTCGCTCAGGGCGACGGAGGAGGCTTGTAAACTTTCTGTGTCGTTTTAGAGACCTTGAAAACAACTGTCATTGATTCTGTATCCCCAGGGCACCTTCGCCCTGTATTATATAATTTGTCTTTTACTCCATTTAACAATGAAAAAAAAACGATACCCACAGCTGCCATTTTGTAGCATTTCGTGTACCTCCAGGGGAAATATGGAGTTGCAGAATTTTTAATAATGCGTCGAAAATGTCCATTTTACAGTGTTGTGCTGCACAGGGTCCCAACTTCAGTGCTTGTAAAAGCATCAATGTGAACTCCAGAATTTTACTGCGGAAGCATATGGTATGTTATTGGTTTTAAATCACCTTAGCGACAATAAATCACTAAGTCCATTTTTTACAGATTCGCTTATCGTCGTGCGTATATTATCATCCCAAATGTCTTGCAAAAATTGTGTTGTCCATCTGGTTTTTAAATGTTTGATAGCGCATGCCTGAAATCTGAATGTGACCGTCTGCTGGGTTCCATGCCAAGCTTGGATCGCTGGCAATAATTTGGCTGATGAAAGGGCCGCTGCTGCTGCACTCAGAAGCACTCTAGATAAAGCAACAGTACCCTACACTGGCCTCAAGCCACTCATCAGACAACCCCTACGTAACACATGCAAGCACACTGGAGTAAACTGTCAGATAACAAACTACATGTAATAAAGCCTCCGTCGGGACAATACACAACTGACTCACACAACAGATACATCGAAGTGACATTAGCAAGGTTGCCGATAGGCCACACACACGTAACCAACTGCCACCTCCTAACTGGATCGCCAAGACTCATGTGCAGCGGGTGTGGAGAGGCCCTATCCGTAATCCACATGCTCATCCAATGCAAGGCACTTGACCCAAACACGACGTACACACTTTCCAAAACTATGCAGACAACACATCCATTTCACAACTCGTACTTCGTAGGAGACGAGCACATGTTTTCCATCAAGCGTGTTTTCACGTTTCTCACTCATGTCAAGTTTTTACACGTCACGACGAACTTCAGTGTCTGGAAACAGCTATACTGAACTCGCCTCCAATAACGAAGTTTACAGTGAATAATGAACCAGGGGAACAGCGTTGAACAGGAATTTTCAGACATGGACATTCTGCAGCACCCCTGTATGACACAACTAAGAAATACACAAAAGTGCCTTTTTAAATGCGAATGCATTTCTTAGTCGGGGGTTGTCGTGCGTTGGCCGGCTGTGGTGCGCCTAGCAACTGGAGCACCTGGTATCTCGGGCGGGAGTAGCGGAGGGCAAGGGGGGAGGAGGAGCGCGCTCGGCGTGTGAGGGTGCTCGCATCGCGGAGCTCGGGCGGAGTAGCGGAGATTGAGTGGAGAGGAGGAGCGCGCTCGGGCGTGTGAGGGCGCTCGCATCGCGGAGCTCGGCGGAGAGAGCTCGCGCGCGGGGCGGGCGTGTTGCGCGGGTCTCTCTCTCCTCTCCGCGTACCCTCTCTCCGCTCACTGCGCTCGGAAAAATATATATAAATGCAGTGGAGCGCGCGCCTCTCTCCATGACTGCTTGCCGCAGCGCACTTATCGGGGCACCCAATGCATTCGCATTTCCGCACGATCCCCTTCGGGGAGGTGGGGGGAGTTTTTTTTTGTTCCAGCTCTCATATTACAGGATCTTGCTCAGATAAGAACATAACGATGGAACAGAAGAACAGCCTTCTTACGAAATATCAACGTTGTTTTTGTTGTTTGACCCGACGACAGATCGCCCGAAAGTGCAGAAAGAAAATTGCTTGCCCGCTCTGCAAACGAAACCACGTTCTCTCCATGTCCAACGCAGACACGGATAGTCATGAAAAGAGACAAGTTACTTCAGCCCCCATACAACTCCTCTTTGGACAAGCAGGCAGCGTGGTACTATTTTCAACGCTGAGCATCCAGGCGTCTGGCTCCTGTAGTGGCGAAAGGTGCAGAGTTCTCGTAGATGGGGGAGGCCAGCGTAGCTTCATCACTACAGAACTCTCTAGGAAGCTGGGGTGCGAATTCATCAAAGCAGTCTTGACTGTAGGGCTCTTCGGAGGGGAAGAAACGAGCCAAACTCTCAGAAGAGTTCGAGTTCACTTACATGACCTTACCGGAAAATCCACACCCAGCGTGGAAGCGCTGGAGGGGAAGTCCATTTGCAACCAGATGTTCGTCTTCCCGACCAGCGAATCATAAACGCTTTACAGTCGCACTCCATCGACACGAAAGCTGTGCTACGTGGCCCAGAAAGTGACAAGACGACATCGATCCTGATTGGTTCTGACTTCTCTTCTGATGGCATCGTGACAGGGAATAGCAAAACATTCGGACCCTGCGTGAAAGCCGCAGAGGCTCGACTGGGCTGGACAGTTGAAGGGCCTGTTCCCACTCCAACCGAAATAGTCACTGCAATAACATCGTAGTTTTGCACGCGATTCCGTCTGATGTAACGTCCACCCTCAAACAATTTTAGGAACTAGAGACCGTTGGCATAAAAGATCCGACAAACACTTCAACTGAAGACCACGTCTTAGAAGACTTCGAGGAAAACATATAGCTCGTAGACAGCAGATATGAAATTGCCCTTCCTTGGAAGCAGGAAGTCGACCTACCGGACAGCTTGGAGGTAGCGGATCGAAGGCTCAGACATATCATCAGGAAGCTATCATTGAGCCCTGCAAGCCTAGAGGCGTATGATAAAGCCATTCGACAATACAGCGTGGATGAACCCGGAGAAAAAGGTCCTACGACAACTCCAAACGATGGCCGCTACGTTTATATCTACCACATTGAGCCGTCATGCGCGAGGACCACCTTACGATGAAGATTCGCATCGTTTTTGATGCATCTTCACACGCCAGAGGAGTCAGGTCGTTGATTGAACTTGGAAGTCGGACCAAATCTAAACTCGGACATTGTTGCACTCCTTTTGAAGTTCCGGCTGTTCAAGTTTGGCATGACTGCTGGCGTTGAAAAGGCCTTTCTCCAGATTACTTTAAAAGAACAAGACCGCGACTCTCTACGCTTTCACTGGTTTGAGAGCTGCCCACAGCTCGGTCAACCGCTTCCACATCGAAAGGTTTCGAGGATGTTGAGAGTGCTATTTGGCGCAACTTCAAGTCCATTTTTGTTGATGGCAATGTTACGAAGCTCATTATGCGAAACCGCTGCTCCGACACGCACATTTAAGAATGGGACGTGCAGGTTTACGCGACAGACTAGTTCAGCTTCGAGAAAAGTACTGGATCATCCGAGGTCAGTAAATTGTGAAGAAAATACTCAAGTGTACTTCAAGAATGAACTACGTTTTCAAAGCAAGTCGCATAATGGGTAAGCAGATTGTATAAAGCCCGGGACACTTGTTATGCTTGAAGACCCCAACAAGCCCAGACTTTTTTGGAGCCTCGCTAACAACGAACAGATTCAGCCAGGTCGCGATGAACAGGTGCGCTCTTACACCATTCGCTTTCCACGTGGACTTGTGACAAGGCAGCCCGTCCAGCATCTTTACCTTTCAGAAGAAGATTGACCTCCCAATTTTGGTGGCCGGGAAGATATAGAATCTTCTGAAGCGTTGCTACAAAGCTCCATCGCCATGGACAGCCATTGGCCGGCGGCTACGAACCATCTTTAAAAACTGAGGCCAGTCTCCCTGGACTGGCATCATCATCAGCAGGGATCACGCTTCACGAGTGCACGCATTGCTTCTTTCTTTCCCTAACCGCTCGACGTTCCATTAAATGCAGACCTTGACGGTCGCGTCTTGCCTAACTTGAAGCCTAACATATATATATATTTTTATTTATATATATATAGATATACATATATCATCAGTATATCTACCCCCACGGCAGGACAGAAGCCTCGCCCATATATCTCCTAATGTCTCCTTCCTGTGCTATCTTCGACCAATTTGATCCCGCAAACTTCTTGATCACATCTGCCCATCTAACTTTCTGCCACCCCCTGCCCCGCTTGCCTTCTCCGGGGATCCACTATGTTACCCTAATGACAAACGCTTATCTTGCCTTCGCATTACATGCCCTCCCTACAGCCATTTATTCTTAATTTCTGCTAATATGTCTTTAACATTCGGTTATTTCCTGATCCAGTCCACTCTCTTTTTGTCTTGCTGTCCCTTCATGTTACACCCATCTTCCCTTCCAATGCTCGCCGCATCGTCCTCAATTTAGGTTGAGCCCTTTTAGTGAGCCTTAAATTTTCTTCTCCGCAGGTGGGTACCTATAAGATGCAGCTCTCACACACTTTCTTTGTGAACAATGGTAGGCTGCGATTTATTATCTGACAATGCCTTCCGAATGCACTCCACTCCATTCTTATCCTTCTACTTGTCTCTTTCTCATGATTGGGATCTGGGGTCACAACTTGGCTTAAGTTGATATATACGCTTACCACTTCCACTGAGTCGTCCCCTTTCTACAACGTCTTTCCTTTCCCAAGATTATTGGGCATTACATTAGTTTTATGCATATTAATTTTCATGCCCACGGCTGTACCCTGCTTGTCCATTGCGTTAAGCATACTTTGCAATTCGTCCCCAATGTTACATATCAAGGCAGCGTCATCAGCAAACCCGAGGCTACCAAGGTATTCACCGTTAACCGTTAGGGTCACCAGATCCCAATCCAATGTTCTAAATACCTCTTGTAAGCATGCTGTGAATAACATCGTAGCGGTTGTGTCTCCTTGTCTAACTCCCTTCCTTATAGGTATTTTACTGCTCTCCTTATGGAGGACGATAGCAGCTGCAGACCCATTGTAGATATCCTGTAGTATTCTAACTTTTCTACAACGTGACTGATCGTGAGACTATGGTTCATTGTGTAATACCCTTTACAAAACCCGGCTTGATCATTTGGTTGACTAAATTCTAGTGTGGTAAAAATTCTGTTAGCGATTAGCTTGGTAAGTACCCTGTAGATTACAGACTGTAAGCTGATCGGCTTGGAATTTTGCAAGTCCGTCTTCTCACCATTCTTATGGCTAAGGGTGATGTCCGCATTTTTCCAAGCTCTCGATATACTCGCGGTGATTTTTATTGCGTGTACAGGTTGGCCAGTTGTTCTAGTACAATTTTCCCACCATCCTTCAGGACGTGTGCTGTTATGTGATCCTCTGCAGCTGCTTTGCTCCCTTTCATTTCATTGAAAGCCTTCTTACTTTTTCTGTGGTTACTGGTGGCATGTCAATCTGCTCTGAACTACTTCCTCGTTACGTATTATCGTGGATGTCGCGGCTACTGTACAGATCTCTATGGAACTCCTCGTTTCCTAAAACTATTTTATTCCTGTTTGTGCTGACATTGCCTTGGTGGTCTTTTGGTGCATACATCTGATTTTCCCCATGCCTAGACCCTTCTTCAATGCTTTCAGGCTGCGTCCGTTCCTGTACAGCGTGCGCCATTCTCTCCATTATATACTTCAGTATGTCAGTTGTTCTCGCTTATTCGTTTATTTTCAAAGCTCCGCTAGTTAGATTCTGTTATCTGGGGTAGAGGTTGTTAGGATTTGTGTTTCCTAATTAAATCGTTCGTCTCTAAGGAACGTTTGCTAGTAACCTGTCTTGCTATCGTACCTCCTACTTCTAGTGCACACTCCGTGGTAATGCGTGCGAGGTTGTCGCTGGCTCGTGTGCCGTAAACTCTACTTCGTGAGTTACAGCTGAATACGAGTTCTCCGGCAGGATTCCACTTTCTTTCACTTGTAACCTTACGGTTAGCTCATTGATCGGCTATAAATATATATATATATATATATATTTATATATATATATATATATATATATATATAAGGTTTGGAAATGAGGGGCTCATTAGGAAATACAGAAAGAAATGCCAGCAGTCTACAAGGCCAAAGAAGGCATAGGGGAATGGTTAGACAGTTTTTTACCGTTGGTGACGTTACATTATTTTTTTATTTTTAATACGTGAGAAAGAAAGAAAAACACGCACCCAGAGTGGGGACCGAACCCATGCCTTTAGATTAGATCTCGAATGCCTTACCAATTCGGCTATCTGGGCGACTGTGTTCTCCTTCACTTTCTGGGGTATTTATATATACCACAACTGTATCTGACGCTCGATGGCGGTAGCCAGCGCCACTCAGACTACACGGGGTGAAGGGGACCTTCTTCCAGTCGCCCAGACAGCCTAATTGGTAAGGCATTCGGGATCTAATCGAAAGGCGTGGGTTCGGTCCCCACTCTGGGCGCGTGTTTTTCTTTCTTTCTCACGTATTAATAAAAAATAATGTAACGTCACTAACGGTAAAAAATTGTCTAACCATTCCCCTATGCCTTCTTTGGCCTTGTAGACTGCCGGCATTTCTTTTTGTATTTCTTAACGAGCCCCTCATTTCCAAACCTTATTATCGTGCGAAAGCTTAGCGAGGGCCTCGGTTCTGCCAGCCTTGATGTCAAGGCAGCATAAGAGGGTTCCCCGCCAGTTGACCGGCTCATGACAGGTTGTAGACGTTTGAGTCACGCCCCGGGGGTTGAAAAGAAGGTCCCCTTCTCCCCGTGTAGTCTGAGTAGCGCTGGCTACCACCCTCAAGCGTCACAGTTGCAGTAAATATAAATACCCCAGAAAGTGAAGCAGAACACAGTCGCCCAGATAGCCGAATTGGTAAGGCATTCGAGATCTAATCGAAAGGCGTGGGTTCGGTCCCCACTCTGGGCGCGTGTTCTTTCTTTCTTTCTTTCTTTCTTTCTTTCTTTCTTTCTTTCTTTCTTTCTTTCTTTCTCGCTTCAATTAATATAAAAATATATATAATTTCACTAACGGTAAAAAAAATATAGTCCAACCATCCCCCTATGCCTTCTTTGGCGTTGTAGACTGCCCGCATTTCTTTCTGTATTTCCTAACGAGCCCCTCATTTCCTAACCATATTATCCTGCGAAAGCTTAGCGAGGGCCTCGGTTGTGGCAGCCTTGATGCCAGGGTAGCATAAGAGGGTTTCCCGCCAGTTACCCGCTTATGACAGGCTGTAGACGTTCGCGTCACGCCCCGGGGGTTGAAAAGAAGGTCCCCTTCTCCCCGTGTAGTCTGAGTGGCGCTGGCTACCACCCTCAAGCGTCAGATACAGTTGTAGTAAATATAAATACCCCAGAAAGTGAAGCAGAACACAGTCGCCCAGATGGCCGAATTGGTAAGGCATTCGAGATCTAATCGAAAGGCGTGGGTTCGGTCCCCACTCTGGGCGCGTGTTTTTCTTTCTTTCTTTCTTTCTTTCTTTCTTTCTCGCTTCAATTATTATAAAAAAATATATAATTTCATTAACGGTAAAAAAATATAGTCCAACCACCCCTATGCCTTCTTTGGCGTTGTAGACTGCCCGCATTTCTTTCTGTATTTCCTAACGAGCCCCTCATTTCCTAACCATATTATCCTGTGAAAGCTTAGCGAGGGCCTCGGTTGTGGCAGCCTTGATGCCAAGGTAGCATAAGAGGGTTTCCCGCCAGTTACCCGCTTATGACAGGCTGTAGGCGTTCGCGTCACGCCCCGGGGGTTGAAAAGAATGTCCCCTTCTCCCCGTGTAGTCTGAGCGGGGCTGGCTACCACCCGCAAGCGTCAGATACAGTTGTAGTAAATATAAATACCCCAGAAAGTGAAGCAGAACACAGTCCCCCAGATAGCCGAATTGGTAAGGCATTCGAGATCTAATCGAAAGGCGTGGGTTTGGTCCCCACTCTGGGCTCGTGTTTTTCTTTCTTTCTTTCTTTCTTTCTTTCTTTCTTTCTTTCTTTCTCGCTTCAATTAATATAAAATATAAATATTTTCATTAACGGTAAAAAAAATATAGTCCAACCATCCCCTATGCCTTTTTTGGCGTTGTAGACTGCCCGCATTTCTTTCTGTATTTCCTAACGAGCCTCTCATTTCCTAACCATATATATATATATATATATATATATATATATATATATATATATGTATATACATATATATATATATATGTATGTACATATATATATTTATATATATATATCCCACTCTGACCCCCTGTCCAGTAAACTGGATATTTAACATATAAAACAAGCGATTACTACAACTAAAAATCGGCCGCAGAGAAACCGACACCATTTTTCAAGCTTTCCCCAGACGATGAGGAACATGGTGCGCAGCCGCAGGCCAATGTAAATATATATGTATATATATATCTATATATATATATATATATATATATATATATATATATATATATATATATATATATATATATATATATATATATATATATATATATATATATATATATATATATATATATATAAAGGTATGTGAAGACAGGGACAGACGAGATACATTAAAAATACAGGTCAACTGATGTTTGAGGAAGTGGACTTCCTTTATTCGTACGGGAATCAGAAGATACCCAAGATGGCGACCAAGTCCAAAGACTGATTATGATCCCCGATGAAGCAGGATCGTCGGTGACGATTAGAATGTACAAGGAATGAAGAAGTGATGGGCTCAAGCCGGTGGTGATAATGGTTGGCAAGTAATACCTACGGTAAGAGAGAAGATGGTTCCGCAAACAAAGCGAAATTTTACTCACCAAGAACGTCAGGGGATGCTTAGGGTACCCTTCAGTGTGTCGCACTGATGGAAGAGTTGCGGTGGCTGCGCTGTTCGGACACGCTGATACTACTACTGTGAGTGTGCAATATACGTTGCAGCACTAGAAGTTACGACCAGTCTTTGGCAACTCGTCTGTGGACGACGACTTCCGAACAAATATTTCTTCCGCTCATCAAGTTCGTGAGGACGTGAGGACTTAGTGGCTGGGTATTCCGTTTGTTCTTTTCTACTGAAGATATATATCAAGCGACATACTCTTCATTTCTTAGTCCTCCCAGCTTCAGCTTTCAGCGGTAGCAGCCTCCTGGGTTCTATTTTTGATCGCAAGGCCACCCTACTCATCTTAATTTTGATGCGTACGTAAAGCATAACGGGGTTGTCAGCACAAACGAACCGCAATAACAATTCAAAACTCCACATGAGGTGCACATCACTTGAACGTTAAAATATGCCCCGCAGAGATATATGTGCACCTTAGGAAACGGCACCACTATAAATCAGCTGCCAACACTTGATGGAGAGCCAGCTCCACAACCACAAAATACATCAACAGAACAATACAACGATACACGGGAAGGCGGATAGAAACCGATGCAGCACTGACTCATATTTCAAAATATGAACTTATGGTAGTGGCCCTTCATGCAGGCATCTAACCAAACGAAAGAGAAGAAAAAATTACCTACGGATGATTACAATATGTACCACATTAGGTGCAAAGATTTCCTACCAAGCGTAAAGCAGGTTGCAAAACAGGAGAGCATAATACATGTAAACACATTTTCTGAATTAAAAGAACAGTTAAGTACAACAAAAAATCGGAAGTAAAAAAACCACAAACGAGAAAAAACAAGGTCAACCAAACACTAATGAGTTCCGCTAAGCTCCAAAATCGTGTACATATTATTTAAAAGGAAAAGTCAGCACCCGATTACACAATCGTCGCCAAATTTAGGAATTGCTGCTACCTCGATAGCCAAAACAATTTGCTCAGCATGCCTGTCAATGCCTCGACACCCGTGAAGGCGTGGTAAGCAGCCGTAGGCAGGCAAATGCATATAAAGATGGCTGCACACTGCCTTCGACAAGTTTCGCTGGGGGCCCCTGCGGTAGACGGTGCCTACTGGTTCTTGCATTTCAATAGTGGTGTGGTGACCTCTACTACGTGTGCACATTGTGGTGGCTGGTGGCAAGTGTTTGGGTCCCACATGACAAGTGTGAGGGGTTCGGTCACCTTAGGTTTACTTTTAGAGCGTTGGAGACGTGGAGTAGGGAATGAGTACATGTAGGCATTTACATTCGAACATTAAAAGGACAGAACTTCAGCTATAAATGGAACGCTAGTATGTCACGGGACAGTCCACGTTGAACTAAGTCTCACTACACTTACCAAAATAAATTCATATTCATACTACCTACATGGGACTTGGGGTGTGTCCAGAGACTGTCGTCGCATAGTCATATTGCTGTCTGCGGCTCGGCCTCTTTGTCGCTCTCACCAGCGGCGACCGGACCCCGGCTTCTAGCCCTGAAGGTTAAATGTTAAAAGGGCGCCGGGAATGTAGAACTAGCGGGTCCCGCCCACACAGGAATTCCGAGCGAGATATCGGACCAGCCTTGTCGTGTTTCGAGCTGGTCGTCTCGCAGTGACGCCTTCATTTACGTGAACCTCTTGCGGCCCCAGCCTCTCCATCACCCACGCACCCGTCCTATTTCTTCTCCTCCAGCTCTCCTCAACTTCATACCCCATTGAGCATTTTCCGTGTCTTGCTGGTAGTCTGTTGCAAACTTTCAATTTTCGGCCAGATTACCACTTCAAATATGCAGCTGCTGCCTCACAATCAAAAACGTTCCAGGAGTGGTACGCTGACAGAGTGGTCTGTTGAGCTCCTGAGAGACTTGCCATACTATGTAGTGTGAAATACCACTCTGGAACACGCGCCATATGCGACACAAAGTATCGCCGCCTGTTCATGAGGTTTACCAACAGGGTGGTGGACTCCACTGCATGGTCATGCTGCTAAGTGTACGCTGGGCTGTCGCGAAGAACATTTATTGTGCGCATACCGGTACAAAAAGTAGACTGCAGTGTGCACCTATCTCGCTACTCACTTCCGTAATTACGATTGAAACAAATTTTTCATACGTGTCGGAATAATGGTATGCCTGGCAACCAAATAATTTATGAAATCTTGTAGGCAACAGAAAGTTTTAGTCATGGCGACCGTTGTGTAATCCGACCTTCACTTTTGCTTAAAAACATTTGCTTTAAAAAAAGCCTAACTGCCCCCGCTAGCGCTTGGTAACCCCTCTAACTTTCATTTTTTTATCACCTACTGCCACTTGGTTAGTGTTGGGTGTAATCCTTGCTGCAAAACAGGGCTTGCGCATGCAACGCTTCCGAGTTTAGCAATGTGTTAATTCTTTCAGCATCAACTCTCCCACTTGTTCCTGTACACGTTGTTTGCGTTTTTCCGTAGCTGCTGTTTTATTTTGTGTGCGGAGAACTTTAGGTGCCCAGATTCTCGTCGTAGCTCGTCCGCGGTTACGGTATTCAGCCACCGACGTCACAGGGCGTCATTCATCCAAACAAAGTCACGCGGCGTACCGTAGAAAAACAGAGGTTTCGGAAAGTTAACCTCTTGTACCTCGATTAAGAATTCCAGCCAAAAGTAACAGGATGCTTTACAAGAAATTTATATAGGAATAATTAGTGCTCTTCCACTCTGTGAAAAAGGATCACCTGCAAAGCTGGACACAGTCCACGGAATGCACGAAACAAAAGACTATAATTTGCGATGGAGCATACTTCGTAGACAATTACCTGAATGAACCTTCGGAGGATCCAAGCTTTCTTCTTACAGAGGTACATGAATCTGCCTGTGTCCCTACCGAGTCGTAAGCATCTTACGGTTTGTGCAAGTCCGGGTTCAGACGGTTGCCAAAACTGTCGTAATAAATATAAATAGCTTCATTTCACTTCTCAGCCAACCGAACTGCGTGACTTGCCATTCGTTATGTTCATATTTCACGACACGGCTTTTGCGTAGGTAGTCTAAACATAGCCTCACACACAAACCCAATCCCCTCTACCACTAATGATTTCGGATAGGTCCCATTGATTCGTTTAATGTCCGCATTAAACCTCGTACCAGCAAAACAGACATACCATCCATCAGTATTGGCATGAAACCTATAGCGGCGCATGCACGGTACCCTCCTACATTTCCCCATTTTCCACTACCATCCTGCGCACGCATAAGCGGGCAACCGGTAATGTGCGCGTGCCTAAAAGTGACAGACACCGTTGAAAATCTCCCCTGAAAGCCACCTGAAGAAGTGATATTGGGTCGCGCCGGCGTTCCAAGTGGAAAAGTTGCAGTTCCTCCGGGAGGGATTCACGGCTACTCGAATGCCTGATTTTGATGCGGTAACGGTGGCGCCGGCAGCTTTCCGTTGTTTTTGCGCCCATTCGCGCTTGTGTTCGGGCCAAGCTTTAATTCCTGCTTTTTTTTCGAAATAACGGCATGCAGCCATCCCATAGCGATTTAAAATATGGAAGCCATTGCGCTATATTCTCGTGTACAAACATGTGGCTGTCCGTTTCCCTTTCCCCTTGTACTCATCTTGCTATGTGTGTAAGATGTCTGTGTAACACATCAACCCACACCGGAACCACTCGATTAGAAGGATAGGCGACTTACCAAATAGAGCCATGTAATTTTGATATTGAAATCTCCCACCAGCCCAAAGTCATTTCATCGGTGGCGGCATGAAGCCTAGCTGTGCGTGCACGCCCCTCTTGTTGAACCCGCAAGCCACGCACGCTTAAACCGGCAGCCTGTGATGACGCATACTTAGGCGCGAAAGAAACCGGTGAAAATGCCGCTCGGAAGGCCTTCGAAGCTTAAAAGAAATATGGGCTCAAGCCGGCGTTCCAACGGGGGAAGTCTCGCGTCCACTGGGAGGTATTTGTAGCTACTCGGCGAAGTAAATTTGAGCGGAAAGGGCGGCCGCGCGTTTAGGTAGATTTAGGGGGCAGCCCTTTGGCAGCTGTTACCTGGGCTTCGCGGGAGAAGCTTCTGTTTATGTCCGCGTAACCTAGTGAGCGAACGCAGCATCAACGAAAGTTATTTATAAAGCGGAGATGAGCATCTTGCGAAGGGTGAATTGGAGTACGACACGTGCGGCTACAGTGCAATCTCTCTCAATGCCTTTCCCTCACAGATGTCTCATACGTCGACGCCCTGACACTTTCACCTGACGGGGTTCCAATCTCCGCTAATTCAAGCCACGTTACGTTTGCGCGGGAGGTTGAAACACAATATGAAACAACCTTCTCGTTGCTGCCTTGAGCGGGGCTAATAACCAAATGACATTTGCGTGGGGGAGGTTCAAACAGGACTTCCGAAATGCTCCCTGATGGCGGTAACCCACTGCAAGATACCAGTAGCGTAGAGCACGCCGCCGTAAGTTCGCTGATCACGCGAACACTCCCTGAGACGCAGCAGAAATGCGCCGTGATCGGAAGACCGCAGCTCGCGCTGCGCACAACTTTCATATTAAGGAGTGTAGTAATCGTCAGTGCTATCCTTACGACCATCCGTGCCACTATTTATTTATCGCGGTCATCATATAACCGCACTACCGCCTTTATCCGCCGACTGCGCAACTTGCCAAAGGCTATCGGTGGAGGCGAGGGGGAAATAGTTGTGAAAGAGGTGTCAGCGGTGATGAGGAGGAGCCCCGGAGAGGAGCCACGTAAATCAATGACACCGGGATAAAAAGTTAGACATATACTGCTTTGCAGTAAAAATGCCGCTTTCGAACTGGCACAGAAAGGCTTGGCACGTGCGAGATGAATGCAAGCCCAAAAACAACCCAACCCCCACTTGAGCTGTTCCAGGCAGAACAAAATGCAAAAAGAGAGAAAATGATGCGAGCTCTCCGAGGAGTAAGCGAGTAACCACTGCGATGGCTGGAAAATTAAACTTCACTGAAGAAACCTCTATTCAGGTCATGAAGAGACAGGTGATTTATGGAGGGGAAGAGCGCGATGGTTGGAACAAAAAAGAGTAGCAGGGCGCAACAGCCCGTGGTCAATAAGGGTCCCGAATTGGACAGCTATCGCTCTCAGTGAAAGCAACGCCACCTGTATCAACATTGCCTGACCCGTCGCGCGCTTTTCAATGTGAAGGGCAGCGACGCTTAGTTCAGGCACTGATCCGCGATGTGGCGCATGCCGGCGGACATCTCGCCTTACGTCACTGCTCGCGAGTCGCGAACGCTGCACCTACTTCTACGACGTGTGTCTGTCAGCTTGCCTGTTGGGCTTCAAGGGCCGTTTCACTTACATCTTAGCCGCGACGGGGCGCTAGTTAGGTGGCGCACTGGGGATCTCGTTCAACGTGTCGCTCGCTTCATGCTTGCTGCATTTTTCCAAAGATAAAGACGCAGGAGGACCGAAATAGTGTAAGAACATACTGATTGTCGGGTAGACATATCGCTAACAGAAAAACGATATTTTCGGATGGGGTAGCCATTATTTTACTGATATTTTTCTTTCTGGACTATTGAGAGAATAAAAAATCACGTGCACGTTTTTTATTCAGGCGCTCACTTCTACGATTACTTTCTAATAATATCATGTGCTTGTAAACTTCAGAAAATTATACGAAACAAAAGGATAAGCAGCTGGGATCCCGCCACGCTGTCCGGGCGCTTCTACAGTACAGTCCTCAATTTTAGAAGTGCGTACCGATGAGGAGTGCGAACAGCGGGGTCAAAACAATACCTAAATGCGGAGGGGATAGAGGTTGGATGCCCCACTCAGAAAATTTCAGGGCCTGTGATCCGATTGGATAAGCGCGCAAAGGCGGAATCAGCCTGCGGCAGCGCAAGGGATTTTGCTTCGTGACAAAGGAAGTTTTATCAGTGACAGACCAAGACAGACAGCCATGGTGAAAAGCAAAAGGCGTAGGAGCGCCGCCTCGGGAACGCTTTACAAACTTTCCACTCTTTTGCACAGTTTCCGAGAAGTGGCGCTGGCTGGCGGACACGAAAGCACGCTGGAAGGCTACGGAGCGGGGACGGGTAGGAGAGAGCAACAGGAGAGTGGCTGTTTGGCCGTTTTGCGCTCACGCGTTAAGCAATGTTTATACAGGCGGCGTTGGTGAAACTACTTCAACGTTTTAGGGTGGAGTACTTTAGGACCGCATGATGTCCGCGTCCGCGTCCGTGCGCACAGCATTTACAATCGCAAAAAAAATAACACAATCACCGGCAGGAATCGAGACTGTGTCTGGTAGGCAGTCGTGTCAGTCGTCTTACTGATTGGGCTACGATCCTGTGTTAGTAACCGAGAGTAAACGGCTTACTCCATCGCCTGTAACAGTGTGGAGTCCCTTAGGACCTCCAAATGTCTGTCCGCGGCCATTCCAGCGCACACCACAATCATGCGAAAATCAAACTAAATTCGATAATGAGCCCTGAGTTGGCAGTTTCACTTAGAGAAAAACCAAGGTGCAACTCCCCGCTCAAATCGAAGGACTGTCAGAGAGCAAATCGAATGTCACTCGGGGTGCAACTTGGATGCCATTTTAAGTTCCGAAATCCGCACCCTCGCCATTACCCATGGAGTGGAGATGCTGCAATTTTTCTTTCCTACTTTGTCTGAACTCATGCCGCAAAAAGGCAGCGTGTTCGGTGTCGTAAATCAGCAGAGTGTATATTCGTAACCTCCGCATTCTTGTTTTGTAGTTTGGAGCGTTCTATTCCTTTCATTACTATAGAAAGTCACACAACCTTCGGTTGTATCAAAAATCGCATTCTAAAAAACAAGTGTTTATACAATAGCTTGGGGCCAAACTGAGTGGAAATTCGCTGTTAAGAATCTCAGAAAACCCATTTACCTGTATGATAACTTCGAGCAGTGTTGGCTGTGCTGCCTCGGTTGATCCAGGTGCTCTGTTTAATGAGCTTTTGAATTTCAAGCAGGTAAATAGTGGATGCATTATGCATCGGTGTGGTGGCTTTTTTCCTGAAATCTGCTCACAACAGAGAAATTAGCGGTTGCGTGCTTTCGTGTACCGTTGAGGGTACTGTCTAAAACACAAGAAAGGAACAAGGGAAATTTTAAAGCGACGCTTTTTACCTTAACACCCAATGGTTTCGGTCGTGACCGTTGGTGTCAGTAGAAAACTCCCGCGAACAAATAAAAGCAGATACTGGTATTACCAGGAATCAAACCTGGAAGGAATAGAAAATCGGAGCGGGGTTTTTTGTGCTACCTGCTAATCCATGAGTCCATGCACAGACTGGGGAAGGGGGGGGGGGGGGGGGGAACGGTGCACTTACAGAGCACACTTGCGGCTTTACTGCATACGTTTTCGCTAAATGCCACGTGATAGCGTCACGCGTCCTCTCGCGCTGCTGTGTGCTCCTCCCACGGCACGTGTAGCAGCCATGTGGGCACCTTGCGCATGCGCTACGACTTCATAAAAATTAATGGAAGCTCCCACCAACGCATGGCATCTCACGTCTCGTCCGTCTCTGCCACCGATCTCGTCACCTTCATTGGTAGTGGCGGAGAGGGAGGAGAACAAGACCTGATTGGAGCTTCCTTTATGTTTAGTAAAGAGAGTTTCCATTCATTTTCTGCCCCAATAGAACTCAACCAACTACCATTCGAGAATCGTGCATGAATTTAACCTAAGCAATGAGTATATCTTTGAAGTAATAAAGGGTGTGGTCAAGTGCATTTGACGTGTCTGTGGTTTCAATCTTTTCAGAGTCACGTGTGCGAATTCAACTGACGTCGCTTGGGTAATCATTGTGGGTATCGTTTACAGCTTCGCTTTCCAACCACCTTCACAAGATGGACTGGCGTGCATTTTTTAGGCCTTTGTTATCCAGCGTTTATGAACTACCCTTGACCTCTATTTTATTACGTTATATCTATTTCATGCTAGGTGTTTATTTCTTGTATAAATTTTGTCTAGGGGGTCCATTTTATGTTTACCGGCAACAAAATTCTCGAACACATTGTGCTACAGTTTCTTTCAAAATTTATTGAGTCAAACCACATTCTCTACCCAATTCATCATGGGTTTAGATCCCGAATATCTACAGTTATTCAGCTAGTTGACACATCACATTTTGGCCTAGGAATAAATGAGCGTTCGCAAACTGATGTAATCTTTATTGATTTCTCTAGGGTGTTTGGCCGTGTCTATCGGGCTAAATTTTTTTTAAACCTAGTAATTTACTTGGGCATGGGTCAGTTCTCCATTGGACACGTAGATTTTTAACGGATCGCAACCAATTGGCATAAAGCGGCAACGATCATGCCGATTTTGCTCCAGTTGTGTCATTAATGTCCCAAGGTTCTGTATTAGCTCCATTGTTGTTTTTAATTTTCATCATCGCCTTAGCTTACCAAGTAGAAGTTCCAATAAGGCTCTTTGCAGACGACTGCATCCTCTATAAACAAGTAAAACAACACGGAGACCAGTTGAAACTCAATAACTTGTTAAAAAAGATAGCCCAGTGGCACGACGACTGGCAAATGAAGATCAACATCGGCAAAATAGTCTACATGTATATTACAAAAAAACCTCCGAAATTAATCTTAACGTCCAGTTTTAACAATGTAAAAATTCAAAGTGTAAACTACTATAAATACCGCGGCGTTAATCTATGCTGGACGGAGCATGTCCGCTACGTCACAAGAAATTGTTAAACAGATTATTTATCAAAAAAGAACCATTTTTTCCACCCACAAAACCAAAATTCTCGGATACGTCACGTTCATACGGCCTCTCTTGGAATATGCAAATGGGGTCTGGTTTCCTCACACCGCGTCTAACATTACAAGTGTGGAGAGGGTTCAACGCAAAGCACTGCGCTTTATCTTCAACAGGTATGGGCGCACTGACTCGCCAAGTGAACTATTACGTCGGGAAGAGCTACCCTCCCTTTCAAGCCACGCACAGCTTCTTCGAGTTTAGTTTGTAAATCAGGTAATCCGGCAATCATTGAGATAAAGTCCCATTCCTTCTCGAGCTTTCGCGACGCTAGACGGACAAGGAAACGCCATGCTTGGGAATTAAAAGTGTAGTCATTTAATTACAACACTTTTAGGTATTCTTTTTTCCCACGCACAAATCTATAATAGAATGCATTAGACCCTTTTATCACTGAACAGCAAACGATTCAAAAATTTTTGCAACTTTCTGATAAAATTGTGCCAGGTTGTTTTCTTGAAGGATGGTGTTCATACTTACCTTGTATGTAATAGGGGTGCACTATTGCTGTGTGAATTGGCTGAATACCTTGAAATATTTTTAATGCTATGCTTGTATGCATCTTGGTGTCTGTATATTTCGAGCACGCATGCTTGTTGTTTTAATTATGCCTACTGTGCATGTGCAGTGTAGAGCTGCGATAACCTTGGCGCTTTGCCTGCGCAAGTTGCGCATCTTTTCGGTAACTTTGAATGTATATGCTCACTCCTGTAATAGTCCCTGTGCAGAATTGAGAGTATTGGTCAAGTAAATAAATAAATAAATAAATAAATAAATAAATAAATAAATAAATTAAACAGAATATTTGCATTTATGTGGTGTAGAATGCGAGTGCAATTACATGTATTTTTTATTGTAGGGTTTAACGCGCCTACGCAACGCAGCCAATGAGGCGCGGCGTACTGGAGGGCTGCGGATTAATTTTGACCACCTGGGGACCTTTAACTTGTGCCGAAGTGTCGTACACACAGGTGTTTTGCTTTACGCCTCCAACATTAAAGCGGCCACCGCGGCATGGAATTGAACCCGCGACCTCGTGCACAGCAGCACAACGCCTTAGCTACCGAGCCATCGCGACGGGTAATTACATGTATTTTTCCCAAAATACAGCCCTGCTTTGTCAATGAACTGTTTTTGGGCAACACATGCAAAAATAATCTAAAGAACCAATCAGCTAAAATTCAAATATTATTAGGTCATGCCTCGAAATAAAAATACAGCAGTACTTTAAGGCGTGGCTAATTAGAAGCAGGGTAAATTAACAAGCAATGCGCCTAGTTGCAAACTAGTTGCCAGTAAGTGCTTGTGTTTGTCATCATCCTTGTTTTTCGGTACTCCTTGTTCAATAGTGATCTGCATTTTACCAAAAGTGAGTCCACTCTGCATTCCGAATTTTTGTGGCTTACCCCACCAGTGAGTATTGAGTGTTTTCGATCTAATGGCAGGTACTCCATTAAAGTTACGGTTCACCGCTTGTCCCGCGTGCGCATAATATGTGCCGCCGATACCCATTCTGTCGCGAAATCGAAAACAGAACGTCTTCTAACGAGTGTTTTTCTGTAAGTGATGCAGCTGTTTTCTTATCCCCAAGTGTCCTGAGTAATATTTTTCCATAGCTTGTTCTGGTAATCTGGGATGACTTGTAAGTCGCTTAGTCATACCCCAAGAGTTTGCCGCACACGTCATCTCGGCATGAACAAATGGGGTTTATACCAGCTGTTTGCGGGACAAAGGAAGGTTACAGTTTAGTATATCAGATGTAGTAAATTTAACCAAATAACAAGAAATGCCAGATTTTTTTCCGCTAATGTGAATATGAAAACACTTCTCCCGTATTTTAAAAGGAATATTGTGCTGCTGAGCATGAGGTTGCGGGTTCGATTCCAGGCCACGGTGGCCGCTTTTCTGATGAAGGCGAAAATCAAAAACGCCCTGTGTACGAGATTTCGGCGCACGTTAATGATCCCCAGGTGGTCAAAATTAATCTGGACCACTCCACTACGGCGCGCCTCATCACCTGCGTTGCGTCGGTGCGTTAAACCTTACAATCAATCAATCATTTCAAAAGGAATATACCAGCATTGTGTGTTCCGCACTACGCAAATAAATTGATGGTGACTACTGGACCGTTAAGCGAACTACTCTGTGAAGCCAAATGCAGGTTCGGCGCTTGCCAAATTTGCTCCACGTTGCACTATCATTATTATCATTTTCGCGTGCGCATTTTCTTGGGTGTCTTTGTATATTAAAGGTAATGGCCAACTGCGATCATTAGGCGTATACCTCCTCAAGTGTTAGGTAGCCGCAACGTTGTGCCTTGCGGCCGGCCAATGAGTGTCAGTGTAATTTTCGAGGGTACTTTTTGACAAATATTGTGTAAGATGCAGGGGAATTTGGCGTTGCTAGGTTGTAATACGCGCATTTGCCCCTCCAAAACAACGTAATCCTTTAGTGGAAAAGTGGCTTTATTCTAGCTTAGAGCAGGCGTCAATGGGTAGGTTGGTTATAGATTTTTTACTGCGAAGCAGTGTATGTCTAACCCCCGCCGTTTTCATTCCGGTGAATCCAATTTTCTCGGCTCCGCTCCTGGGATTCATTTCGCCACCGCTGACCCCCCTTTCAGAAATATTTTTTATTTCGTCTCTACCGATGTGTCTTTGACAAGTTTCCCAGGTGGCTGCTAACGGTGGTTTGGCCGTCATTAGACTGTTCGGGATATAAACAGAAACGAAAAAGGGCGCCAAAAATTCACTGATGGTTGTACATGCCATAATGCGAAATTTGTGAGCAGCCCGAGCTGCACTCTTTTCGGCCAGGGCGCATATCTGCTGCGTCTCAGGAACTCATCGCTTGACCAGTGAAAGCACAGCCGCGTGCTAGTCTGCTCTTATCTCGCGGCGCGGCGCTGCTGCCGCCCTCCATGTTGTTGAAAATCGTGTTTGAATTTCCTGCGCACATGTCGCATCGTTTGGATTAGCGGTGAAGGAAACAGCATCTGAGGGATGGTTCAGATGGGGGGCGCGCCTTGGTGGCGACGTTTGGAACAAGAGGGACCAGGAGGCAGTGAGCGAGATGATGGCATGGCCGCGAGCGCCGCCCTCCTCCTGGTCCTTATCGAGACGCTTCTCTAGGTTTTCTTGCAGCGTTCTTCTTTCTTGCCGCGTTCTCCGTTTCTTTCTGCTGGGTGCGCTCACTGAGTTAGGCGGACAGAAACAAACACCGCCGCTGCGAAGCCCAGGCAAGGGCTTCCAATGGGCGGTGTTCTAAAACAAACAAAGCCTGCAGCCGCCGCTGCACATGTACCCGGCGACGTTGACGGTGAAATTCTACCTCACCCACTAGGTGCGAATCCCTCTCGTTTGAAGAGCAACTTGCCCAGTTGGAACGCCAAGGTAAGCCCATAATTATTATTCCGCTTGAAAGGCCCTTTAGCTGAATGACAGTTTAGCTGGTGCGTTTCGGGCCTGGGTTGCGCCTTCACCATTTTCCGGTTAATGCGTGCACGGCGTGCACGTACGGCTAGGCTTCAAGCCGCTACCGCTGAAATTTCGGTAGTTCTTGCAAGAGATTTAAACATCGAAATGACATGGCTCAATGCTGTGTGTCGGCTCTCATCCTTAATGTAGTGGTTCGGGTTTAGGTTGATGTCTTAAACAAAAGGTAAGATGCCTACGAAGTGGAAGGGAAACGATAGCCACATGTTTGCACGTGGGAATAGAGCTCAAGGGCTTCCTGGTTTTATATCACTGTGGGAATAGACCTGCCTTTCGTTTGGATGAAAAAAAGTTGGAATCGAAACGTAAGCTTGAACAGAATCGCATATGGACGCAATAACACCGGAAAGCTGCTCCTGCCGGAATTACTCCCTCAAGTTCCAGCCCGTCGAGCAGCGGCGAATATATCCAGGATAAACAGCAACTTGCCTGTGTAGAACGCCAGCGTGAGCCAACATCAGTTCTTCAAATTCAGGGCTTTCAGAAGACATTTTCTACCGCGTGTGTCACTGCTAAGTACGCGCACATGTCCGGTTGCCGGTTTATGCATGCACACGATTGTAGAAGAGAGTTGTAGAGAGTGTACGGGGCTTGGCACGCGAAACTAGATGTTTCATGCCCGTACTAATGGATGACATGTCCATTGCGTTGGCGCGAGGGTAAACATTGACGTCAAACGGCCCAATGGGACCTGTCCGGTGCCCTCAGTGGTAGAGCAAATTGGGTTTGTGTGTTACACAAACAGTAAGATGCTCACGACGTGACAGGGACCCCGGCAGCTGCATGTTTGTCCGCAAGAACAAAGCTTGTGTTCTTCAAAGGTTCGCTCAGCTAACTGGCTAGGAAGTTTTCTCCATCTCAAATTACAAACAAACGTGTCTTGTTTCGTAGATTCTGGTGACTGCGTCCAGTTTCGCAGGTCAGCCTACTTCACAGAGTGGAAGGGCACTAATTGTTGTGTTTAGAAAAGCGCAAAGACTAGGACGCAAGACCTAACCAATAAGACCACTGGTGAACAACAGGTGAAATATATTTTAAAAATGATACACGCACAACGCTACACCGAAGCATTGGGCAGCACGAAGTCATCATAACTCTTGTAATGACGATGACCGCGTCTCTGCAAAAAGAAAATAAAAACAAACAGCGAGGGTCCTGGCCCGCAACTAATACATGAAAAGGCGATTTCAGTCGGCTAGTTAGGCGATCTCCCGTTTTAAGAGCTCATTAAACGGCGTTGTCATGTATATTTCACACGCAAAATTATAATTTAGGCCTGCAAAATTTCTCGCCAAAAAGCGCAGTGATGTCATTTCACACTGTGGGTTTTTAGGCTTTGACCGTAAATGACACTTCTTTGGATTGCATCGCAATATTTCTACCGACCAACTGCGCATCGTGCATGCATGCGGCAGAAGGCGCTCATTTATACATCCGGCACTATGGCCTACGTGAACTGTTGCATGCGCACACGTTATTTCATATGTCACGCATTTCGCACCAACGAGGAGCTCGTGCGCGTATTTTGGTTCTAGACATGCGATTCTTAGGCCTGTTTTAATAGGCTGAACGTACATATGTAGGACGAATTAGTCATTTTCAGACACTTTATGAATCAGGCCGTACTGCACACCACACGTCCAGTAATAGTATTATAGGTCCATTACTGTAATCGCTTACGGATCGCGATCGGATACATAGATAGTGAACTAGCAGCCCATGGCTAATCGCAATCGGCGATAATGGAAGCCGGCTTGCCAAGAGACTGCCGTGTAAGGAAGGTGCGCTCCGTGAGGTTAAATGTTTAATCCCCTAACCCGGCAGCTTCGCTTAGATCGCACTGGGGCGTGCGACTGCTTGCATAAACGTGACAGTCGTGCCAATCAGTGATCATTGTACCGAGCACTACCTATAATACCAGTAAGCAACGAGCGTTCACGGTAAATCTAGAACCCGTCTTAGGTATGCAACCGCCAAGATAAACAAATAAACCTCACTGCTACCATATGCGCCTGCTCGAGTAGAATTCTTTGTTTTCGAGCATTTTCGTTCATTGAAACCTGCGATAACTTCTTTGAATTTTGTTTTAGGTGGAGGAGGGTGTTTTGAGTTGAATACGCGTATATTCACGTGCAAACGTTCACAAGGAAGGCTGGAATTTTTGTAAATACCCCAACAGGGGTCTTTACCCCAACAGGGGGATTTCCTCTTAGAAGCGCCTTTATGTTTGCGGAAAAAATGTTTTTAGCGAACGAAGCACTACTCGACGTCAGCGTATTCACTGGCTGCAGCGCCAGATATGCAGGAGCTCCGTGTTCAGGAGGGGGGACATGGGGCTTACAATGTCAACAAATTTTAAAGTTGGATATGCCAGCCGTCTCAGATGTACGCTTGAGGTGAGAGCCTGTTTTCTTTGGGATATTTTTGGCGCCACTGCCACTATACGAAATCTATCAAAACATGGTAAAATAGATTCTATTTACCGTGCGCCTGTTTTCTTAGCACAGCTGTTCGCCACATATACGATCGGGAAAGGCATGTTCACGGAAAATACGTTGCAAAATTATTGGAGGACCTTTCGGCATATTGTTTCGCTAATGCGTTTCTTTTGGCTAGGGTTGTCGCCGAGCCTCGTGCCTAAGGCAAATATAACCTAGACCTCGGCATGAGAATCATTGAGCAACGTTTTCATGAACAACAATTGATTCTGCAACTACACTGCCTCAGAAGCTGAAAGCTAACCAAGACGGCGTGGAAATTTCTGATGAACGCTAACTTCTGGTGTTATACTCTTTTTATTTTGCGGAAGCCAATGGGAATTTACCGGCTGCCGACAGCTTATTCCTGATTTTTTTATTCTTTTGAGGCACACAATTAAACTGATATTATTTCCTGAAAAGTGATTATTTCTTTTTAATTTCTTCTGTTCCGTGCTACTAACCAAAACGCGCTGAATAGATATTTTATATTTATTCATTCTCATGTAAGCAAACTAACCAACGCGTGGAATTTCATGTGACGTGTTAGCAAAGGGATAGCATCTGTGGTCACTTTTTTTGCAGGCACGTCAGTGTGGGTCAACGTTCGGTGGACGCCAGCTGGGTGAGTGATTCGCCAGCCTAGAAGGTAACGATTTTGCCTTAAAATGTTCAATTGCAGCACACCGCTGATCCCATAGAAAGTGCGCACTTCCCCCAGAGTAAATAGGCACAGAGAGAGCACCACAGACGGAGAGGAAGACAAAAACACAGCGACGGCAGGCCGAGAAGACGCGTATGCAACGAAAAAATAGTTCCTAAATGTCGCTCCAGCCGGTGCAGTGGCGCCCGATTGAGCTAGAAATACGCAATAGCACGATCGTCACGTGGTTCGGCGGGCGACGCCAGGTGGCACTGTATAAAGCCGCTTACGCATTTTTTACTCTCTCTATCTCTCTCTCTCTCTCTTTCTATATATATATATATATATATATAAATGAGGGGCTCGTTGAAAATAACACAGAAATAAGAGTTGGTAATCAAGAAAACCTCGGAAAGCAAAGGGGAGGATGTGGTAGGTCATGGAAAAAGATAAAGAATTTAGAAAAAAAGAAAGAAAGGGGAGAAAAAATGCCCGCCAGGTGGCATCCGAACCCACGACCTCCAGAATACCGGTCTGTTGCGATAACCACTACGCTACCGGCGGGGCGATTTTCCCAACCACTTTCTGGGGTTCTTAAGTTTAGGTTTTTTTTCTGTGCTTCTGGGTGGTAGCCAGCGCCACTCGGACTACTCGGGGTGAAGGGGACCTTCTTCTTAACCCCCGGGCCGTGACACGAGTGTCTACGACATGTCGAGAGTAGTCGACCAGCGTTGAACCCTCTTAAAGGGACACTGAGGTGAATTTGTCAAGCTCCCGTTTTTGCTTGCACTGCGTAGACTGGCTCAAATTAGCACACTTTTCATCGTTTATCCGGTTGACAAATCGGTAATTATTTTACAAAGCGCGAAAGAAGAAAAAGTGGCATGCGCGGTTTGCGGCGGCCGCACCAACTAAGCTGTGACAGTGGGATGAGGGGGCACCGTGATGGGACGGTGCCCAAGGTTAGCAATCAAACAAGTTTCGGTTTCGGTTTCGGTTCTGTAAAACAACATGTTTGACATCCGATGGCGTCGTTGGATGGGCATTCTCAATAACCCAGTAATCGTAGTACCGCACTTCTGCCATGTTGTCGTCTGTAAAATGCATAAGATCAGCCTCCCAGGACGGCTTGGAATCGTAGCATTCATTAGCTGAGGCCTACGCCGTGCATGAACGCCCTCCGCGTCCCCGCAGCTGCTCAAATACATGCGCTTTTCCCCCATATTTGGAGCTTTCCTCACTCATTCCTGTATCGTAAAAAGCGTCTTCGCAGCAGGCCAAGGGTCTGTTGATTCTGGCCTGTGCCCGCAAGCAGTCGGTGCTTATGGCAACAGCCCGCCAACGAGAACTCGCTAGCGCGCCAGTGCCAGCCTGCGCGAGTTCTGTGGACTAGTTCGTGGAGCAATGAACGTTGTGGCCCCCCCAAAAAAGATGAACTCAGTATAGAAAACATCGGCGAAAAACGAAAAAGTTGACTTATTAAAAAAAAAGCACATACCCGCGAGGATTCGAACTTCCGACCGGCAAAACTTCTGTGCTGACCTACCTAGCGCTCCAGACCACTAAGCCACGCGCGAGGGCTGCCCTGGCGATGGAAATATAAGGTATGTAATGTATAACCAGTTGACACTTAAATTTAGTTTTAGTACTTCAAGCAGCTTAGGTGACTATTTGTTGTATTGTGCTCGTGAAATAAGCGTCCCCCGAGTTTCCACAATAGCTCACGTCTAGGAATTGCATTTCGTAGACGGAAAAGCGTCCGCAGATGCGTAGTAGTGCTGCTGACCGCTGTGCTTGTTCGCCCAGCGCAAAAAAGTGCTTCTCGCACCCTAGGTTTACCCTGTCCGGTAAAAATATCAGTTGATTTTATTTCCTTAGTACCTATATTGACTTCGCTGGCTCTTCTTTCCCTTCAAGAGGCCTTATATTTTCCTACTGACGTACCAGTCAGCGAAGCGTCGCTTGTGCGCTTGTGCAGCGCTTGTGTGAAGCGACCTTGACTTGGAGCTAGATACAGTGTACAATCTAACGATGTAAAGAAAGACACATTCTTCCATTCCCAAACGTGTTGTGGCTTAGTTTCAACTAATCGAGCGAATTGCAACTACCCGTCGGTGGCCGGCGGACTAAACGTTGCGCCGACTGACTCGGTCGCGGAAGGTCGGCGAGCCGTGCAGTAGCGCAGCCAATTGCCAGCTCCTCTCCTGCTGACGTCACATGAAAACGCCACAGAAAATGGGCGAGAGTTCAGAGAGGAGGGCAGCATTTTCGAATCGATTTTTCTACTAAATAAATTCGCGTAAACGTGCTCAGAGTGGTCGAAACAGGGCCTAGGAACTCCGGACTACAATTTGCGCTCGTAATCCCGCATTCTTTACAAATAACTTTAGTGTCCCTTTAAGCTTCCTATGGCACCAAGACTGCCAGAACAGAGGCTCTCGCTATACATGTGGCGAATCAGAATAATAAATGAGGGGCTCGTTGAAAGTAACACAGAAATAAGAGTTGGCAGTCAAGAAAACCTTGGAAAGAA
Organism: Haemaphysalis longicornis; assembly: GCF_048455015.1. Lineage (NCBI taxonomy): Eukaryota > Metazoa > Arthropoda > Arachnida > Ixodida > Ixodidae > Haemaphysalis > Haemaphysalis longicornis. Next base: position 130,784,706 of record NW_027526385.1, on the reverse strand, counting down.
AAGGGTAGGATGTCGTAGGTCATTGAAAAAGATAAAGAATTTGGAAAAAAGAAAGAAAGTGGAGAAAAAATGCCCGCCAGATGGAATCCGAACCCACGACCTCCAGAATACCGGTCTGGGGCAATAACCACTACGCTACCGCCAGGGCAATTTTTCCCTCCACTTTCTGGGGTATTTATGTTTAGGTATTTTTGTTTTCTCTGCTTGGGGGTGGTAGCCAGCGCCACTCGGACTACTCGGGGGGAAGGGGACCTTCTTCTTAACCACCGGGCCAAGACACGAGTTTCTACGACATGTAGAGAATGGTCTGGAGGTCGTGGGTTTCGGATCCCACCTGGCGGGCATTTTTTCTCCCCTTTCTTATTTTCACAATTCTTTATCTTGAGCTACTACATCCTCCCCCTTGCTTTCCGGGGTCTTCTTGACTGCCAATTCTTATTTCTGTGTTATTTTCAACGAGCCCCTCATTTCCTGTTCTGATTCGCTACAGGCATAGCGAGGTCCTCTGTTCTGGCAGTCTTGGTGCCATAGGGAGCTTAAGAGGGTTCAACGCTGGTCGACCCCTCTCGACATGCCGTAGACGCTCCAGTCACGGACCGGGGGTTAAAAAGAAGATCCCCTTCACCCCGAGTAGTCCGAGTGGCGCTGGCTACCACCCCCAAGCGCAGGAAACAAAAACACTTGAACATAAATACCCCAGAAAGTGGAGGTAAAGTAGCCCCGCCGGTAGCGTAGTGGTTATCGCACCAGACCGGTATTCTGGAGGTGGTGGGGTCGGATCCCACCTGGCGGGCATTTTTTATCCACTTACTTAGTTTCCAAATTCTTTATCTTGAGCTACTACATCCTCCCCCTTGCTTTCCGAGGTCTTCTTGACTGCCACTTCTTATTTCTGTCTTATATTTAACGAGCCCCTCATTTCATATTCTGTTTCGCTATATATATATATATATATATATATATATAAATATATATATATATATATATATATATATATATATATATATATAATATATATATATATATATATATATATATATATATATATATATATATATATATATATATATATATATATATATATATATATATATAAATATATACATATACATATATATATATATATATATATTGTAGCAAGGATAACGAGCAGCTCTTGTAACGCCATCAGCTTATCCGGGAATGCGCCACATCAAGAAAGAGTGCCATGCGATCGTGGCCAATCTATGCACGACGGTACGCGCGCACGCTGGTAGCAGTGGAAGAAGAAGTACGGCAGAAGGTGCTTCGGGCGTGTGTTCGGCCATCGTCTGTACGCTTGTACCTGCGCTCGCCTTGCTTCTGCTCCTGCCAATAAACGACGTTCGGTCTACTACCGGAGGGTCAACTATATCCCTTACAAGTGGTGGAGGTCAGGTGTTTCGGTCGCATCCTGGAGCTACGCAACCTAACGCTGTCCACGATGAACCACGAATCCGTCCAGCAGCCTTCGTCGTCGTCCCCAACCGTCATCTGCTAGGGCGCACTGCGCGAGCGGGATCCACCCAAGTTCAACGGCACCGACGGAAATGATGCTGAGGACTGGATTTCCATGTTCGAACGTGTGAGTAACCACAACCGATGGGATGACAAGAACAAATTGATCAATGTCCCCTTCTCTCTCACAGGCCTCGCGGAAACGTGGTGGAATAATAACGAATCCCGCATCAAGACGTGGTCCTCCTTCCGCTGTAACTTCATGGAAGTCTTCGGGCGCCCTTCGGTGAGGAAGCTTCAAGCCGAGCAGCGCTTACGTGTGCGAGGACAGCAGGCTGGGGAGACGTTCACTAGCTATATAGAGGATGTCATCGACCTGTGCAAACGCGTCGACCCCACCATGGCAGAAACAGAGAAGGTCCGACACATCTTAAAGGGAGTCGATGACGACGCCTTCCAGATGTTACTATCCAAGGACCCCCGAACTGTCGTTGACGTCGTCCGCCTTTGCCAGAGTTTCGACGAGCTGCGCAAGCAGCGAGAACTCACACGGCAGGCTTGTGTTCGGGAGCAGTCCGTATCAAGTGTGGAGGCAGTATATGAAGGGGACCCTGCGCTGTTTGCGCGAATCAAACATTTCATTCGGGAAGAGGTGGCCCGCCAAGTCTCCCTCCTGCCCTACATCTCAGACTCGCCTTCCACCCTGGCGCCTTCGCTTCAGAATGTCATCAAGGAAGAGGTCGCTGAGGCACTACCATCGGCTCAGCATAACCTGCCCGTAGCTGCGCCCCTGAGTTACGCCTCGGTAGCAGGACGGCTATCGCACCAGCCTGCTTCGTTCCCTCGCCGACCTGTTGTATGCCCACCTGCCGCTTCCTTTCCTGCCGCTTCCTTTCCATCAGCGCCCCGGGCTCCCGCTTCATTACCAGCACGACCGCCGATAAGCCCAGTGAGCAGTCCCCAGCTAACGGGTGCGTGGCGCACGCAGGACAATCGTCCGATTTGTTTTGCATGTGGCACGCCAGGGCATGTCGCTCGCTAATGTCGCCGCCGCATATTTCCGCCCGTCGCCAGCTATCCCCAGGCGCCTTTTTACGCCACCCCTTACTTTTCGCCGTATGCCGCTCAACCAGCGCCGTACAATTTGCCCCCTGGGCCGACTGACCGTCCAACTTTCGCTGGCCGCCCTTCAGCTTCTCCACGTCGCCGTTCGGTGTCTCCCATGCGTCGCCGCCCTACTAATGCCGAAGAGGAAAACTAAAAGCCGCAGTTCCGGAGGCAAGAACTGCGTCGCCATCAAATTCTAGAAGTCCTCATTTCTCGCCTAAAAATGTTATCGACGTAATTGTGGAAGGTGTCCCTACCATTGCTCTCATCGACACTGGAGCCGCTGTTTCGGTCATCCACGCCGACCTCTGCCGTTCTATTCGAAAAGTCATGACGCCCCTTTCTGGACTCTCGTTACGCACCGCCAGTTCACAGCCCATTAAGCCGCTAGCCGCTTGCACAGTTCGTGTCGTCATCCAGAACAATTCCTACACCATTTAATTCATCGTGCTGCCAGCTTGCTCTCACGACATCATCCTCGGGTGGGACTTTCTCTCCCACAATAACGCTATCATTAATTGTTCCCGTGCTGAAGTCGAGCTTTCTTCTGTTCTTTTGGACGGTTCCTGTAATGCCGCTACAAAATTACTTGCCGCTGAAGACACCGACGTCCCGCCCAGCTCCTCCGTCATCGTGCCCCTGTGCTGTACCTCTGTCTCCGACGCCACTGTTTTGTTTACGCCTTCTGTCATTTTCTTTCGCCGCAAATGCCTTCCACTACCTTCCGCCGTTTTGGCTGTGCGTGACGGCGCCACCACTATGTTGGTGACTAATCCGTCAGCGACCCCGTGCGCTCTTCTACAGGGAGAAACACTTGGCTTCGCAGAGCTTGTAGATGCTCGTCTAGTTGTTGACGTACCAGGTGATCTTTCTCATGTTGAGATCAGTGAACGGAGTGCTTCTCCATGTTCGCCCGGGCTATTGCCATCCGATGCCTTTGCCCACTGCATCGACGCCAACCTGGATGCAACCCAGCGAGAACGTATTACTTCATTGCTTTCGAAGTTTCGTTCTTCCTTTGATTGCACGCAAACCTCGCTGGGCCGCACGTCTACTGTAACGCACTCAGTCGACACAGGATCACATGCTCCACTTCGACAGCGCCCATATCGTGTGTCTCCGACAGAGCGGCGAACCATTGAAGACCACGTCACAGATATGCTTCAACGAGGTGTCATTCGCCCCTCGAAGAGTCCGTGGGCTTCACCAGCGGTTCTGGTTAAGAAGAAAGACGGCTCTATTCGGTTTTGCGTTGATTATCGGCGCTTGAATACCATCACAAGAAAAGACGTGTACTCTCTTCCGCGTATCGACGATGCGCTGGACTGTCTGCAGGGAGCGGAATTTTTCTCGTCACTCGACTTACGCTCCGGGTACTGGCAAGTTCCCATGGCCGGGGCTGATCGCGCAAAGACGGCATTTGTAACCCCAGACGGCCTTTACGAATTTAACGTTATGCCGTTTGGGCTTTGCAACGCCCCCGCCACGTTCGAAAGAATGATGAACAGTCTCCTCCGTGGCCTCAAGTGGAAGACGTGCCTCTGTTACCTGGACGACGTAGTCGTTTTCTCCCCCGATTTCGAGACACACCTGATTCGCCTAGAACAAGTCGTGACTTGCCTTGCGAACGCTGGGCTGCAGCTAAACCTCACAAAATGCCGCTTCGCCGCACGCAAGCGTACCATCCTGGGTCATGTCGTTTCCAAAGACGGCATCAGCCCGGACACAACAAAGCTTCGAGCCGTTGCAGAGTTCCCGAAGCCGACCACACTGAAGGCGCTTCGGAGCTTCATTGACCTCTGTTCTTATTTTCGACGGTTTGTTCGCAACTTCGCGACCATCATTTCGCCTCTTACCAAGCTCCTCGGTAACGACAGCGGCATTTCTGCTTGGTCACCATCCTGCGACGAGGCGTTTGCGACACTGCGTCGTTTGTTGACATCCCCGCCTATATTACGGCATTTCGACCCGTCGGCCCCCACGGAAGTGCACACTGATGCGAGTGGGATTGGCCTCGGTGCCGTGCTCGCTCAGCGGAAATCCGGCTGTGAGGAGTATGTTGTTGCGTACGCAAGTCGGGCACTGACAAAAGCAGAAATAAATTACTCCGTCACAGAGAAGGAATGTTTGGCCATAATATGGGCGCTTGGGAAGTTCCGCCCGTACTTGCATGGCCGCCCATTTGACGTGGTGACCGATCACCACGCGCTTTGTTGGCTCGCCTCCCTGAAGGATCCTTTAGGTCGTCTTGGGCAGTGGGCTCTTCGCCTGCAAGAATATGATATCCGCGTGGTTTACCGTTCCGGCCATAAGCATTCGGATGCTGTCGCACTCTCCCCCTCTCCAATCCCGGCTCACGTGTCTCACCTTGCCACAGCGGACTGTAGCTTGTCGTCGCTCAGTGTCACCAACATGACTGCCGAGCAGCGTAAGGACCCATGGATAGCTTCCCTCATCGGCGTCCTGTCTGGTACTTCAGCTACCGGTGCACCCAGAGCACTGCGGCGACAAGCCTCTCACTACCAACTGCGTTCAGAGCTCCTTTATCGTCGGAATTACAACTCGGATTGTCGCAAGTGGCTTTTTGTTATACCACGCCATCTGCGTGCCGACATCAGCTCCGCCTTTCATGCCGACCCGAGTTGCGCGCAGGCTGGCGTCCTCAAAACGTACGGGCGACTACGCCTACGTTACTATTGGAGGGGCATGTATACCTACGTGCGGAAGTACGTGCGCTCATGTCCGGAGTGTCAGCGTCGCAAATCACCGCCTATTCGCACTACAGCCCCGTTGCAACCACTACCGTGCCCCTCGAAACCCTTTGATCGCGTTGGAATCGATCTGTACAGGCCCCTGCCTTTAACGGCTGCCGGTAGCCGGTGGATAATTGTAGCGGTCGACCACCTCACAAGGTACGCCGAAACAGCGGCCTTGCCGGCATCCACGGCTCGGGACGTCGCCAGTTTTCTTTTGCGTCACTTTGTACTTCGTCACGGAGCGCCTCGGGAACTTCTGAGTGATCGTGGCCGCGTTTTCCTATCGGACGTTGGGAAAGCTCTACTCGCCGAATGCCACGTTGTTCACCGCACGAGCTCCTCGTACCACCCGCAAACCAATGGGCTCACAGAGCGCTTCAACCGCACCCTGGGAGATATGCTATCAATGTACGTGTCCTCGGATCACTCCAATTGGGACCTCGTACTTCCGTTCATAACGTATGCATACAACACGGCTACGCAGACAACGACAGGATTTTCTCCGTTTTTCCTACTTTATGGACGCGAGCCGACCTGTACACTGGACACCATTCTGCCTTACAACCCTGACGCCACAGAATATAAACCGGTTTCGCAACTAGCGCAGCAAGCCGAAGAGTGTCGCCAACTCGCACGTTCCTTTACAACTGCAGACCAACAGCGCCAGAAGCATCGCCGTGACGATTTCACCACCCCTACGACATTTGAACCCGACTCACATGTCTGGCTTTGGGTGCCCTGCCCAACACCGGGTCTCTCCTCTAAACTTGTCGCCAAATATCATGGCCCTTACAAAGTCATTGCCCGCACTTCGCCCGTGAACTACATTGTGGAACCAGTCACCCCCTCCACTGATCTTCGCCGCCGGGGGTGTGAAACAGTCCACGTTCAACGACTGAAGCCCTACTACGACCCCCTGGTGTCGTCCTCACCTTAAGTCGCCAGGATGGCTCCTTTTCACCGGGGGCGATTGTAGCAAGGATAACGAGCAGCTCTTGTAACGCCATCAGCTTATCCGGGTATGCGCCACATCAAGAAAGAGTGCCATGCGATCGTGGCCAATCTATGCACGACGGTATGTGCGCACGCTGGTAGCAGTGGAAGAAGAAGTACGGCAGAAGGTGCTTGGCGCGTGTGTTCGGCCATCGTCTGTACGCTTGTACCTGCGCTAGCCTTGCTTCTGCTCCTGCCAATAAACGACGTTCGGTATACTACGGGAGGGTAAACTATATCCCTTACAATATATATATATATATATATATATATATATATATATATATATATATAAATATATATATATTTATATATATATATATATATTTATATACAGAAAGATAGGTCGGCAGTCTACAACACCAAAGGAGGCATAGGGGTTTGTTAGGCTATTTTTTAATGCAGTTAGTGAAGTTAACATTTTTAAAATATATGTATGAATGTATGAAAGAAAAGAAGAAAGAAAAACACGTGCCCAGAGTGGGGACCGAACCCATGCCTTTCGATTTGATCTCGAATGCCTTACCAATTCGGCTATCTGGGCGAATGTGCTCTTCTTCACTTTCTGGGGTATGTATATTTACTAGAACTGTATCTGAAGCTTGAGGGTGGTATCCAGCGCCACTCTGACTACACGGGAAGAAGGGGACCTTCTTTTCAACCCCCGCGGCGTGACTCGAAGGTCTACAACCTGTCATGAGCGGGTAGCTGGTGGGAAGCCGTCTTATGCTACTTTGGCATCAAGGCTGCCAGAACCGAGATCCTCGCTAGGCTTTCGCAGAATAATATAGTTAGGAAATAAGGGGCTTGTTGAGAAAATAGAGAAAGATACCTTGGCAGTATACAACGCCAAAGGTGGCATAGGGCTTTGTTAGGCTCTTTTTTACTGCGGTTAGTAAAGTTAACATTTTTAGAATTTATGTATGAAAAAAGAAAGAAAGAGAGAAAGAAAGAAATAAAAAAAAAACACGCGCCCATAGTGGAGACCGAACCCACGTCTTTCGATTTAATCTCGAATGCCTTATCAATTCGGCTATCTGGGTGACTGTGCTCTCCTTCACTTTCTGGGGTATTTATATTTACTGGAACAGTATCTGAAGCTTGAGGGTGCTAGCCAACGCCACTCTGACTACACGGGGAGAAGGGGACTTTCTTTTCAACCCCCGGGGTGTGACTCGAACGTCTACAGCCTGTAATGAGCGGGTAACTGGTGGGAAGCCCTCTTATGCTACCTTGGCATCAAGGCTGCCAGAACCGAGACCCTCGCTAGGCTTTCGCAGAATAATATAGTCAGAAAATGAGGGGCTCATTGAGGAAACACAGATTGATAGGTCGGCCATCTACAACGCCAAAGGAGGCATAGGGGTTTGTTAAGCTCTTTTTTACTGCGGTTAGTGAGTTAACATTTTATAATATATGTATTAAAGAAAGAAAGAAAGAAAAACACGCGCCCAGAGTGGGGATCAAACCCACGCCTTTCGATTTGATCTCGAATGTCTATATATATATAGACAGAATAAGGGTTGGCAGTCAAGAAAACGTCGGAAAGCAAAGGGGCGAATGCAGTCCCAGTGGCGCTGGATACCACCCCCAAGTGCAGGAAACAAAAAAATACCTCAACAGCCGTGCCGGTAGTGTAGTGGTAACAGCCCTGCCGGCAGCGTAGCGGTCATTGCACCGGCGCGTATTCTGGAGGTCGTGGGTTAGGATCCCACTCGGCTGGCTTTTTTTCACCACTTTCTTTCTGTCTGAAAAAATTCCTCATCCGTTTCTTTGAGCTACCCCATTCTGCCCTTTGCTTTCCGAATTTTCTTGACTGCCTCTCCCTACTCTGTCTTAATTCTACGAGCCTCTCAATTCCCATTTTGATTCGCTATATATATATATATATATACATATATATATATATATATATATATATATATATATATATATATATATATATATATATATATATATATATATATATATCATTTGATATATCGATTGCAATAGAATAACTCCAAGAACTCCAAGCAGTTTCAAGCCTCCATTTCCCTTTCGTAGGCTATACAATGCAAAATAAGGCAACCTGTTGCAGCGCCCGAGCAGTATGAAGCACCACAGGGCCAAATGAGGTGCCCCAGGAGCTGTACGGGGTTTCAAACAACGGACCCAGGTTGCCTCTTATACGGCTGCATTGAAGCGGGTGGAGCGCTGCGTAACATAAAGAATTGTCCGCGCGACATTGAAAGCGACATTAAACCTCAGACCCCGCGCAATGCTTTCTTCTGATGCAATAGATTTGGCTCACGAAGTGGGAAGATTGGCGCTCGACAGATCGCGGACGCCTGAGCTTCCATTGTGCGGTGGAAAGCCATATCAGTAGATGTTGTCCCTTTAGAAGAATAACTCTTCTTAAATATATGTCATATCGGTGGCGCTGTAGGTCGTAAGGAATGGCTGTAGTGGCGCGCGTGATTTTTCTGATTGCGCAGAACTCAATGCCTGGCCAGCTCTGTGCCTCATCAGCCCACTGAATATAACTCTAAAGCTCCGGTATCACCTTTGTCATCATCATAAAGAGGAAGCATCGTGTCGAGTGTTGCCTTTGCCAGACGTCCGTAGACCTGTTGGATTGGTGTTTGCATCGCCTCTTGTATACCCGTATTGTATTCGAATGTTATATATCGAGGAATTTTGTCCAAAGAGTTCCGCTTCACCTCGACGTACATGGATAACATGTAAGCGAATGCTGTGTTCAGACGTTTGGTAAGCCCGTTTATTTGTGGATCATGTGCGGTGCCCTTCTGATGGCGGCTTCTCTTTACTCTCAGGCCGTCCGTCATCAAATCAGCGGTGAAAGCTGTTACCGTGACGTTAACGTTACCTGCGGCTGCGTCGAGTTGAAAACTAATATCGTGGGAAAAAACTTTTCCACTTGACCCGCTGTTCCTCGAAGAAGAGTTCTCATCTCTGGAAACCATGTCCAATAGGCCGTCTCTACTACAATCCCCTCATTTTCTAAGAAAGACGTTGGAAACAGCCCGAGCAGGCTCATGCCAACCTTCTAGAACGTGTGGTTGGCGGTTGCACAGGATGATGAATCCTGGTTGGCTTCAGTGACGGTGTTTTGTGGCTCTGGAAATCGTGACCAGTCTTCCGTAGCGTTGCACTGTGGGAACAACCCTTGGCCAGCAGTATTTCTGACGAATTCTCACTTACATACGGCAAATATCTAAGTGACCAGCTCTTGGCCCGATAATGGCGGGCAGTAAGATTATTTCACGATGCACTCATGGTACAACAAGAAGGAAAGAGCCTTGCGACTGGCTTGCTTTTTTGTAGAGAACGTTTGTCCTGAGGCATTAGGCCAGCAATGCTCGAAAAAAGGCACGCGGATATACGGCGTGTTATTTTTGAAGTCATTAGATGAGTGATCCTGATTCCGCTTCCTGATATTGTACCTTGGCCATCTGAGATGTGTCTATTCCTCCAAAATATCAACTCTTTCTTGTGGTCGTATGAATGCAGAAATCCATGCTCACGATAAGCAGTCACTGTCGCTTTCTCTCACCCCAGAATTATATACAACTGATATGCGGTATTCCTCTAGCTGGAGCCTCCACGAGAATATTCAGCCTGACGGGTTCTTAACGTTGGTGAGCCAGCAGAAGGAACGATGATCGCTGACTGCTTGGAATGGCCTACCATTAGGGTATGGCCTAAAATGGCTGAGAGTCCAGACGACTGCCAATCATGCCTTATCTGTGGTATAATTGTTTGCCTTAGATTTTTAAAGGTGCGGCTCGCATAGCCTATGAATCTTGCGGCTGCCTGTTGCCACTGAGAAAGCACAGCTCCTGTGCCAAAAGTGGTGGCATCAGTGTGAATCTCGGTGTCAGTGGTGTCGTTAAAATGTGGGAGCACTGGGGAGTCCTGCAGCAGTATCCAAAATTCCTGAAAGATAGCTCTTGCGCGTTTATTCATGCAAATGGCCCATCCTAAATTGAAAGCCATGCAAGTGATTCAGTGATCTTTCTTGTCGTAGGTCTTGGAAACGAAGATACTGCGGATGTTGGGTCAAGGTCTTGGAGGATACCTTGTTGATTGACGACGCTGCAGAAGTATTTAAATTCTCAACAAACATAGCGGTATTAAGGCTCTATAGTGAGAGCCGCTGAACAAATTGCTCGTAATAAGCTTTTTTGTCGTGAGATGTTCATGAAACCTTGTAGAGAACACCATTATGTCATCTAGGTAAACAAACAAGGTTCGACATTCAAATATGTTGAGGGCAGTGTCGATCATACGTGGAATCCTGTGGGAGCAAAGCGCAAGCTGAAGAGGACAGCTTTGATCTTGTACAAGCCATCTGGTTTTACGAACGCCTTTTCGCCCTGTCCCGCACGTCGGCTCTTATCTGCGAATATCCCAATTCAAGGGCAAATAACGACCCTTTTGGTGTCTGCAAGCTGTTCAGTGCGGCATCAATTTGAGAAAAAGGATAAACACCTCATTTTTGGAACACTTCAATTTCCCGTAGTTGATCCAGAACTGCAATGTGTTCTTTTTTCTAACCAGGGTGATTGATCAAGACCACGGGCTTTGTGATGGCTGGATGAAGTCATCCACGAGCATTTGCTGTCTTGTGTAATAATTCCTTCTTTTTTGCGATACTTTGTATGAAGGCTGTCGTGTTGGTCTCGCATCCTGGTCTATATTATTGCTGTGTTTTGTCACGAATCTGCAGCGCAAATTTGGATGACGCTGCAGAAAAATTAAAAATTTCGTTACGAGTTCTAGTCGAGGCTCCTCCTGTGCAGAATTGAAGTTGGTGTTTACCTCTACCTGTTCAAGTAGCGCATCTCGCGCCAGGCGCTGTGGTGTATGTTTCTTCCTACATAATGTGGTAATGTTTCTTCGGGTCATGTCCGCAACCTTTTTATGAGAGCTTGAGTCGTACCTTTCGGTACATGTGGACGCTGTGTGCCCAAGCTTGTCAGCAGCACCCTTCCATTCCGTTTCGGAATTTAAAAAGCCCCCATGCAATGAAGATTGTAGTGTCGATCAAAATACCGAGGTGTCTTCCTGTAATGCCTTCGTATTCCTTAAAGGTGTCGTTTTAGCAAGAATAAGCACAGTGGTTTAATAGGTCAGTCTTTTGTTTTCGTCGATGACATGCAAGGCAGTGTCCCATCGCTTGTTAATATCTTTAGCTGCGTCTGTCTTCGTAAAGAAGCTTGCACAGCGCTTCTGTAGATTGATGACGGCACTATTCTCTTCTAGAAAGTCTGTGCTGAAGATTAGGTCCTTCGAGCGTATGAGAAGAACCATGAACTTTCTCACGTATTTGAAGCACCGAAGTTTAACACGTGCTGCGCACCTTTGGGAAGGAGTAATCAAGTGATCCCAGGAGTGCAAACCGCTTGTCCCGTCCACTTGTTAGCTACTTTTTCAGAGTTGAAACAAATACTTTCCTCAAATCTGAACGATCTGCTCCGGTATCCGGGAGTGCGACCATCTCTTGCCCTGAAAAGCGATGTTATTATGGTGTTGCTGGTCCATACTTAGTTCGATAGCAGCGCTAGGAGAAGACACAGAGGAGGCGACACGAGAATTGACGCTGTTGCTCTGTTTTAGGGGCGAAGCTCCTTAGGGCGTGGGTCTGTCCAGCCTCGACGTATGTATGTAGCCACCTCTAGTTTAGTTCTTGGATTGTTTACTAGATGGCGTGGCTACCTCTAGTTTAGTTCTTGTACTGTTTACTAGATGGCGGTACTTGTATAAGATGAAAAGATGCGCTTGGATTGTTTACTAGATGGCGTGGCTACCTCTAGTTTAGTTCTTGTATTGTTTACTAGATGGCGGGGAGCGTTGTAATAAAATCCGTTCGCTGTTGGCGCGCGCTCGGAGTCGCCCGATTGATAAGGCTGCAGATGTGCGAGCCCGCGAGGCAGAAGCGCTCCGTGAAGCTGCGCGACGCCGCCGCCAAGATCCTGCCGTACGAGAGCGGGAGGCCGAAGCGTGTCGTCTGGCTGCGCGACGACGCCGCCAAGATCCCAGCGTTCGAGAACGAGAGGCCCAAGCGTCACGGCAACGGCGCGAGGACCCTGCCGTACGCGAAGCGGCACGGCTGCGGTGCGAAGAGGATCTCCAAAACGTCAGAGAACGGGAAGCGGCGAGAAAGCGCGCGTATCGGCAGGCAGACCCCGATGCAGTGAGAGCTCGTGAGGCGTCTGCAAAACGCATCAGGCGAGCTCAGCCCCAAGGTGCCGACGCGCGGTTTAAGCGAGACTTTCTAGACGTTACGTTCGGACACAGATGTAGTGGGCGAACTTTCACTGAAGAGTCACGGTTTTACCGATAATTTCCCCTCACGAGCTTCGCGCACTCATCATGATTCACCCCGTGGATATGCTGTGAATTTTTTTTGTTGTCAACCTGTACAGAAATATCGAAACAAATCGGTGCGTCGTCTGTTAAACTTCGCGCTTCATTGAATGGTCTTCAGCATTCGATAGAGTTCTCACATGCCAAGGTAGCTGTTTCCAGATTTTCTGAACTGAAGAAATCGGAGAATGGTACCGAAATGATTGTGACGCTCTTGCAGTCGAAGGGTGGCGTCACGTTGGTGATGGTGATCGGCTACTGCACCGTCGCTAGGAAAACTGATTTCAACGTTCGGCCAGGAAATTTCGATTCAATTGCACGTAAGGCGTGAAGCGAAAATCTACTACGGCCAGTTCGTAAGTAGACTAGATTTGTCTACGTAGCTTGCTAGCCCACAACGGAAACATCGGGGTCGGCGAACCACCTTGCGCCGCTCGCCGCTCTTCAGAAGCCACCTCTCCCCATCTCTACTAAGGATGGCGAAGGGTCTGAAGCTTAATGTCGCATGCAATGTAGCGGCGGGGATAATTAGACCTACGTAGCTTTCCAAACGCTTCAGGGTAGCCGCTTAAGAGGTATCCTAGGCAGTTCTTGCGAACTGTTGCTGCTGATGTACCGACTCTACTGCCTCGCTCCTTGGAGCAGTGCTCTTTATATCATTCTGGCCTCCCACCGAAATGCGCTAACGAACGGCGGTGGGTGGCATTCCAGCTGACCAGATATATTGTGTTGCACACATCGCATAAGGCGCCTGAACTTCTTTTCCTCAGACATAGCCAGGTCTCCCCCCTGGAGTTGAGGAACATGCCTTCTACTTATATTGCGACGCTCCCATTTCGCCCCTGATTTATGGCCTGTATGTCAACTCAGCTTGTTCTCTCGGACCACAAAATCCTACATGGATAACAGCTGGTCACTAAACTCCTTACAAGACATCCAGGTAGTCTTACGGTTTTCAAACGAGGTGTGAGCGGACTCGTTTAAGGCGACGTACACGTTGAACAGCTTGTGTTCCTCCTTCCATTCTATAATATTCGTAACGCGCTCGAATTGTTCTAGCCAAACTTCTGCGTCCTGGAAGGAATTCCATGAAAATATTTTTTTGGGGCCTGTGCTCAGACATGGCGTGGAATGGTTTGTTGACGATTAGTTTATATAGGCGAACTTCTGCCCACAATGGAAACTCTGACCGCTTCGAACGTCTCCCCACGAGCGTGTCCCTCCAACCTGGCCTCGCCGCACGACAGGCCGCCTAGCGAGCCGCTTCATTGGAAAGCGTTTTTCGCCACAAATAATATACAGTGAAAGCACGCTAATTCGAATATTGATTGAGTAAAATAAATGTACAAATTATACCAGTGTCCAAATATTCATTGAACAACAAAAACAGCCGCTTTCAAATTCTTTTATATGTACCCTTACTTTGCTAAGTAGGCGGTGCCTCTAGTTTGCCTTTTGGCAGACAGCTGGGTGAAGAGAATAAGTTTTCACACGTGCGAAAATCTGCGCAAAGAAAGAGTATTCCGTGGAGCATACTTGCCGAATTGTTCCACAACAGCGAGAACATTCGCAACATGTTTTGCCTTACGATCTGCCGGGAGTACCACATCGTGCGGGTCCTCTCCTTCGGGCGCCTAATCCGACACAGCAAGCATATCGTTGATGATCTCATCATCGCTTTATTGGCCAGCGAAAGCAGTGCCATCGTAAATGCAGCAAAGCATGCTCACATCGAACTGGAGCCGATCAAATAGTTTCCTATGTTGTCTCTAGTTTGAGGGAAAGGAAAAGAAAGGAGGTCTTTGGGGACAGTTTTTAGCGCGGCATGGACCTCTCCTGCATGCAACCCAGTGCGGGTACGCACCAATCCGCTATGCTTGAAATAGTGGGAACAAATCCTGAGAGCGTATTCGCCCACACGCATACCAATTTCCGCGGCAGTTTACAGACCGTGAGGTACACTCGTATCCACAAAACACACCGTTTTCCCCCGATTCCGAAAACTGGAGAGAGCGGGTGGGCGAATGGCGGTGCGTACCGGATCACGTTTCAGGAAGCCGCTGGTACGAATTAGGCGGTGCGAGCGTAAATTTGCACAGACTGGTAGGGAGTGCAAGCGACAAACTATCGGAGTTTCGGAATTAGCGGGACCGAATGAGGGAGGTTTTACACTATACACACACACACGCACAGACAAATATATATATATATATGTATATATATATATATAGGTATATATATAGCATTCCCCCTTGTTGATCGTAGGGTGGTCATCCCCGTGCTGCCTCTCAGCTTCACCCGGTGTACGCGCGAGCGTGGAACTCCGCATTGGCACCCTGCCTTCTAGCTCTGGGTCACTCAGGAGTAGTTACGGCATACACACACCGTCACGTTCGCATTCGGTAGTCATCTTGTAAGGGACAAACCATCACTGTGATTCGGAGATGGTCAGTGGAGCAGATGACGAGGCCGTCGAATATCTACTTTCTTTTGAAGAGACAGTAAGCGCGCACCGTAAGTAGGACGTTTGCATTAAGGTAAATAACGTCTCTTCCTAGCGGAAATAACCAAATATCGGTATTAGAACCATGAAGCTGATAGGTCATCATCATCATCGTCACCAACCTATATACGCCCACTGCTGGGAAAAGGCCTCTCACATTATTCTCTAACTACCCCAGTCCTGTGCTCACTGCGATCAATTTATCCCCGCTAACTTTTTGATCTCCTCTGCCCATCTAACCTTCTGCCGCCCCCTTCCACGCTTGCCTTCTCTAGGGATCCACTCTATTAACATAATGGCGAACGGTTATCATGCCTTCGTAATACATGCCCTGCCCACGTCCATTTTTTCTTCCGATTTTCTACTAATATGTCCTTAACACGCGTTTGTTCTCTGACGCACTCCGTTCTCTTCTTGGCCCTTAATGTTACAAGTGCTGATATGTCATCAGGACCGAAATAAATGCTGGAGTGTCTGGTTTGTTTGGCAGCCAAGCTATGTGCAAGCTCCGAGTGGAGCTGCACTTAAGAATCCGGCTTACCAGGTTGTTGAGAATAATATGAGCTACATCTAGGTTGCGAGAGATCTTTGCAGGCACGTGAGCCCTTTTTAGCCTGGGCAAGACAACATCAAACACACCTTCAAGGAAATGTATAAGGATGCGTTCCAAATGCTGCCATCGAGTAATCAGCAAAGCGTGAAAGTCGTCATTAGCTTCTGCCCAAGTTATGGCGAGTTGCGCAAGCACCAAACCATGACTGGTGGCCGACCTTCGGAGCGTGAGGGGCATTCTGTGCACTAGCAGTCGATGAGAACCCGTGTCAAGGAACTGATTCTTGAGGAGGTGATACGACAGATCTCTACCAACGGTTGGTGTAATCGTGCTATCGTCATGGGCACAAGATCCTTGCTGTCGTAGCCGCTCCGCCGAATCAATCGGGAGCAAGACGCGGAAGCCATACCAGCTGTTTCCCATTCTTTATCTGTAGCAGCAACACTTTGCTAAAAAGAAATTGCGGCGTCGCAGGCGCCAAAGCCTTAAAAGCGTCTACGCCACCCGCAGCTGGCGCCACCTCTTCCTGCGGTTCCCTTGGTGCCGCTCCTCACTCACCAACCTATGGCGCAAACCAGGTAACCGACAAATTTCTCCCGTGGAATTTTTCGCCTCGTCGTACATAAGCTGCGTTTTTGTGTCGCCGCCCTAAGATGCATACCGACGCCAGAACTGCCCTGGTAAGGTGTAGGCTCCTTACCAGAAGTGGAACAATGCACCTGTCGAACCGCCCAATGCGTGGCCCCCTCGTGACAAAATTTCTCCCAATACTGGTCCGTCATTCTCTTCTCGACGCCGTTCCTTCTCGCTTATATGCCGTCGTTCGAGGGGCCAGAGAAAGGCTCATCGCCGCTGTTTTCGGAGGGAAGAACAGCAGCGTTATCAAAATACCAAAAGCATTTCCTGTCAGCTACGAATGATATCAATCTAGTTGTTGAGGGGATCAATCACCACGCACAACACTGTCGTATCCGTTAGAGACAGAAACAATGCTGCAAATTAACGAAAGCAGCGACCACAATATCCAGTTTCCGTGTCCACTCAGCTGCAGCGCATCACTTCGATCATTCGGCCACGTGCACAGCCCGTGTCTTTGTGCAAAACGTGATGTATATAATCCTGCTCCTCTGATTTACCTCATGGTATTAAGAAATCATCTTTAAGTGATACTTTTTCTCATGTCATTGCGAAGATACTAAGGGTGACGGCGCTGAGGGCACTTTCTCTCCGCTGTATCGTGCCGCAGTGCACAATGCACCCGCTGTTTCCAAGCTGATCGCCGCCAAAGATGCCACGATCTCTGAAGCTTCTCCCGTATAGTACTAGTAGTCTGTTACTTGATGCTGGCCTGAACTGTATAGTTTATACCCAGTGATATGTTTGCATACTGAAAAGGTCAACTCTCCCCCCTGCGCCATTCATGCTATAAACAAAACTCCACCATGATAATCGTCATCATCATTATCAGCCTTTCTACGCCCACTCCATGGCAAAGGCCTCCCTCGTAGATCTCTAATTATCAAGGTACTGTGCTAACTGTGACCAAATTATCCCTGCAACGTTCTTGGTCTCATCGGCCATCTAAACTTCTTCTGCCCCCTGCCACGCCTTCCTTCTCTAGGGTTTCACTCTGGTACCCTTAATGACCAACTTTTATCTTGCCACCGCATTACATGCCTTTTCCGCATCCAGTACTCCTTAATTTCTTCTAATATGTCCTTAACATGCGTTTGTTCCCTGACCCACTCCACTCAATACTTGTCTCTTAATGTTACGCCTATCATATTTTGTTCCATTGCTCACTGAGTCGTCCTCAATTTATGTTGAACAAATTTAGTGAGCCTCTAAGTTTCTGCCCCGTAGGTGATTACCGGTAACATGCAGCTGTCATACAGTTTTTTCTACAGGGACAATAGTAGGTTTCCAGTCAATATTTGAGAATACCTGCTGATTGCACTCCACCCCATCCTTATCCTTCTAAGTATATCTGCCTGATGGTTGGCATCAGGGGTGAACGCTTGGCTTAAGTAGATATATTCTCTTACCGCTTCCACTACCTCACCAGGTATCTGAAACCAAAGTGCTCTCCCAAGTTTATTAGGCATTACTTTGGTTTTCTGAATAATAAACTTCGAGCCCAAAATTCTACTCTGTGCAGTGCCACCATGATATCCATCTGCAATTACTCATCCTTACAATTTACTTGGTCTCGTGGTGAGTTCTTCGGACGTGTGGAGGCAATTCAAACCCACCTCGTCAACAACTTTCCTGATGCATCACATGTTCTCTCCATCAACTTGCTAAAGAAGTCCTTTCTTCGCGGATATGATTCGCCCTTCTTCGTTCTTTTCATAGACGATGACGTTGATCCTGACCACCACATCTGGCTTCTCAGGCTCCTATACCTATAGGAAACACCACCCAATGACCGCAGACATCTCTAGGCCAGCTACAGGCGGTCTTACATGTAAATGACACTGGTGACCGACAATCATTGAGGCAGTGACCATCCCGTTTCCGCAAACAGCGTTCCGTGATCGAAACCCACGTTAACGATATGATCCAGCCTGGCGTCGTTCAGCCTTCTAACTACCCGTGGGCTTCACCTGCTATACTTGTTCCCATATCATCATCATAATCATCATCATCAGCCTATCTACACCCACTGCAGGGCAAAGGCCTCTCCCATTATTCTCCAATTACCTCAGTCCTGTGCCAACTGTGACCAATTTATCCCCGCAAACCTCTTGATCTCATCTGCCCATCTAACTTTCTGCCGCCCCCTGCAACGCTTGCCTTCTCTAGGGATCCACTCTGTTACCCTTAATGACCAGCTATTATCTTGCCTTCGCATTACATGCCCTGCCCACGTCCATTTCTTTTTCTTAATCTCTACTAATATGTGCTTAACACGTGCTTCTTCCCTGACCCACTCTACTCTCTTCTTGTCACATAATGTTACACCTATTATTTTCCGCTCCATTGCACGCTGAGTCGTTCTCAATTTAAGTTGAACCCTCTTAGTGAGCCTCCAGGTTTCTGCCCCGTAGGTGAGTACCGGTAAGATTCAGCTGTCATACACTTTCTTCTTCAGCGACACTGGTAGGCTGGTATTCATTATCTGAGAATGTCTGCCATATGCACCCCACCCCATTCTTATCCTTCTAATTATCTCTGCCTCATGGTTGTGATCTGGGGTCACAACTTGGCCTAAGTAGATATATTCGCTTACCACTTCCACTGCCTCTCCACCAATCTCAAACCGCTGTGCTGTCCCGAGGTTATTGATCAATACTTTAGTTTTCTGCATATTAATTTTCAGGCCCACGGTTCTACTGTATTCGTCCAGTGTGGAACGCATGCTTTGCAATTCGTCCCCCGAGTTACTTAGCAAGGCAACGTCATCAGCATATCTGAGGTTACTGAGGTATTCTCCATTAACCCTTACTCCCACCTGTTCCCAATCCAACGTTCTCAATACTTCTTGTAAACATGCTGTGAATGACATTGGAGAGATCATGTCTCCTTGTCTGACACCCTTCCTTATAGGTATTTTACTGCTCTCCTTATGGAGGATGATCGTTCCCATAAAAGATGGGTAAATTTGCTTTTGTGTCAGTTATCGCGTAGTGAACAAGATCACCCGGAAAGATGTTTATCGGTTGCCACACATCTATGATAGATTAGACTATCTACAAGGAGCCGACTTCTCTATTTACTAGACAGCGCCGATAGTAGAAGCTGATCGCCGTAAAACCGCGTTTTTGACCGCTTACGGGTTGTGCAATTCTACGTTATGCCCTTCGGTTTATGCAATGCGGCGGGCAATTATGAGGGCATTAACAACGACATTCCGCGTGGCCCCAAGTGGAAGATGTGTTCAGGATAATTCGATGTTATCGCCACATTTGCACTTGAATTTGCACCCATCGCACCCGCCTGGGCTATATCTGAACAATAAAAAGCGTCATTTTGCTGCCCGCGCACTGAAGATTGTGGGCCATGTTGTTTTGAAGGACAGCGTTCTTCTACCCCCGCTAAATGTCAAGCTGCTAACGACTTCTGGCAAGCAACCACCTTGAAATGCTTGCACAGTATTTTTTTAATGTGTTTCTTTTTTTGACGCATCCGGGCCAATCTTTGCGCCTGTCATTGCACCTCTGACGAAGTTGTGATGTGGAATTCTGACCGTTCTCCCAGATCTCCTGCTTGAAATCGAGCCTTTGTGACGCTACACCGGTTGGTTACGTCCACCCTCATTGTATGCCATTTCTATCCTTCGGGGTCAACCCAGATCAATACGTACGGGTGAAGTCTACGCCTGGAAGGAGAGGTCACCAAAAGTAAAGCGGAAGTTGATAAATGCGTCGTGGCATATGCGAGCCACTCTCTTACAGAAGCGTAATACAATCACTCAGTTACACTGAAAGATTGCTTCACCATCCGCACAGTGTACGGTGCTTCACGACCGCGCTCTACGACCGCGCAGTGTACGGTTTTTATAGCGTATTACAGCTACGTACGGCCGCGCCTTCGATGTATTCGCATATCATTAGGCCCTTTGTGTGATCTCGTCTCCCCAGGATTCTTCCGGTGTCCTTCCTTGCTGCCTACTTCACCTGTGGAAACAAGACATCCAAGTGATACACCAAATGGACGCATGCACAACGACCCAGATGCTCTGTTTCAGGTTTCTGCAATGGTCCAGCCTAGAATACCCCTATCGATTGCACACATTCACCCTAAACTTTTGAGGGCATGGCGGGGCAGCATGGAAAGAACTCCGGTATGTTGAATTTTATACGATTTCGATTACAGTGTAACGTAACGCCTCTGGGCTAATGTGACGTTAGGACGTGCATTTTCATTTGTGATGGGCTTCTCTATAGATGAAATTACCTCTCCACCGGCCGCAAGTTGTTGTTGGTAATCCCTCGTCACTTGGACTGTACCATGTGTTCTAGTTTCCACACGGATGCATAATGTCCCTATGTAGCAAGGTTAAGGACGTAGCAGAAATGGCAGCCCTCCATTTTTCTCTGAGGTATATAATTCTTCGAAGCAAAGTTCGTCTGGTGTGCCAAGGCCAACGTGAAATGACTGCGCCTCAACCGGAAACCACCCTTTTACAGCATTTACTATGTTCGGCGCTCTTTTGACCGAAACTACATACACTTCTACGCCCCAGCGCCAATGACTGCGCTCAGCATCCCTTAAGCCATTGTCGACGTGTATCACGTCACTAAAAACACAAACTATTGTTCTACCGTCAGCAATGGCGCGCAAAGTCGCCACTAATTTTATTGAATTTTTACGCTGCATGACTGAGCACCTCGGGAACTTCTGAGTGCCCGAGGGTTGTCGTTTTGCTAACAGGGGTCGAGGCTCTCCATAAAGAATCTAATGTCATCCACCGCAACCCTGGGGCTTACCATTCCCAGACTTTTTGTTTAATGGAGCAAGTTAGCAACGCGCTTCGCGAAATGCACGCGAAGTGAGTGTCTTCTGACGATGATGGTTGGAACACGATTACTCCATTCGTGACGTACGCTTACAACAGTGTGGCGCAGACCCGTACACGCTTGACCCCGCATTTTCTCCTTAGTGGCTGGGAAGCACCCTGACCTTTTGACATCTTTCTTCCCTACCGACCCGAGTCGGCCTTGAACACGACAGTTTCTGAGCTCTACAGCCCCGCTGAGGAGTGTCGTAAACTTACTCACACCTTTGCATCCAAAGAACCATTACAGTAGAAGGTGCAGCATGATGGTGAATGCTCAGAAGTTACTTGTAGATGCAAAGCATCTTTTGAGCTCGCTTTGTCCCTCCGTCGTCCGGCGTCCACCTCTCCTCTCGTCCCCCTCTCCACGCCAGCTGTAATAACGCCGCTCTCCTCCTCGCCACTCGGCTCGTCTCGTGCCGGCTCAGATAGACACCGGCAACACTGTCGCTCCAGGAGCCCTAACCAGCTGTGATAACGCTGCTCTCCTCCTCGCCGCTCGGATCGTCTCATGCCGGCTCAGGAAGAAACCGGCAACACTGTCGCTCCAGGAGCCCTTAAAGGGGAAGCGTGCTCGTCTCGTGGCGGCCCAGGAAGACACCGGCGACACTGTCGCTCCCGGAGGCATCTCATGGTCGGAGCTATGTCCCTCCCTTGTTGCGCTTTCCACACCCCACTGCGCATGCGCGTGTCTCCTCCATTCTCCTCTCCTCCAGCTGTATAAAAGCAGGTGCGCGCGCATCGCGGCGTTCAGTCTGCTCTGAGACACCGCCTGCGACGGTTCTACTCCGGTGTGGAACCTACACGGAACCCCCATGCTTTGCATCACCACATAGTTCCCTTCGGGGAGATGGTGTAATTTTGGATGCAGAGCATCTGATTCGCTCGCCTTGTCCCTCCGGCATCGTCGTCGTCGTTTTCGCCGGCGTTGTCCACCCCTCCCCCATTCTCCTCGCCGCGCCAGCTGCGCTCCCTACCGCTTAAGCCCTCTCCTCTCCGATAGCGAACACTCTCTCGCGAGGGGCATTGGATTCGATTCGATTGGCTTGGCTTGGCTTGGCTTGGCTTGGATTGGATTGGATTTGGATTGGATTTGATTAAAGTTGATTGTGTTGGATTGTGTTGCGTCATAGCCGCGGCACGTTGCGTCATAGCCGCGGCAGACGCGCTGGGGCCGGCGCATGTGCAGTACTCTCTGTTCCGCGGTTTTTTCTCCTACGGGCGCTGCGCATATAACCGGTGTGCCGTTCTCCGGCGAGGCAACATCCACGCTTGGCTCAAACACCTAAAGTCCAGGCCGCTTTACAAGTACGCCAACGTCGTCATCAACTGGGACCGGCTTGCGCAGTCCCCTCAACGTTATGCGCGCTATAAAACGCGGTCCCTTCGGCGCTCCGCCTATGCGTCGCATCTACACAGGGGTTCCCGCGAGGGGAGGTGGCAGTTTTTTTTCTTTTCTAGCTTTCTCGTGTAGCTTTGGGTACTATGCACTAACCGCCGGCTTTGTAGCAATGCTTTTTGCAAATTCCACTGACGATACCGCGCACTCAAAAAAACCTCCCTTTAAATGCGTAGTAGAATCACGGTCGCCGTGATTTGACTTGCGCTGCAGCAGCCGGGAAACCATGTAAAGGATCGCCTCAAGCCGTAATACGACTCACCCGTAGACCATGTACCCTTAAGTCACCAGGAGCCCATAATTGGCGTCATCCCGATCATATTTTATCGCTAAATAGGCACGCTATGCTCCAGCTCTATGCAGAACACCGGCCTCGTACCTGCTGTTGACGATTGCGACAGTACTCGTGTAGATCTACTCAAAGAAATTGCCCACGCCGATTGTACTGAAGATAATGAGGGCATACAGTAAGCCACTATAATGGCATCGTCGGCTGCGTCGAGGTTGTGAAGGCAGCGGGAAATTCTGTCAGCTCGTCCGCAGAAACTTTTGCAGGCTTTTCCTACGACCCGCTATCTTTTCAATAAACTCACCAATATATACATACTCACACACACATACATATATATATGTATGTATATATATAGAGAGAGATAGAGAGAGAGAATGAGGGGGCGTTGAAGATGATCACTAGAAGAAAGAAATGATACTTTGGAGAAGGTAGTGGCATCAGACCTCTGCCAACGTTTTGATAAGGGGACTGGTCTTTTTCAAGGGATCAGGGTTCATCTCTGGCAGACTGTTTTAGAGACTGGGAGACTGTTGTAGAGAGCGGGGGGAAATCGTTTGAAGCGAGGTTGAAAGGAGGATAGCACAGTTGATCAACGGTCGGTTACAAGGAGCGAAATAGTGAGAGAGAAACGCGGGTGTGGTTATCCCGACAGGACCTCGCTCGCGAGAAAGAGGGAAGGCTACCGGAGTGCCGGGGTAAACAGGGGGGAATGGTTTATTCTGGGCTGCGGTGGTGGCGGGCGACCTCAAAGGAGGGAGTTCCAAGGGCATGCCGGTGATGATTTCCCGATAATTCTTTTAATTTTAAAATGTGACTTGCGGTTGAAGAGCCACCCCAAGAATGGTGCCCCATCCCCACCGTTTGCAAAACAGCTTGCCTTCATTTTAAACTGCCTTTCCTTATGCAACTGCACGGCAGCTGTTTGTCCTTCCTGTTATCATTAGGAAATGATAATTTTGACATGGAGCACTGCAAGTTCTGGATAGAAGCTAAAAAACTGTTTTCGTATTCAGTCATTTTGCTTGTCACAACACCATCACTACCCTGAAAAAAAAGCATCCCTAGCCCACTGTGAAAAACTAGCACGCTAGATTTACTCATTACATAACCAACTGAAGTTCGTGTTAAAATAGGCATGAGTACTATTCCAATCTCTCAGTTGGAAATACAAAGCCTATCAATGTGCATTTAGAGAATACTTATTTGCCTCAGCCACGGTGCTGTACGTTAACATTTATTAGAATGTTCACTTTAGGATCAGAAAGTCACAGCAGCGGGAAGGCTGTTTAAGGCAACGTCCGCTTTGCTACGAGGTAAAAATGTTTGTGAGAATGAGGTATGAAATGAATGACTTTATTATGAAAATACAAAACCTGGACTTCGTACTTATATTGTTGCAGTTTTTGCAGCCTACATACCACTGGCATCATTTCGGAAATTAGAGCATAGTACCGCATTTTCTTTTTACGGTTGTGGAATAATGTATGAATATTGCAAGTAGGAAGCACACACCTCAAAATTGTGCGCATAGGTGTCCTCGCAGTTTTGAACCTAAAAAAAGAAAAAAAGAAAGCACACGCTATCACAAACACACAGGCCCATTTTTTTCACAATGACTATGATCGGTCAGTTACCTGGAATGTAATATTCTTCTGCCGCAATATTTTTGAGGCGACAGACACGGCAGAGAACAAATTCAGTCCGCTTTCACGAGCATTTCAGCCACTGAAATTGCAGCGTGCCGAGTCGCAGTTGACAAATAACGACGCCAAGAAAGGTGTAGTGACTCAATAAAGCCAGCAACGGTTGTGTTACAACTGAAGGTACAAAAACTATTTTCTGCTTGAAAAAATAACGTGAATGCCTTTGACTACTGATTATTAAGCATTACGGAACTTTCCAGTCTCATTGATGACCTATTTTTTTAAGAGGTTCACAGCACCGTACAAACCCAAGGCTTCTCAACCTAATAACTACGACTAGTCTAAAATAACAGTCAGGCTGCATTCAGAACTTCTCTACCAGAAATACGGTTTTGCGAAGAATGAACTATTAGCAGTGGCGTTTCACTGAGCAACATCATGAGTGCTTTCACGGCAGCGGTTTATTTTTACTGCAGAAACATGTCTTGCTTGAATGTGCCTTTTTTATATTGGCTTTCGAAGGAAGGTCTTTAACTTCCAGTAAAGACCAACAGTGTACTGTGTTTCGCATGGAAAGGAAACAGCCGCCATTATTTAAGTCTTTGCTGATGTTCTCGCAGTACTGCCGCTGCATATGCACAAACCCAGAGCTGGAACCTTGCACGCACCACCGTTTTCGAGCCCAATGGCTACAAGCTGCTAGAGCACAATCTTCTGAGAAACGCCCCACATCTCAAAGTACACTTTTTTCTTTTTATACAACAAAACGCTTTACGATTCCCTACTAACTATCATAACTGGACCTTTACAAACTGATACATATCTTAACTTGTTAAAAGCTATTGATTGAGGCCCGTATTGTTATAACCGCCTAACTTTCTTTACCTCACACAGATTCATTACTTTAGGCACCCTGCTGATTCTGGGCACCTGCCAGGCAAACAGCTCCCAATGAAGCTTTTTTCACTTTGGCCTACTGAATGGTGAAAAAGCCGGTGCTTCTCCAGCTACTGCCACAGAACTGACAGGAAAATTGTCAGATCAGCCTGTCCCACGATTATTAACACAGTAAACTTCTAGCCTACTGCCGATGTTAGAAACTTAAAAAGGAAAATATACGAAAAAACCTGCGCCAGCCCTGCCCACGCAGTACAAGAACTTGTGAACTTGTGCTTGGTTGCTATAATTAGGTTTCTTAGGCCCCATGAGTAAATGCTGCTTGAAAGACATTGTATAATCATTGGGAGGTTTCTAGCAATTGTACTAAATCAGTGTTGCCAAATCCATGAATTGTAAGGAAATGCTGGTTGTGTCATGCATTCCAGACGATTTTTCTCGACACCAAGGTTCTGGCAAGTGCAATTTCATTCTACGAGTGAGCGCCCTACAGCATAACAGTGCACTGGAGAGCGCATTCGTGGTGACCGACAAATAATTTCGCGCTCGATTTACCCATGCTGTGCACAGGCCACAAATGCCCCATGTCTAGTGTTGTCTTTTGGGATTCACAGACTGGGGGTCCTAAATTTTTGTATATATATGCCAGTACTGTTATATATATATATATATGTTAGTATTCTTGAAGATGACAGCTGTACTCTCAATTTCCGGACACTTCCCATTAATTTTCTCCAGCATGCAAGTCGGCGTGCCTTGGTTGACATTAACAATGGGCAAAGCCTACTTGTTCGACCCTCACTACATAGTTGTTGAGCACACAAACAGCGAACGTAATCACAAGATCATCATAAAATAAACACCATAACAAAAAAGTTTTGGAGGACCCCTCGTGCTGCCGCGGACAGATCATCTTGCCCAACTAAACATACTTATAATGTGGCAAATTTTGAAGAATAAGGGCAGTGGTACGCTGTTTTTAGAGCCCAGATATTGATCCCCATACCATTATCTATCACTAAGTTCTGTCCCCTAAAAACCTGCTCGGTTCATTTTATAGACGCGAAACAAACAAAAATTGACCAGTCCCTAGTGCCACAGCTCAGCTCTGGGGGGAAGGTGAGCCTATGTCTAATTAGTACGGTATAGGAGTCGGGTGAAGCAATCGATTGCAAGAAGCCTGTCAATGAATTAGCCCCATAAAACGCAATTTCGTTTAGAACAACTGACAGCATGATTTATTTGCAGTTTCTGTACAACGTACGTGATCTTCCCATGCAACTAATTCTCATTTGCGTGGGACCCACTCCCTAGTGCACTGTTAAACTGTGGGTTGCTATCATTTCGAACAACAATGAATCTAGCAATTTTGAAATCAGATTAGGTGTCCGAATAAGCCGTACAATGCGAAGATAAATGCGGCTGCTGACATGTGGCTGAGGCCGAGGCTTCTGCCGCTGTCCCCTAGGAAACGCCTGCATGGAAGCACACACATCCCAAGAAAATGGGGCCGCCTAGAGATGGTTGGAAAATTGTGGCCTATAGTGAGGGTGTCTACAAAACCAATACGTAGAAATGTTCCTAGTTTTTTTCAAAACTTCAGTCAGTGCTTTATCAAACTTCTATAAGAAACATCAGCTCATTTACCTCTAGGCAAGCTGAAAACATCACCTGATGTTGCCATGAACCAGTACGTGGAACAATCAAAACAACTGTGGCGAACAAATATCCTACATTTCGTAAATTTATTTTGGGTATTTAAATTAAAATGCTCAATTTGAAGTATTTACTACATTGAAACACGTATTCTTGACAGCTGAAGTCTACCCTCGTGTTACAATTGATTAGCGCAATTAAAGTTGGCGAAAAAGGTGCAATGGTGCACCCATTTGTCACTAACGGCCACAATTTTGACCATTTCTCGATATATGTCGGCAAAGTGTGCCAGAGCCATGTGAATCTAGTACAAGCGAAGACCGACTTTCCCCGTTTCCTTGCCCTTTTCTCTGTGGTGGTTCGCAGCATGCGCTTCTTTTTTCTTTTTTTATGCAACTATACTTTGTTTTGAGGCATAGGCAGCTTTCATTGCCCGGAAGTGTTTCAACGCCTCTTCAGCTCGCCTTGTTAGGGCAACGTGTTGCACTCAGCATCGCCCCCTTTTCAAGAGATTCTATTTTAATGGCTCAATAAATTGGCATATCGGCAGCTCCCCGAAGAATCGACAGATAGACCATCTGTGAGTGGCAGCTTCTGCGGGAGAACCTTTTTTGCGTGTTAACCCGGCCCAAAAGGTTTCCGTGAGCCTCGCTACAGCCGCCATGTCGAAAAAGAGAAGGTTGTTGCTGATTTCGCAAAGAACAGCGCAACCGCCTCGTTGGGGTCAGTGTTGATTAGATACATCTCAAAACAAGTGATTTCGCTGGAGATATGGGCTGCTTGCAAAGGTTATTTTCAGAAGTGGGCGTCTAGTCCCAGTGTTGGAAAAGTTAACGTGCTTTTTGAAGCTTCTACTGGCCTCACGTGAGTACTTTGGCGGATCTTTTTTTTTCACAACAAAAAGATACCTCTGGCGTTATTTTGAGGGTTTTTTTCCCTACTGAATAGGATGAAAAGTCACACCTCGCGGTACCATCGTAGTCACATTTCAGTGTAATAAACGCGGCACGTGGTTGTCTTAGGCAATATAATCTGAAGGGTACACTTCAAAATTAGCATACACTATATTCTCTGTGCGTTCTTCAAAGTGATTTAGGAGCAATACTATAAGCAACAACAAAACTAAATTCTATTTGTGCCCCATTTGGTATGACAGAACAATTTTGGGATGCTAAAAATTATTCAGGACAGTTCCGGTTGCCCCTGCTTCACATGCCGGCCACAAAATAAGCGGACACTAAATACTGCACAGTGCAAGCACACACGAAGTAATTGGTGCACAATTATGGAGCACAACTACCTAAGTTAAACCATGCATGAGCGCAAGCCAGCATGGCGTAGTTTAGGTAAACGTACCCATTCGTACCTTTGATCAATTTATTTTGCTAGGGCTATGAGCAATATCCCTACTTAACCCATCAAAATGCATGAAAGAAGTCACGTGTTTATGTTACAACATGGGATTGATTGATTGTAGGGTTTCACACGCTGAAGCTGTACATGGGCTTTAGGGCGTCTGTTGTAGAGGGCTCAAGAAATATTTTGACCTTATAGGAGCCTTTACATTACGCTGAAATCTCGGCACAATGGTGTTTGCGCTTTTCACCTCCATGAGAAAAGCAGCCACCACGGACAATAACAAACCTACGTATTTGGGCTGCGCAGCACACATTAGCCAGTCAGCCTAGCTGCGGGTGCATTCCGTTGTCACTGTCTGAGCATGTGAATACAGTAAATGCTGCTTGTATCAAGACTAACCTATAGTGCAAAGAACCGAACTTTTGCCTGCATCTGATTTACATTGTTTTGGTACAATTGTTTTTTTTTACATCGTTCGCACACTATCAAGCCAAAGATATGCTCACTATGATAACAAAGTGACTGATGCTTTGCCAGAATTAGCAGCCCATCAATGTGCGCGGTGATATTACTCGCCCGAAAGAATAAATTCGTAAATTCCTCATATTTCAGGCAGCAAACTCGTGATCATTGGTAGCATGTAACTAGGCTTCATTTAAAAACAGAATTCAATGTGTAACTGTTTGTCTTCACTCATTTAAACAAGGCAAAATGTTTGAAATGGATGAAGAATATATTTATAATGAGCTTCACTAAACAAAATATGGCAAGAAGCATAACGGTTCGTTTTCCTTCTATAAAAATCATATTTGGTCACAATGAACTTCAAACCATTGATATGCTCATGTCACCACTACGGAGCCGGTGCGCGTAATGTAGGCACTCTGTTTCCATCATTTTGAACAGTCACAGTATACATTTGACATGTAGAAATGAAGAATAATGATGCCTTATTCGACGTGCAACAAACAGTAAAGCACAGTGGCATACGCAGGATATGATTTTAGAGGAACGGCTAAGTGGTCGTGAACGCAAAAGAGCAAAGACAAACATACATTGGAGAGGTCAATTCACAATCAACTTCAAAGATAACTCCGGTATCCTGCGCAAACACACCGCAAAACTTTCTCATTATTTTTATGTTGCTTGAGTCATGGCTACACGGCTGATTACCTGACCACTGACAAGGAACTCATGTAAACGCAGAGCACAGATTGCGAAAAAAAGATGTTAGGGCTATGTATTCACGAAAACGAACCGTTAGTACACTCATTCTGCCTTGCTGTATGCACAAGGGTCCAGCTTAACTAGCTCACATCCGCTGGAAGCGTGCAAGTTATGCTGCCAGACTTGTCTGCAATGACAACCATCACCCCACTGGCGCAGCATACAACATGGAATGCATAATGCTCAGTGCCACGGTAACACAGAAGGGTTGTTAGGTATTGATAGATAGGGTTATCGCTACTGGTATGCATGCGTACGTGGTAGGCTCCTGTCAGTTACCACTGGTGCAGCTACACAGCCCTGATGCAGTTTGGCCACAGCTCCAGCCTTCCAATTACTTCATGCGGCACCGGTACTTCACTTCAATATCTTGTACCTGCTCACATTACTACGAATATGACATACCAGCTGGCCGGGCTCAAGCAGACGTTGTAGGATTCTTAACCTTCAAAACCTGGTTAGCAGAGACACTACATCATTTTCACAAAATTTTAAATAGGAATTCACCTAAACTACGTAGAAAGGGCCACATTTAACATAATTCCAATCTCTTAATCATGCCGGTGATTCTACCACTCAAACGGCTACACAGTAATGTTATTGCTGTGGAAATGGAAGAATCAACTTATACAATTTGGGTGGACAGAAATTCGCGTTGTAAAGCCGTAACCACATGCAGTGATTTTTGCTAGCGACGCGATAAGCGACATGTCTCCCCCAGTTGTTGGAAACTAAGGGAGCAAAGCCAGAATGCTTTTGTTTATAGGCTGGTTACGAATGCGAAAAGATACGTAAATACAATATATATTTTATGCCGTAGCTATATTTTAATGAAAACATCGTCGATGACGTTTTTTTATAGTTATTACCAGTTTATTATACAATACGACTGGTTCGAAGCTCAGTACTTCGTGCTTGCGCAGTACGACCGCGTGCACGCAAAAGGCGCCAGATGGGGTTTTTTGGTTTTGTGTCGTTAGCACAGGTGCGTGGATTTTAGTTTCTTGGCAATAGAGCGCAGAAATCGTGCTGCCAGTCAGAAGGCTCTAATAATACTCTGACAACTTTGCGAAGGTAATCGTAGTTGCTGGGTGGGATCAATTTGGTGTAACCGTGAATTGGAAAGCGAATACTTCACCACGGTAAGTTCTCCGCTTGTTTTTATAAGTTCCTTTACACATGTTCAGTGGTTTTCAAAACTTCGGTACAGATGAAAATCGTGAATCATGGGGACACGGAGCTATTCTACAGCTATTACCGGTTGTCATCAGAAACGATCGACGTCCTTCACGGTCTAGTCGGGGAGAGGCTGGCGAAGGAGTGGCAATGGCGAGAACCGCTGCCGTCCAGCGAGCGCCTAGTTCTCACCTTCGGTGAGCACACGGCCTTGGAACGGCAGAATGTTTTGCGAACAAGTATGTTATTATAATTACAAGAGTTATCTAGAAGTGAACTTCCTGTATACTCGTTTCAGGTACGCTTCCTCGGGAATGCGCATACAGGACGTTGCCATGGCATTCAGTGTAGGGACGGAAACCATAAAGTAGGCCATTCACCTGACTTGCCTGGTGCTGTGGTAGGAGCTGATTGCAATATGTATGAACGTATGAATACTCAATTCTGTAATACCGCCGCTAGGCAAGTTAAATGCACTTAATCTGAGTCACAGTAGGCATTCCATTGAACGGGCCGAATGCGCGCCACACCTTCACATACCAAAGTACAATGTTTTATTTTAATCAAAGCACTTTGCCACTCGCGTGCTCATGGCGGCCCTAATAATTCTGCTCTTCACACGAAACGTGCATTGTTATAACGAGTTTTGCTTCTGGCCATCACTCAGGAGGAATAGACTACACTATCAAACGGCTCCAGTGTTCACATTTATATGTAGTTTTATGCTGATTAGCCAACTTCTCCAGAAAAAACAAACTGAAGAGATTGATATGGGTACATGCAGAGAAAAAAAAATTCACAAAGCAAAGGTGAACATTTGAGCATTCTCCGTTCAACATGTACTGAAGCAAAACCAACTTTTACCTCACTTGCCATGTGGTATTCAGCGCAGCACACTTTATCTTTTGTTGCAAGCGCCACAATTAGAGACCGATTGGAGGGACGTTTCCAGTGGATACAGCAGCGGTAGCCGTTTCCGAACTGCCTGGGAGCAGTGTATGGGACGAAAGTCCACATAAAGTGCCCCAGTAAGTCTGGAAGCCTGTACTACAACTATAAGATGAACCACTGGGGAATGAATTTATCAAAGCAAAATATACACGTTAAATGTACCAAGCTCCAGGAGTGGGTGTTTCCAGAAAAAGTAAAATCTATCAACATACCGAGTTCGCACCTTTGTTGAAACGTCTGTGCCATCGCACCTTTTCTGGTCATCCACATTCATGCCGTGGAATGACTCGTGATGTTTTTGCGAGTGTGAAGAAGCTTTCGTGTAATTTTTGAAGGAAGAGCACTGGAAGACCTGGTACAGTAAAACCTTGGGGGAGATGTCACTTGTCCGTGCCCCGTCCGCAGCGCCTCTGATTTTGATTGTGGCAGGATGCCCCTAGGGATTGGCCAACCAAAAATCCATCACAAGATAGCTTCGCGTTTAACCACCGTCGTCATCTTCCCGTAGGGGAACCGCTGAAGAAGTCGAAGGAGAAGAAGCCAAAGGTTCGAAGAGGAGGGCGTGTACGTTGCTCTCAGCCGGTGCACAGCAATGTCAACAACCTTTACCTCACCAACGCCTAGATGCGAAGCATCGCTTGTTCGGGGGCATGTCACTTGTCCGTGCCCCGTCCGCAGCGCCTCTGATGATGATCGTGGCAGGATGCCCCTAGGAATTGGCCAGCCAAAGAATCCATCACGAGATAGCTTCGCGTTCAACCACCGTCGTCAACTTCCGGTAGGGGAACCGCTGAAGAAGAAGAAGGAGAATAC
This sequence comes from Haemaphysalis longicornis, assembly GCF_048455015.1. Taxonomy (NCBI): domain Eukaryota; kingdom Metazoa; phylum Arthropoda; class Arachnida; order Ixodida; family Ixodidae; genus Haemaphysalis; species Haemaphysalis longicornis. The sequence continues at coordinate 130,752,033 of NW_027526385.1, read as the reverse complement.
AAAGCTGCGAAGAGTAGGGCGTGTACGTTGCTAATCCATCACGACAGAGCTTCGCGTTCAACCACCGTCGTCCTCTTCTCGTGGGAAAACCGCTGAAGAAGTCGAAGGAGAAGAAGACAAATGTGCGAAGAAGAGGGCGTGTACGTTGCTCTCAGCCGGTGCACCAACGTCAACAACCTTTACCTCACCAACGGTGACGGAGAATACCGATTCTATTCTACCACAGAGACGACAACATCGACAAGAATATGATGGAGGAGTTTCGGCGCCTCGAGAACCACCGCCTACTCACCGTCACACAACAGTACTTGCGTGCCTTTCCCACCGGTGTGGACCCGGACGCGGAATTCTCTCTGGCGCTACAAACACCAGATCACTCAACATAACGGCAACACAATGAAACCACACGGAACATCCATTATGCTTTGCATCCTCATCAGGGTTCCCCATGGGAAGCTGGTGTAAGATTTTTTTGTAATTTCTTGGAGGAAAACTTTTTTTTGGCAAATGTTTTATACCCAGCTGTTCCCAAATTACCAAGTTCGAAAAAACGTTACCTGCATAAGCTGAGATGGTGGTCGTGCCCTGTTAGCCTTTTATTACTTAGAGTGTATGTACACTCCGGCATAGCTGTCAACATTTAGGTGTGCCTCAACATGCCCATGACGTGTTTTTCTGGCCGTGCCCTTTTTATCACTTTTTGTTTCTGTACTAAGCCTTGTGGGATGCGTTTTGGTACATTGTTATTTTCATGTGCACTTGGTCCTTCAGTATTCAGTAAATTGCTTCCCTGTCGTTTTTTTCATGCATATTCACTTCAGCAGTGGAGACATTTTCGAGAAGAGGAGACAAGGCTCCTGGAATGCATTGCCGACTTCAGTTTTCCAAAAATGCGTTCAGCGGCTTTGGACAGCAGCCTACTTGCAGCGCAAGAGTGTGATGGCGCAGTCATGCCACCCCTTAGTCAGAAGATTCAGCTATAGAAGTGTGACCAAGAATAAAATGACGACTGCTAAAAGAAGACTGAGAACTGAGCTGTAAGTACAGAATTATCAGTTTTTTTAGTATATATATGTAGTATGTTACAAGTAGCCTACATTTGACGCTGAATATACCATATTTTGTTTTACCGGGACGTTTCACCATTTCCACTAAGCTTATTCAATGAACAAGATGGCCCCAACAGACTAGCAAGAAATGATACCTCATTTGGCGTGCTTGTATGCATCAGAACAACATAAAGAAGAAGGTATGCTGCCTTTGTCGATGACGCAAAAGCAGTCTACAACTGCAGTGTTTTGTTCGCAAATGCAGGCATGTTCAGATTGGTGTCAGCTATATAGAAAAAGTTACTAGCGCAACGCAAGCCAAACGTTTTGACTTCTAATTGGGTCAACTCGATAACTGGTTTTAAACTGTCTATCGCACACGTTATGGTCAAAAGGATTCCCGCCCTAGCATGTTCCTCCGTGAACTTGTCCCTGTTCCTTATTCCCGCTAAGTAGGACCCGCTACACAATATTTGTCGATAGGTTCTTTTTCGATACTGTGTGTCGAGCACTTGGAACACTTAAAAGAACAGCTATTAAAACCCCCAATGGTCCGTTTTATGAGAAGCTTGGCTTTGCCTGAAAACTTGCGCTAAATCTATATCCCGTCTGCAATACGTAAGCTATGCGGAACTCCGCGAATACTTCTACTTTTAAAATGTGTGGAAAAAGACTGCGCCTGATTGACGCAAACGGGAAATATATTAGCAGAGTTCTTACAGTTGCTTTTCTGCAGCATCACTGCGGGCTGTTCAATTTACCACTTCACCGGGTTATGACGTCTATACGTTGCGCTCGGGGCGCCAACTACTACATGAAATATTCTCAGTAATGTCATGATTTATTACGTCATGAAAGGGTTTATTATGTCATGAAAGGGTTTATTACGCACGTTTTATTTTTCCAACGGATAGGTTTTTTTTGTTTCTAACGCCCTTCAAATGGCCGAATACGGGACAGACGTTCGCAACAACAGGTACTTTTTTCGTTTAGTCATCCGAAAACAGCTTCAATATATACAATTGGAGTCGACAAGATTAGAACCAAATTGCTGGCTAAAGCATTTATTCCGAGGTTAAAATTATTTACGACAGATCGATGAAGATAATTCTAAAAAAAGAAACGTTTGTAGTGACGGATACGTTAGGTGGCTCTGGGTGGAAAGGCAGTGATAGGCCGTTGTACCTAGGTAGCTTCACAAAGAGCAAATGGTTTTTGAGTCACCGAGAAAATACGAACGTTCGTGGAAGTAAAAATATATACAACTTGTTAGAGATAAAGGCGGAAAACGTTAAAGGCGAAAACCACAATTTAACATATTTAAGGATGGTACATTGGCTTGGAAGTGGAGATACATAACCACAATTTAACATATTTAGTAAACGTACACTTTTTTCAAAGCGGGGTTTCATAGTCACGCGTCCTACCGCTGCTACTGACACGCAGCAAATATGTGTAGCTTTAGATGGTTGTTTTTATCTGAAGACACAATTATGCGGAGAAGTCGAATGCTCCCATCTGTTGTTTCTAAAAAACGTCGTCTGCTGCTTGCAAACAATGGGACAACATTAGAAGTGTAGGAAGGTAGTTGTTCAAAAGCTTTACTATGGGTGAGTGTTAAGTCTGCTGTATTGCAGAAAGCTGGAGCCAGAATACTTCTCATACGTTTTCTAAAAACATTTAGCCAAGTGGACGTGTCTCGGAGATCACAGATGTAAAAATTCTTTCTTAAAAAAAAGGTTTCAAAAATATTAGTAAAGGAAACAGTGTGCAGAAGGACCATTAGATGGAATTTTGAAAGCATAACATTCGGCAAATACGAAAAAAGTGAAAAGGCCTATAAGGTCAAATCAGTGCGTTCTTTGCGCCGACTATCTTAAAGCAAACATCAATCTTTCGGGGTGAAACTTGTCATGAAACTACTAAAAAACATGTTTATGTTTCTCGATAACCCCCCGAAACAAGACGGTGTGTGCTGAGTATTTTGTAATAATTGGAAGCTCAGGTATAAACTCTTTTCACGTGAACTCCTTTCCCAATTACTACACGTAGAATATGCGCCCCCCATGAGTCTAGTTAGGTTTAATAGGAGTGTGTAAGGATACGAACGAAACTCAGTCTGTCACTGTGCGATTTCGAGAAAATTTTGAATTATATCAGTATTGCCATCTTCGAGGTTTAATCACTGCAATGCCGTTTATAAGTCATCTACTGTTACAATGCCTTCTTCAGTAGAAATACATTCAACGAGCTCGTAATTTTCCGTCGTAACGGTTCGAATGGAGCCGGCAGTTGTGATTTTAGCTGGAGTGAGCACCTGACGTCATGTTTCCCGTGATTTCTTGCTGTGACCTGTATTTTCTTGATGTTCTTGGAAGTCGTAATTTTGAAGTATATGAAGATGCGCAGCTCTGGCTGAGGAGCTACGTTAAGGTTTGGCGCAGTGGGGGAAATGTCCACAGCTTACACATGACACACCCACTTAGGCATTAGCTCCGATTTGTCGTTTCCTGTTTTACAATTCTATATCTGAGATGCTTGGTCAAGGCTTTTTTCATTCAACAATAGGCGCCATTGCACATAAGGGCTTTGTGGTATTTTCATCATCACTGGTCAAATTACGGATGCAAACACGCACTTGTGTGACTGAGTTCACAAACAGCATCCATATTATTTTTTCGGTGATTTTTGGTGTGTGCTACTTACAAAAATTTGCCAATTGCCGTCTTAAGCCCTACATTGATGCCATGCGCACCAGCCCAATTCTTCCAAGTAAGCTGCATGTTTCCATGTAAGTACAGTGCGGGCGGTTCCTCCTTTACGTACGTAATGAGATCTAGGAGATACATACTACTTACCCTCACCTACGTAAAGAATGCGCCAACATAATACAGGCGATAATTTTACCAATAAAAAGATAGTAGAAAAAATAAGACAACCTATGCGGCTTGAACCAAGATTTTAAGGGTAAATGCTTCGACGCTACAAGCAAGGCTACCCATGCCGAAGATTGAGCGAGCCAGTTGTAATATTTCTTCAAGAACACTGGTGCAGTGTTGAACGCTAACGAGTGCACGCCACTAGGCAAAACAAGAACCGCCCTGCGTGCACTAACTTTGCAGAAAAATATCCTTTTGGTCGCCGTGCCTAGCCGGCTCTGAATTTAGCAAGCTCAAATGACTTCTTTAAGTGTACATGGTGCTATTATGTTACCTCATTAACATCATCATGATTGTTTTTTCTTTGCGTCGTTTTTGTTTTACTCGTGTATTCTTTCGTTGCCCTTCTTTGCTCTATCCAACCCCTATTTCAGAAAATATTTTTCACATGTTGCTCAAATTATGATGCTCATATTGCTGGTCGAGAAATCACTGCAAGTCTCTGCGACACTTTGGCCGTCGGCCGCCTCAACGCATTCACAATATTCTCGTTTTGTTAGGGTCATCCTTAAATAGGCAGGGTTGAGAGGATGCTGAGCAATTTTGCACATCTTTCAGCCACGCCAGAAAAAAAAACGTTGTATTTCCCCTTACAAAAAGAGTTTTTTGGTTTTACTTTAACATTATGATAGAATATCTGGCAATTCTTTACACTAAATACAATATTTTTTTTTACTATTGTACAATACATGCTGCGATCGGTGGCTCATTCAACTCATACACAGGATTCATACTTCTTAATGAGACGTTTTCGTTCATGCCGAAAAAAAATGAAACAGATCTTGATTACAACAACAGGTGCACTTGTTAGGGCGCCCGCCCGGTGGAGGGGATCCCTAGTACGAGGTCCCCTGGTTGCGGCTGGCTGCGCCGGGCCCTTTACACCAGGTCAAACTGGAACGTAGGGTCCTTGCTGGTCAACCGCGCCGCCCACTGTTGCATGGAGTGGTTGAGGATTGATTGCAGGTCCGGTGTCTTTTGGCACCCCCGCACCTGCTGGTATAGGGTACCGAGCGCTGGGCAGTAGTTGCAGTTGGCTGGATAGTGGTCGGATAAATGGCACTAAGAAGGGTACGGTGTGGGTAGATGTTATTCTGAAGTTGTCTGAACGTTGTTCTTTCAACCCTTGTGAGTTGGTGGAGTGGAATAAGGAAAATTTGCCGTTTGTGTCGGTTGTCCGCCAAGATATCTGGGCAGTGCAAGAGAGGTAGCGGGTTAGGTGGAAGAGGTGGTTACTGTCCCGTGAGGGAAACGGCCCAGTGTGTGTAATCGCGGGCAGCGGCGTGAGCCACCTCATTCCGGGCAATGTATTCGTGTCCTGGCAACTAAACTTTATAAACTTCGGGAATGCTCGGTCTTCTTAAAGGATGACGAAGTGCCGTTTTAGAAATTCGGCCTTGTAAGTAATTTCTGCGCGCTGCCTCACAGTCGGTATGTATGGTGATAGGGTATTGCACAGTGATGATGGCGTGGGCTATCGCGGCTTCTTCGGCAGTCTCAATCGTTTTGGTATTGACTGTTCAGGATGTGATTTTTTCACCCCGTTCACTCGCTACACAAGTTACGTGGGCGGGATGGTGCGGATAAGGGGATGCGTGCACATAACAGGTATTTAGGTCGTTTGCATACCTGGCGGACATGGCTCGCCTTCGGGCAATTCTTCTGGCCTTGTTGTACTCCGGATGCATATCACTTGGTGTTTGGGGCCACTCGTAAGTGCTGTCGAATCTTCGAAGGTATGCTTGTTCTCTGATCTTTAACCGGTGGAGTCTAACCAGTGATGACCAGATCTAACCAGTGATGAGTTGCCTACCCCATCATTGTTATCTTCAGGCGCTCTATCTGAGAAGTGTGGTGCGCTTTGCGTAATTCATCCCAACTGTTATGTACGGCTAATTGTAATAATGTTGATGTCGATGACTTCTAGGGCAGCCAGAGTGCAGTCTCGAAGGCTTGGCGAATAATTATATTTATTCTGGCTTTTTCGTTTGTTTTAAGGGCCAAGTATGGTGTTCCACAGGTGATTCTACTTATAAGTGCTGCTTGAATTAGTTTGAACGTGTCAGGTTCTTTAAGGCCATATCGACGATGTGCGACGTGCTGAATTACGTGTGTCAGCTGGTTGACAGTCATCTTGAGTGGAGAAATTGTGTGAAGCCCAGAGCCATTTTTGGGGACAAGTCCAATAATTCTCAAGTGCGGCACAGTAGGGACGAGTTGCTAATTTCTGAATAGGTCCGCGTCTTAGACGGTGGTCTTGTGTTGTTTTGGAGTAACGGCACTAAGTGTCAAAAGTGCCGATTTCTCAGGGGCACTTTGAAGACCTCATTCTCGAAGGTATCTTTGCGCCTTGTCTGTAGCGGCTTCAAGTTCTTCTTGTTGCTCACCCATGGATCCTGTAGGGGTCCAAAAAGTGAAATCATCTGCGTAGATGGCCTGACTAAGGTGTGGAATATCTTGCAATAACGGTGAGAGGTCCTTCATGGCAAAGTTGAACGAAAGTGGCGAGATGACTGACCCCTGTGGGGTACAACGAGCGATCGTCTTGAAATTGGCACACTGCAATTGTCCAATTCCAATTGTCTCGGTACGTTTCATGAAAAAGGCTGCGATGTTATTGTACACTCTTTCCACACAACCAATGGATGAAAGGTCCTGAAGGATAGCGTGGTGACTGATGTTAGAGAAAGCACCTTTAATGTCTAGAGCCTGGATGCAGGGCTTATGGTTACTCGGAAGCCAGTCAAGAATGTCTTCTTTAATTTGAATGAGTATGTCCTGAGTAAATAGCTTTGGGCGAAACATATACATAGTATTGGGAAAATGGTCATAGCCTTCAATGAAAGGGGAGAAATGATTTTGGACCAGATGTTCAAATTATTTTCCTATGCAGGATGTAAGCGATATGGGTCTCAAGTTCCCTGTAGTTAACGGCTTTCCCAGTTTAGGGTTTAATGTTTCATCGGCATGTTTCTACTGAGGAGGGAATTGTCCCGTTACCCATTCAATATTTATATAGTCTAGAAGGGCTTCTAATGCTTCAGAGTCGAGATTTCGGAGGAGCTTATTCGGAATTTTGTCCTTTCCAGGTGTAGTGTTTCGGGTACAGTTTCGTGCGGCGGCTTCTATTTCTGCAAGGGTAAAGGGGGCATTCAGTTCGGGGTTAGGGGTGCTATTGTACTGTGGGCGAGGAAACGTAGGTTGGGCATTGTCTTTCCATAGATTTTTTAGCTTCTCGAGAAGCTTTGCCTCTTTTCCCGGATAGTTATGAATTAGTCTCTTTAATTGATGGGCTACGGGTGATTTAGATTCCTTGTTTCCATGAGGGATAGAAGGAGATACCATGTTCTACGGTGGAAGCTCCACTCATGGGGTCGGTGGCAAGATACCCCGGCCACGCGTGTGAAAGGAAAGATCCTCGCCGCTAGGTCTAGCGGCACAGCAGCGCCGACGCTACGCTGTGGCGGTCACCAGTTCGATGCGGCGCGTTCGGGAGACGTCTTGCCTGGACGGAGGAATGCCGGGGGAATAATCCCCTTTAGGAATTAGACGGTCCCGCCAAGTTTACAGAATTGTTGATGTAGCCGGCGAGAGGTAATTATCTTCGCGCAACCGTGCGGCGGCTTTTCTGCGAGACCCAATTGTTGTTGCGCGCCACCGTCAAAACGGCCAGCTTTTTGTTAACCGCCACTTTTCCAGAGCTTCCTTCGGAGGCGTGTAGACTCGCCGCCGCGCGCTTCCTCGCCCGCGCGCTTCCTCGCCCGCGCGCCCGCTTTTGACCCGAAGGTGGTGGCACCTTACTGAATATTTCTCAGACGGCTGAGTGACAGCTGTCTACGTAAATTTGGGCCCTCCCTTACCGGGGTACGGAAGCTAGAGTAGCGTTCCCGAGACAGAGTTATACCGTGATGTTATAAGGCATAACTTGGCCGTTCGAAAGCCTTCTTGTCTGAGCTCTCAGCTAGGCAGTCCCCGGCGAGACAACGTCTCGACCGCTAAAGCTACGTTGCGATTTGTGAGCCCCCTAAGCGAGAAGTAGACTTTAGGATCGCGTTTGAATTTTAGAGTACAGCTGTGCACCGGGCAACTAGACGGGTCCGGCGATGGGAACTGAGTCCCGGCCGTCGTTTCTCTAGCCGTTTGTGTACGCTCCCACCATTGGCAATTTAGACGGAGTTGATGCTCTCGAGTCACTCGGTCGGACTTACAGCTAACGTCTAACTGCAGTTTGAGGTTTTTTGCCTTTTATTACTCTTGTACCAGTTACTCTTAAAGGGGTCTTGAAATGCCTTCCGCCGATGCATGGATGTACATGTAACCAAATAAAGCAATGTATTAGCAATCTCCTCCTGCAAAAATTTTGTTAAAGCGATGAGTATTAGCTGAGAAATCGTAAATCAAAAACTGCGAATTATCGTCACGCCGTATTTCCTCCTCCTCTCAACAGTTTCTTCGCTGTTGGCCTCCCCTCCCATGATGCTCCGCTCCTCAGCGGTGACGTACTTCCGCTATTGCGCTCCCACAGACTGCCGTCTGCTACGGGCCAGCTCTTTTGGCTTTTTCATCTCTGTAGACACCATGGACACAGGCTGGAAAAGCGAACGAATGACCTGGCCGCATGTGTGCGGCCTGGCCTTGCCCTTTCGCGGTGTACGTAGCTGCAGGGCTGCAGTTGGTATCGGCGGCGAACTCGCAGCCGCGTTGGGAGAATCGTGCGCTCGTTCCCTTTGGTGCACCGCGCACTGTTTATCCAAAAAGCGCGGTCTCAGATGTGGCCCCGCTGGTGCCGGGTGTTATTTTGCGGTGGTTGTAATTCCTACTACCGGCGGCATGTGAAAAAAGACATTTTCAACCGACACAGAACCCGTGCACAAAACGCGCCGGATCGGATCGCTTTATCAGCGGCGATGAACGTGAAGGCGAAGAGCAAACCAACGCTGCACTCGATCAGCGAGAACCCGTGTTCTGACAAGCTGCACCCATGTGTTGCATTCAACACTGACGGGAAAGCGTGTGTTTGCACTTGTTTGGATAGTCGTAAAATGTCCAAACACTCCGGCACTCCGCTAGCAGATCAGCCGGCGAGACATTTCGGAAAATATTTGACAGATGGCGCCGTATGCATTAGTGTGTCGCTACGCAAAACTGATGAGACGCTCTACTAAAACTCCCATCGCGGTGTCACGTAGCGGGACGCAAAAATTTAGCGTTTAGCGTATGCAAAGGCCACAAACGCTGTACTAAAACTCTATTAGCAGCAAAATAGCGTGCGTATGTGAAACCGCTTGCGTTTACAAAGCTGCACGCCGAGCGCGTACGTTTCAAACCTAGTGACATCGTTTAACTACACTGGCAAGCACAGTGTAACGTAGTCAGATATCAACCGTATGCTCAGGCGACAAGCAAGAGCTTGTTTTATGTGGGGCGGAGATTGCGCATAAAGGCTCGTTCGCACTTGCGACGAAAGCGAGTGAGAGCGGCAGGAATTCCGTCGCTTTGTCGCGCGACGATCGTTTTTGTCGAATGGTCGGGACAAAGTTTGGTTGCGCGACAGAATTCCCGTCGCTTTCGCTCGCTTTCGTCGCAAGCGGGAATGGAAAGTTCTGCCGCTGCCGTCTGCTACGCAGCTCGGAGGTAACCGTGCGATCTGCTCGGGCCGGATGAACGCGCACACTCCCGCACGGCAGCGCCCCAAGCGGCAGACGGCCGCGTACATCGCTCCCGGCGCCCGCCTGGAGCCCGCCCTCGGCACACTAGCCAGTATATTTCAGGCACTATAATGGAGGAGAGATTTTTTGCTTCCGATGAACCTAGTTCTTTGCCCCTGTGTTTTTAAATACGTGAAGTGGTTAGCACGTCATCCTCATGCAGCTCTGTATCGTCGTAGCATCGCTGATTGTCCGAACGAAGCTTGCAGCTAAGACAATGCAGCGACCGAAGCTGTGTGTGTGTGTGTGTGCATCGCCTCATGTGTGTTGTGGACGCGTTCGTTTCGCGATGAAATGCGACATTGTACTTCTGCGGGTGGATAGTGCTTCCCATGGTCTGGATTATCTTTCCCGAACGACGTACCACTCAACCTCGCATGGGGTATGTGCAGTGTGCCTGGCTAAAAGCCTTCTCGCTTGCGCGCCAGAGTTGTGACTTGCTGCTCGTCCCCGCAAACCGGGTGTGAGGTGAGTGCCGTATTTACGACGGGCAGGAGGAGGCAACTCATCGTCTGTCAATCGCGGTTCAGACTTGCAACGCATGTTGTGACGTTGCGTTCGTTCGAAACGCATCTCTGGATTGTTTTGAAGTTGAATAAAATGTACGCGTCGAACCCGGGCATTCGGCTCAGGGCGTTCTCTGCGATTGCACCAAAGAAGTGCCACGGGACTTTCTTTATGGTACGTACTCACGTAAGATAAAATCCACGTCGTGTTATGGCCGTGTTGCATTCAATACAAACGGTTAAGCGTTTATTTACACTTGTTTCGTTTGTCGTAAACTGTCAAAGCACTCCGGCACTCCGCTGGCAGATCAGCCGGCGAGCCGACGCTGAGCAGACGACTCATCTCTTTGCCGGAAGTGCGTGAAAAAGCCGCCCAATAGCAGGATGTCTAGCTCATGACGAACATCTGGGAATCGATGATGTAGACATGTGAAGATGGCGGCGTCCAAAAACACGAAGGAAAGGGTGAGAAAAAAGCGACAAACTTTGCAACAAAAGTGTGAGCTTTCCGCTGCGCGTAAAAGAGTAATACTTGGCACAGGTGACGTTGGCGACCCAATCTAGCGATTGCGCTAGTTCATTTAGTGTGCTCAAAATGCCTTTCAGGGCCCCTTTAAGTAAATAATTGTATATAAATTCTTCGTTTCCCTCATCAAATCCAAACGCCTCGAGTCTGTCAATTCGACCACCATCTTTGAGAACCTAAACACCATTGCCCTACGGGCCTCCTTACAAATCAACCGGAGCCCGTGCGATTGGGTTTATGATCGGCACCGGACTTCTGAGAAACGGATATCATCAATCATTACTGGCGCAGTAGAGAGGATTTGGCAGAAGAAATCACCAGGCCACAGCCAACGGCAGAAAATGGACGCAAGCCCGCCTTCATCGGCACCAACGGAGCTTCGCACCGAGTGTTTCCTTCGAGCCAAGCCAGCACAAGAAAATCGGCAGAACGAAGTCAACGACGAGGCAGCCAACCACTACAGGAGAGGGTGAGTGGAATTTCTTGCACTTCGTTGTGGCAGTGTAGGCTGAGTCTTAGGGTGCATGGTAGTCACACGGAGCGTGCCGGCGAACGTGGCAGAGAAGGAGACGGAAATGGTCAGACAAATAAGGCACCACCTCAAGGAGGAATGGCGGCAGGAGGGGTGGTCCAGGCGGAATCTGAAACAATTATTCTTAGACGAATGGAGTTAGAATTTCATAAACTGAAGCTCGAAGCAGAGGAGCGGGAGAGAACAGAATCGCCCGAAGCTGCGGGGTGGGAGAGACGAGAGGCGCTGGAATCGGAAGGACGCATACAATAACTGAAGCTCGAATCCGATGAGCGGCTGCGAAGGTTAAAGATGGAGACGAGGGCTGGAACGCTGATACGGACTCGGACCCAGACGAGAGCAGGCGGTCGGTCTTGGACCCGGTCACTCAGTGCACGAAGGTCCGTAAGGGGCTTAAAGGGAAGCTGAAGCGCTTTCCAAAAATTTTGAGTTACATTAACAGTTATATAGTTTCTTGCGCGCTGATTCCGAATATCACATTGAAATTTATCGTACATGAGTCCAAGTGGCATTTATCTTGCAAAAAGCGCGGCCCCGTTTGAAAGACGCGCGCTTTTCGTCTTTTGACGCCCCTGATTGGTTGCGCCCGTCATGACGTCAAAGGAGGACACTCTTCGGCTGCGCGGGTTGTCGGAAGCATTGCGAACGATCGCACGGTTGCCTTTGCGGCAATTTAGCTTGCAGTTTAATTTTCGCACATGACTGGAAGTTTGTTTTATAATTTCCCGTGCTGTTGGTTCAATTATCTTGGAGCTTAAATTTGCTTTACACGACAGAGAACCCCAAAGCAGTGACTGTGACGTCGACTAGTGGGTTCCATCAAAATATTTTTGAATTAGGCAACCAGCATAGGGGGATTTTATACCTTATGCTAATATTAGGTACTGCCTTAACTGTTTCTTATTATACACAAAACCATTTATGCCGAAGATTAATGGGCGTTTTATAAACAATCTACCAACGAAAAGCACGTACGTGCACTGCGCATTCATGCGCTGTAAACGTATATGCGAGACACATCTTGCCGGTACACGCATAAACCAACAAGCAGACTCTGCTTCCCCATTTCCTTTGTTCGTTGTCGCCCACCCCAGCCCCGTTACTCATCCCCGTACACAGAGCCACACGCGCGCGCCATTTCGGCAGCGGCGCTACGGCGCCTCTGCGATTGCTAGCTGCACTTCGATGAGTGGCGTCTTACTGCTTCACATGCAATTTATTCTAAAAACACTGCAGCATACTAGTGCCTGCTCAGCATTATTGGCTGTAGTAGGGCTTGATTTTCGCTTGTGCGTTGCGCATTCTGCTACAATATTACGGCCACCTCGTTATAATTAACAGACCAGTCGGACAAGGCAGTTACGTTGTAGTTGCGTTACTTTAGGTAACAATCACCAAACGTTTGTGATAATGAATCGTTGGCCTGTTTCAGCATTTCTAGATTTAAGCATTTACCGCGCTAGTCGGACAGAGGCCGTATATTTACTCTTCGCTTCTAATTTTTTTAGTATCATCATTATATATATCACCGACTATCACTGGAGCACACTTGAGGTTCAGTGACAACAAGTGCTTGCCAGGTTATAATATGCATGCCACACGGAATATTGGTAAAAAAATTAGGCCCCCGCAGTCAACACAAATTATGGCACGCTGGTGATTCGGAGTGGTGTTTTTTTTTTTTAATTCCAGACAAACACCACCTTATCGTGACATGTATACTTGCAAAATAAGTAATCTGGTTGTCTTGGTTGTTTTACTTTGTAGGAATACTGTTTACCTCTTAGCCGGGAGAGAACTTCTATCAGGATTGGCCCCTTGTTTTAGTTTAGTGAAAAAATTGTTTTTTTGAACACTGTCCTGAGCCCATAGGGAAAGAAAACCGACGCGTTTAACGAAACAAGTATTTCCTGAACAACTGTGACTTGGTTTCTGGAATGGAACGAAACATCCCCGGCCAAAGTACAGCAGTATTCCCCATCCTTCCTAAATCTAGAATCTAATGCGAACATTCACGACCGTCGCATAAAAAAAAACCGCATTGGAGCGGTTTACAAAGTATTTAACGTAGTGTACTATATTTTCTGTCATCAAGCACAGCCACCTCGGCTGTCGCTTCCGTATGTTATCAAGCATCCCGGCGTGGCATTAGTCTGCTTAGGAATACGGCATGATAACGTATGCCTCGTTTGGCGTTCGTGCATACTTTTTGAACACGAAAATTGTACAAATAAGTGCTATCAACCACAACAACAACAAGGATCATTCACAAGGAAACACGGCGAAAAGAGCATGGCCGAGGCGGCCGATCCGGCCGGAAGTCCAGGTATGACGTTTTTCAGCCGGTTTTCGCCCGCGCTCTTCGGTCTTCCGGCATCGCGCGGCGAGATGGGGGCGGGGCATCGGGCCACTTTTGTTTGCTCATTGCGCCGCTTCTATTGCATGTATTGCGAAAATATTTCGTACACATGAACTATTCAATGTGTACTTGCTGCTAGTCAACTTTTCTTTTAATTCTAAAACCGCTTCACCTTCCCTTTAAAGTCCCATGCGATGTCGTCATTCCGCCAGGGCTTTACGAAGTCGAAAGAATGTTTCAAACATACGGGGCTCCGGAGTCGAGTTGCGTGTATTTATATGGGCCGGCGCGGACAGAAGGGGTTCGGTACACGTTACTGGGCCTTAAAACAGCGAGTGTAAAGAGTACTAGGCTGTGAAGGCGGCTGTACTAAAGGAGCTCCAGCTGAGCCCAGCGGATTACTTCGACTGATTCGCTAAAGTGTCCAAGCTGAAAGAGGAAACGTAGGCGCAATTTGCCTCTCGCGTCGGCATTCAGTTCGACTATTACCTCCAGTCAAGGAAAGTCGATACGAAAGAGGAAGTTGTGACGCTCATGGTGGCCGACCAAATTAACAACAGCCTTAATGCCGAGGGCATAGAGTATGTACGTTTGCGCGAGGCAGAGACGTGGCTAAAATCTTCAGAAATAGCCAGCGTGTTGCTGACTTTCGAGCAGGCCAAGAAAAAAAGCTGCGCGGTGAGGAGTAGAGATAAGGCTTCTCTTCGCAATACTGACAGTGGCAAAGCGCGTGTAGACGTGTAGCGTCTGCCAGAGAGAGGGTCAGCATTTCCGATTGTGCCCGAAAATTCCGAAGCCACTTGAAATCCAGCACGCACCGAGCAAGTGGAGAGAGTAAAGGTAGAATGTCTAGGTACTGAGAAAGCTGGAGATTTCGGTCCGACTGGCAGGGGGTCACAGAACTTTCGTCGCCCAGGCAAGGTTGCCTTGGAACATAAATCAGCTAAGAAAGTCGAAGCTGCAGCAAGTGGAACTGGAATGTGCAAGTGTGGCCGTTACTGCGACTGTTGACACGGGAAGGGAACTTACCGTGTTCTGAGAAAGCCTCATTCCACTGGACGCTGTGGAGCCTTCTGGTACAAATAAACAGGTACCGGTGTTGGCAAGTCGGTTAACGTGAGAGTGGTCAGCTTGCCTGTGAGGGTGAGGCAGCCTGCTTCGGTGGTCGGGAGCACCATGCTGCAGCTATTTTGTGCAGTCACCGGTAGTCTCGCAAAGGGCTTAGACTGCTTTATTTCGCTGGAGGATTTGGAGCTGCTGAAAAAATGTAACCCCAACGTAGAGAGGTACAACTCTGCTAATCCTTGCGCCTCGTCCGGCGGCGACTGTAACGTCAGTGCCTGCACCGGCGCAGAACCGGCCGCTACCATGTGTGAGATTACTGGGGAGGCCGCTCCCGATAGCGGCGGGGAGGATGATGATGTAGCCGAAGCTGAAAGCCCACGGGCAAAGTTGCGGGTGTCCCAGCTAGCTGATGAAAGCCTAATTAGAGAGCGTGGGCTGACGCAAAAACAGGAAAAGCGGGCATGTTCATGCGTGACGGATTGCTCTTTCATAGAGATAACGTAGCCGGTAAGAAGGTAAGGCACCTCGTGCTGCCATCAGACAGACGCGAGGGGGTGCTCTTGCTGCCACACGAGTCTCTGTGGCGAGGCCATTTGGGCCCCAGGAAGACCAAGGCTAGGACAAAGTATAGCTTCTTCTGGCGCGGCCTAGAGGCAGACGTAGCGAACCACTGCCAAACTTGCCACGGCTGCCAAATTCGAGCAGACAGACCACTGAATCACCGGGTCCCCATTAGTCCCTAATAATCCAGACCACCCCTTTTAGGTGGACAATCTAGACATAATCAGACCACTCGACGTACAGTCAGGTCCGGGCCACAAGTATGCTCTCTGCCTTGTGGATCTTTGTACGCGCTGGCGCGAGGTTGTGTGCTTGCGATCGCTAACGGCGAAGGCCACCTGCGAGGCTCTCCTCACCATATTCAGCCGAACGGGCATCCCCAAGATGATAAGCTCAGACCCAGATAGCAATTTCACGTCACAGTTGACGCAGAATTCCTTGTAGAGGATAGGGTGCGCACCCCGTTTCTCGACACCGGAGCACCCCGAGAACAACGGCACAGTGAAGCAACGAAATCGGGTTTTTAAGAACATCTTGTTCCACCTAATTGGAAAGCACCCACAGAATTGGGACAGGTTAGTGCCGTTCGTGCTGTGGGCCTACCGGGAGGTTCCGCAGAACGCGACTGGAGTCGCCCAGGTTCGGATACTTTGTGGTAGGAACCCCACAGAGCCGCTGAAGTTCCTCCAGCACAGTTGGACTGGCGAACTGCCTGTACCGGGACCATTGAAACAGGAGCCAGCGAAGTACCTAAAACAGCTGCGTGAGCAGCTAGAGATAGCGGCGGAAGTGGCGGGACTCACGGCGAGTGCACGCCAGGGTAGCTACGCGTAGGCATACAATAGGATCACGCGTACGAAAACATTAAGCTGTGGCGAATAGGTTCTTTGGTTCGACACGGAGGGTAGACGAAAGACGGCCCCGAGATGGTTAAGCCCATTCAGGGTTATTGCGCAGGAAAGGCAGCGTTCATACCGTCTTGACATGCGGGAAAACAGAAATTAGGTGGAGCACGCGAACCGTCTCCGACCTTACTACTGTCGCGTCAGTCACGTGGGGGTAGTGTTCGATGAGCGCCCCACGCTTTATGCCGCCATGCCGAAGTAACCTCCCCTTACCGATCGATAAGCTGTCGCACTTAAGTGAGCGAGAAAACTCCGAAATCGCAGGCGTATTTGAAAAGCACACCGACCTGTTCGATGGAATGGCCCGACCTTCCATCGAGCGCCCTGAACCCTATTCCTTGGAGCAGCGAGGCCGAGCGAGCGTTTGAGCAGCTAAAAAAGTCCCTTTGCTCAGCCATAGCGCTGAACACCCCTGACCCGCACCAGCCTTATTGGCCGTTTACTGACGCGTCTGAGCTTGGAGCCGGAGCATTCCTGGCGCAGATGGAGAAAGAGAGCCGCGACAAGCCCATCGCGTTTGCCAGCCATCGTTTCACTCCAACACAAACACGCTGGTCAACCATCGAGCGCGAGGCGTTTGCCATAATGTGGGCGTTGAAAAAGTTCGACTATTGGGTTTTCGGGGCCGAAGTCAACGTCGTGTCTGACCATAATCCTCTGTCCTACCTGACGACCTGCACGCCTCATGGAGCTAAATTTTCAAGGTGGGCGTTTGGCTTGCAACGCTAGAACGTTGTGGTTACCCACAGCAAGCAATCAAAAAACGCAAACGCGGACGCACGGTCGTGCCTCCGCATGGCTGTAACACTGCCTCCATGTAACACGGAGGCCATTGCATGGCCTCCGAGCCGTAACACTGCCACGACGGACGTGAACGTTCCCGTTCTCCCATCCTTTTTTATGAGGGTGTGTGTGCGTGTGTGTGTGTGTGTGTGTGTGTGTGTGTGCGTGCGTGCCTGCGTGCGTGTGTGCGTGAGAGCGTGCGCGCGTGCGCGCGCGTGTGCGTGTGCGTGTGCGTGTGCGTGTGTGTGTGTGTGTGTGTGTGAGAGAGAGAGAGAGAGAGAGAGAGAGAGAGAGAGAGAGAGAGAGAGAGAGAGAGAGACGGGATGCTTTGGTTGCTCTATCCGTGCACCGAGCTGAACTTTCGGTGCACCGCACGTGAGCGGAAGCTGGTTGTGTTTTGAACCCCTTTCCTGGCCTTCCGACACTTGTTTCCTATATTCCAAAACTGACATTCTAAGGCGAGCACTGATTACGCGAAGTGCACGGGCGCCCGCCCCTTCGAGTGGGGCAAGTGTGGACCAGCCAAGCTTGGCAGTAGTAGGCGGAGCTTGCCCGTCGGCTGCTAAAACAAAAACGTGGCGCACCGCCCATCGGAGACAATCTCAGCGCGCATCTCGACCTCGCAAGGGTCTTGCCCTGTTTATCTAGGTGGTCTTGCACCTGGTCGGTGACGTCATAGCTTCCACAGTGCTTTGGAAGCATGATGAGAGGGTGAAAGCTTCGGGCCTTATTTATGACCATTTTCAATGAACGGGAACTCGGCTAATACGCAACGTTTTTAAAGCATTTTTGCGGCAGGACGTTCCTTGGATAGTACTCCAGAGATTGCGCACTTAACATCGCAACCTTTAAAACGTTGTTGAGGGCCTCTTTATTGACTGGTTAGCAAAGCTATGCGACATAGTGGCCATATTATAATTTCAGACTGGCCACCGTTGCAGTTTTTACTCGGTATTACTGGGCAACCAGTAGTATATACAAAGAAACATTCCTAGATAATCTACATTGGATTGCGCTGACGCGTAGGCCATATTGAAAAAAACGGGAGGTGAATGAAATATCAGAAGATTCCGACAATTTGTGTTGTTAACCGGAGTTGCCCGAAGTGTTTTCCACGGCAATTGATTTCTTCTGTTTTCACTTGGATAGGGGTGAATGTGTTTTTATTTAAGAAATAGGAGGTGACTGATGACGCTAATGTAATATGGATAGTTTGTGGGGGGAACCTTATTAGCACATAGCTTGTTGTATTGCAAAAGTTTTCATTTTGTGCATCCGTGTCGAATAAATTTCTTTTGGTTTATTAATTTTTTTATCTGAATATAAAGCTCACTCTTTTTAATATTCCTTAGCCAATTTGTCGCCTTCCCGTCTACTTTAGGAATGCCCGGGAGAAAAGTGCGTCAATTGTGCCTTCAAGATCCTAATGAGCTTATTTAAACAGTCGATTCGCTTAGAAAAGACGATCTGCTCACAATAAAATAAAATGTGTATGTGAGCAAACGCTTTCTTATTGCTTCTTCCACATTTTGCACCAAAAAGTGTCCCAGAAACCATGCATGCTCGATACATATTACGGCGAAATGGCTACCATTCCCGGAAAATTCACATCCCACCATTCTGTTGTGACAGCTATGCACACCGTTTCCACCAACATACTTCCAAACATCAGCGTGGCCGATATGCCCGGCATTCCGCACGGTGGAGTTTCCGTTACAATTATCCACTGTTTAGGAGGGCGACACTTTCCGCCATGCGAGGCCTCGCGGTATATCTGACAGGGGCAGAAAATACGTATTTCTAGTATAAGCGTTTGCAGGCAAATTAGCCGTCTCGCGTAATACATGACAACGTCAAGGAAGTATTTTCAAGAAGTGTAATGAGCTTATTTATCAATACTTGTGAGGAATGCGGCGGAGTGTTTAGAAAACGTCTTGGAACAGGAAATGACAGCCACGCATTATTTTCCAGCCCGAATGTCTTTTGCAGTGCTACTACAAACATATAAAAGTTTCACTATCAGACCCCCCCACCCAAAAAAAAGCGGCTGCCCTCACACTGTGCACAGCAGTTCGGAAAGGACCTGAGATAACTAAATTTTATATTCAGCAGCTTACGGCTGTATCTAGCTTTTATACAAAATCGGCGTCTTTCGCGGGCTGAAATTCGCGGGAAATGCACGTTTGGTTGATCACAAAAAGGTAACACATGCGGTAAAAAAAAATTAACGCCAACAAAAGTGATTTGTGTCTTTTCGGTCAGATATGAGCTTTAAATGACGTCGCTTTATGAGAGTAACCTACTCTTAATAAAAGTAGCACCGAAAATCTTTCTGGCAGTTGAGTATCCAGTGGTCTTAAACCCAAAGCAATAGTTGTGACAGAGCAACGCACTGCTATGCCATTTTTGCATACATCATTTAGGCGACGCCGCCCAATAAGAAAACAATAATGGTCCCGCTTGAATTTACTCGCTCAATTGAACAGATTCGGTGTTTCATTCGGCTGGCGCGCTTGAATAGTGGGTTGAGCTTATGTGACGAAGAGATATAAGGGTACCTCTGCTGTGAATCAGTTTTGAACCGAGGCGCAGCACTGTTGATGCCGCCAGCTAAGATGAAAACCAGGTAGATTGACAGTTTGCACAGCGTTTCAGAAAGACAATGAAGCCACGGCAAGCGCATACTTGTGTTACACTCACGCAATGCGCTGCGTTAGTCGGACACCTGCGGTAACAGTAGCGGTTTTAACGGTATATAATTTTTTCTCGCACCATGGACGCCTGTGCTCTATTTCTACGCAGTCCCCAATCTACAAAGTTTTTTTTTCTCTTCTTCTCACTAGCAGTGTTAACACAAACCTTTTTCAGAAAGAACACGTCAACACCACCGTTTCTGATGATATTATGTAAATCAATGCGGGTCTGCCAATTTCTATATGATCGCTTGGTCATGCTGCCGCTCACTCCGAATATTCGTCCAATAGTGCATGCTTGGCGCTCTCTGTGTCAGCGCCCAGCTTTTCTCAGCAGCTCAACAGCACTAATAACCAAACATTTGTTCGGAACGATTGGGAAGGTTAATGCGTAGAAACGGGCGTCAATGATGAAAACAAAATACCAATGGGATCGCCTTCTATGCCACACCAAAAAGAAGGGATCGTACATGGCAGGAATGTATATTCTTGAAAGGTACCAAAATACAAATTACAAGGTCGAAAAGTATCATCGGGCCAAAAAAAGGAATTAATCAGTGCCGGCCTCTCAGCGATTGTCCGGCTATTTATCTGTGAAGTCACGGAATCTTGTTTTGCTATGTTTGAACGCCGATCTCCGCTACCGCCATGAAATATGATTAGCCATTGTAGTGGGGCCGTTAGTATTGTCACTTTACGTGAATGATGGGGTGCAGTTATCGCAGTTTTAAAACAGTTTCATCGTTGGTTTGTATAATGACCTTCCTCCAAATAATGCGTCAATGCGGCGCAGAATTCAGAGAGTTCTTGGTATTGCTTGAGGTTTGTCTATTTAAAAAAATTGGCTGGCGATTACGATACGCCCTAATGCGATATTTGGGAGCAGCTGTTTAACCGTTTTGGCTGTGCAAAATATGTTGCGGCAAAGAATTTCCGAGGGACATATTTTTATGGTCACAGAAAACTTTTATTTGCAGTTGCTGACGAAGCACAAGGACCGGTTGCCTCGCTCATTGTCAGACCTCACTCGGGGTTCTGGAGTCGGCGGTGCGGTTCCTCCGCTCTGGCAGCTCGTTTAGCTGCAGCGGCTGACAAAGCGCACGCACATTTGCCTCACTCGAAGTTCAGCCCTAACTCCTGATGGCTGCAGTGCGCTGAGAAAGCACTCACTTGTATGTTCTCTCGATAGCAGCTAGGGTGAGCCGCTGGGTTCCCGGCGCGAAGAACGTCTCAGGAAAGGACTGCAAACGGGGTAGTAGGAAACGAGCGCACATCATCGTGACGCGCACGCCCCCTCACGTTTACCAAGCGCCGCGGAGTCGAGCGTCTCGAGCGGGCAAAGCATACTGCACCCCTTCCCCTCCCCCCCCCCTCCGCCTCCCCCCCCCCCCCCCCCACAAACACACACTTTCGGAGGAGCGTCTCGCGCCGTGAAGGCGAACCATCCGGCACTCCCAACTTCTCGACAGTCTCCTCCCCTCTTTTCTTTCACTCTTCGGACTTCGAAGACCCTCTTGAGAATATCAGCGGGCGCCAAAGGGCTGCGACATAAAACGTATTTCGGTGCTGATATTGGTCTTTGTGAGTTACTAAAGGCTAGTTCTTCTAAAGTGAACAAAGTTGTGGTTTACCTTCATGTCCTGTTTACGTTCCCTTTTCTAGAACTGCTGCGGATGTTTCTAGGCTTCTGATGTTTTAAGTGCGGATTTGGCCTATTTGTTACTCAGCTACCGTCCGCAGCCTGCACCACGAGGGCCCCACTGCTGCAGTTTTTTTTAATTGTTTCTTATTGACGTGTATGTACCCGTGTAACGAAGGACAACATCGTGTTTAATACTAACTGACGCTTCGTTTGTAGATAAAATCACTATAAAATATATTTTCCGGGTTAGCTGCATTTTTAGTCGTCGAGACAGCCTGAAATGTAGCAGTTAAAGGTAGTTTAGTTGACTTAGGCTGTATGTTTCTTAGGCTTTAAGGTGCGATTGCTGTACCTAATTTGTCATTGTCTTTGGGAACTAAAGTGTCAGTATCAGGATTTTATAGATATTATCGACGTCATTTCCACTAAGACGATACTTTTTCAATGCGCATACACACGAGGACTGCGGTTTATTTTGAAATGTGAGAACTACCCAGATGGTCCCGAATGATCCCACAAGCGCTTGAACAAGGATCCCGTCAGCTATATATAAACAATTGCGACGTATTTACCGCCTAGCACCTGTCAACCTAACGGATACATTGGGTTAGGTTGTCAGGTTGTTAGCAATAACATTTGAATGAAGATGTTATCAGGCCATTTACGTTCCAGTTTTAAATACTTCTTATTGAATATACGCGCACGTGGTATAGAAATCTGGCTTAATAAAAATTACACGTTGGGCAGACACACGTAGAAAGATATTCGGGATTCCGGAACACCACCATGAAAGTTCTTTGCTACTGAAAATGTATGTTTCTGCATTCGATTATATTTCCACCGGACAAAGGTGCATTAAAACGAAGC
Source organism: Haemaphysalis longicornis (assembly GCF_048455015.1). Taxonomy (NCBI): domain Eukaryota; kingdom Metazoa; phylum Arthropoda; class Arachnida; order Ixodida; family Ixodidae; genus Haemaphysalis; species Haemaphysalis longicornis. The sequence continues at coordinate 130,729,898 of NW_027526385.1, read as the reverse complement.
CTGGGAAAACAGACAAGCCCTCATTATCGCTGTTTATTATCTCTGGAATCAGTCTGACCCAAACTTCTTTTTAGAAACCCAAATGTGTACTAAAATATTTAAAATAAAAGTGATCACTAGCAGTGCCACTTTATTATATAAACAAAGACACACAAAAAAAGTGTTGGGCAGCGTAAACATTTCCATTCGAAATGTCAATATTTTGGATGGAATCAGATGGTTCATAAAGTAGGCATACCTAGCGGGAAGAAAAACTCTGTAAGAACACTTTTGTTAAAATCTAGATTTTTTAGACTATTCCTCTAGAACACCACCTTTCTACCACATCCACCAGCAAGAAAATGAAAGGGAAAAGGTCGGTTGTAACAGCAGATTTAGGGGCAAATTGCTCTTTCCTGGATTTGTTTGTCGGTTGCGTTCAAGAAGCAGTATTCTCCAAATCATTGTTTATAGTTGGTACCGCCGTCGTGTGGAGGTATTGCCGAATTTTAGACTATCGTAAAGAGTTGGCGTTCGCACAAACATGCAAATTGAAACGCTCATCGATGTGCTATGTTTGTGTAAATATATCGTTGGCTGAACTGCAAAGGCCAACAAATTTGCACTGTTACAAAATTACAGACATTCATTTACTCCACTACGGGATATCACATGCCGTATTCATGTTTTTATAGATATACTTGTGAGGTTATTTAAAATTTTTTTCACAGGAACCTGCTTTACATTCACTGTATCAGGGGTTCCTTTTGGGCACTGCACGAGAAGTTTAAAAACTGAAAACCGTACATCATTGTGTGTTCAATTTGCACCGGAATTTCGAAAATAGATATATAGGAAAGCTTTCTACCGTTCGGAAGTACGTGAAGACGTTTTGTGTTACGTCGCTTTCCGCATTATTTCACAGCTCTTTTGACCGCACCTATTATAACCGCACCCCTAATACATTACAGTTTGGTAGCGTACTAGCCCCTGCGCAGTACAGAGGCCAGGAAGGCGGTGTCAGAATAGCACCGTTGCGCCGCCTAACAGCGCCGATGAGAACTAGAGGGGTGTTGTAGTGCTGCTTCTGCACTGACTCTGCCGCCCTCAAAAACAAAAAATCGGGGAGTGGGCGCCTTGTTTTACAACAACTAATCCAGTTTTTTTTTTCTTTTTTCATGCAACAAGCCTTCGCGGTTGAATCCACCCAAGCCAAGCGGCGGCCGCTGGGCCGTCCGCGGGATAACATTTTTGTTGCCGGCAATGGCAAGCGGGTCGTTCACTCACACAGCATACTGTACGCCGTTCCTGGAAGCCCATTCATGAGACCACGCCGACGCAGCCGGTAATTTACGTTAAAAGAAGCGCGGCGAGCAGAACACCCAGGAAAATACTAAACACGTTTAACAAAACGGTGCTGCGGCAACGCGGACGAGAATATTAACATGCACGACGATAAACAATCACTTACGGCAGAACAAGAAGTATTTTTCACACGTTGCGCCGACAGCCTGGAACTTGCAGTAGAGACTCTTGATTCACGTAGGCACGCACAACTTGTCAGGTGTTTTGTCAAATCGCGACCTCGATGTGCGTTTGCTACAGCAGCGCAGTACGGCGAAGACACAGGCGCTTTGCCAGCACTCACGACGTTTCAGGTGGCACAAGAGCACTAACAGGTAATATTACGGCAGGAGGTAACGTAGCAATTCATGTAACACCAGCAAACCGAAATCAAACCACAAAACCACGCACAACGAACAAGGGAAAAGCCACGTTTTTTTTTGCACACCGCACCGCCGCACCTATGTCTGTGACTGCATATATGCCAGCCTAGACCAGACTTATTACTACAGTCGGCTATATAGCAGTTCTTTTATGATCACCCCTGAAGCAAACTAGCAGACGCCATTATAGTATTTTGTTAAAAATGATAATACAAACATATATATAATGACAGTATATTTTCTTGATGCGAGCAACGTCGTTTGTTGTCGTAAGTTGTCGCTACTCAAAAGCAAATAAGAATGGATTAACACACAAAGTTATTATCATCGTCATCTACATCATGATTGACTGTTTTGTGTTTTGTTCAGCGTCCAAGCATTCACTTCTTTACTTTTCACAAACAGAATGGGTGGATAAAAAAATTATTCCCCGCAGACATACACACACACGCCTGCACACGCACGCACACACACACACGCCTGCGCACGCACGCACGCACACACGTACACGCACGCACGCACGCACATGCATACACACAAAAGCACCGTGCGTCAAGTTATTCACGAACGCAAATAATTGACCTCTACCGGGGTACGTCACGCGGCGGCCGTGACGCCACGGCGAGCGCACGCTATGGGTGTGGCCGGTAGGGTTGTTGGCAAAACATTCGGACCCACGCGCGGCACGTATGCAGTGAGGCTGCATTAGACGCGCGCAAAAGTGGAGTGTTTGTTCATGTGTTGGCTTGTCTGTTGCCGGTGGGCTGCTGTACTATCGGCTACGCAAATCGTGCGAGCAAAATCAGCGGCATCAGACTTTTCCGAGTCCGCAAAGAGGTGCAATGTGCCGAAGAGGCTAGGAGCCAAAGCAGCGACATGGTCTGCTCTTAGTCATAGCAACATTTTTAATTCTTGAAAGCGCAGTCATACCGTCTACATCGGCAGTCCGCGCTGATTCGTGCCATGAAATGATGCTGTGATGCTGTTTATCAACCATCTGCTATCATGAAGCACCAGTAGAAATTTGGTCTAGTGAAATGGTGCCGCGGGTAAGGGGCACGGGGTTTGCTGCAAAATATTGTCATGTTTTGACTAGGTAGAGTACTGTATTACAAAGACAATGAATGCCTAACCTGTTAAGGCGACGCAAAATAAATTTTTTGACGAGGGATTGGCGATAGCCGCCTGCGGCGAGATCAACCACGACAGATTTGGTCGTAGGGGGGTATCTGTTTAAGAAGAACGAAATGTATTGCTTGTAAGTGCAAAAAAGTTTTACCTTGATGAATTATATTATGCCTTGAGGATGCGACAAAACAGAGATGCTTGCCGTGCTCACGTATAGCATCGTGCCTTCGGCGCGAGATGGGCCACTCACGCAACTCGAAAAATCTGTTTTTCCTAAGTGAACGGACTCAGTGAATGTATTCTTTTGCTGCGGCCTCCTGACGCTGGCGTATGCAGCGGGCACACAAGGACACTAACCTTAACTATCATGAAATAATGACTACCGATAATTATTTCAGTGCCACTGTCGGAAGCTATACGCACTAACCATATGTGGCTGTTATGTTACTCTCAGAATGACGATGAACCGTGTCGCGATTTCACTGGAGACAAAGGTAACAAAACAATTGGTCGGTTACGTAAAGCACGACATCATCGTGATATTTTTATTGGAATAATTTTTGGCTTCTCTTTATATTTTTGTTTTGTTGCTGTTTATTTTACTTCCTAATCTCTTTAGCTTTACCTTTCCTTTTTCCCCTCGACATGAAATCGTGCGTACGCCCTCCGGCCGACGCAAAGGCGCCAAAAACAGGGAGCGTATACGCTGCCTGAGGCACCGCGCTCAACTTAAGCGGACCTCGAAAGCAACAATGAGTTAGCTTTCTTTGATATGTGTGCAATCACGAAACATCGTAAAAAACATTCTGGAAATGCGTCGCAACAGCAGCAACCTTCAGAATGCCTCGTTTAGGCTCCTCTGTCGCGCACTGATTATCCGAAAGCGTCACCCGTAAGTTGACCGTACGGTATACGGAAGTGTTGCGGAGGTTGTATATGCGGAACGCTACATGGAGCTGCTGCGGCCGCAGCTAGGATAGCTAGACCCGCACCTGCAATGTAGAAGGCCAGTGGCGGCCCGAAACAAAGGCAAATCGTATCTCTCGAGCACCGCGCGGCCGGGCCGGCACGTCGGCGCAGGTGCGTTCTGCCAACCGTCGCCGCACTTCGTGTCCGCCAGCAGCCACCACCAGCAAGGCTGGGCAAGCTGAAATATTTAGACCTATGTTTAGAACGCCGTCGCATTCCGTTTGCGTTGCTTGGAGGTTAAATACCCGCTTACTGATCAAAACGGCAGAGGTTCGAAACCAGCGGGATGACTTTTTTTAAACTGTGTGTTTTAATTGAAGTTTTCTTGCCTTAGGTTATATTTTGACGCTGTTGTTGCTCTTGTTGCTCTCCTCTGGCTGTGTCCCTTTTTTTTCTGTCGCAATATTTTTCTACCGCAAGCTCTATACCCAATAAACAGTACACGGCTTCAGCATTTATTTGCATGGATAAGCCATTTTACAACGACCCTGAAGGAACACACAGACTAGGACAATCGGAAGCCACTCTTTAGTTTGTTTTGGTTTTCGTTGCTTTGTTTCTTATTCGGCTTTCCGTTCTTTTTACTTTTTCTGGCCTTTATTTCTTCTCCCTCCGATTCTTTTTTCGTAAGGGGGGTAGGATGAGGCACTTCGAATAGCCTCGTTCAATATGTATCTTCTTACGCCACTGTTGCATACAAACGTACCGTTCATCTTATTATTATACGAAATTATCAGAACTCACTAGCACGAAATAACGTATACAGTGCTGCAGAATTTCCACAAACCATCGGCATTGTTTCCTACCATCTCTAGCCAAGCCAAAAGAACTTAACCTTTCGAGTATAATCAAGGCTTACATGCTCGACTTCATGTTTACTTGAGGAAGCACAGCAGGATTGTTTAGTTTACGGCACTTCAGAAAAAGAATGTAAGGCAACAAATAGTTATATCTTCCACCCAATATCCTAGAGGCAACACAAAGGACATAAGTCAGTCTTTTGACTACATTTCGCGTTCAGTACATACATGAGCAACAGCATTACGGCACCCAGAAAAAGAATTAGGACAGAAAATTCAAGCTCTATCTTCCACCCAATTTCCTAGATGCAACGCAGGGGAAATAGGCCAAAATCTTTTGACTTCATTTTGCCTTGAGTACACACATGGGCAGTAGCATTGCGGAACTAAGAAAGAGAAGAAAGCAAGTCAGTTTTAAAGTTTTATACTTCTCGTCCAAAATGAAAACTTCGTATAGCAATTCACGCTTCATTTTTACCATAGTACATATAAAGGTAAAACATGATTGCTGTTTGTCCGGCAGTCCATAAAAAGTACACAGCATGCTTATCTCCTGGAGGTAACACAAATGAAAAGTCCAAAGAAAGCCCACACAGTCAACATTAAGGAGACCCAAAGTAAACAGAAAGGAGAAATTCATTTTCATAAGGGTTTTGCCCCAGTTACCTTTTGCTCTTAGCTTTGAATACAGAGAAATAATGACACATACAATATTGTTTATTTGAACGGTGTCCTCTTTACGCTCAGTTTGAAAATGGGAAGTGCCAAAGAAATGGCGCCTCGAGAAGGTACCCTTCTACGCACTTTATTTCTTCACACATATCGCTCTAAACATGACACCCGGCAGACCCCAAAAATAGCGTAAAGTTTTGTTCTTGCTGGACAGTTTTGCTAAATTTTTGAAAGTAATCCTAGCTTCTGTTCTAAATCTTATTATTACGTGATGATTTGATTTGTGATCTCGCAATACTAGCGGGGTCAACTGAGAAAAATATTTTTTAGCAAATATTCTTAACAAGCATTCATTCAGCATGGTGTGCGGAAGAAGTGAAATTCCCCTTTGAGTTACCCATTTGAGTGTTGCTTTTACTTAGGTAACATTCATAAGATTTAGTTTGTAGTGCTTGTTTTAAGAGGAAATTGGAGTGATTGTCTCGTTAGGAGGGGAACATTTATTTGCGAAAGCTAAAGTGCACTAGTCAGTGAAAAGCTATTGTTCTGTAGAGAATCTGGCCAGCGCGACAAAAATTATATCAAACCATATACAAAAATGTACGGGATTTCAACCAGGGTGTCCACAGTAGGAGCTCAGTGGTGCCCCAGAGTGGTTTCTACACACTTTTGTTAGCGTTGAACGAAATAACCCCATTAATTTTCATGCTGCGGCACTTGTTAGAGAGGGCTTATATCTTTCCCACGGAACTCTTTTTCTGGAAAAAAAGTGGCGGGATTCGCAAGTCTGAGTGTATAAGTACTTTGCGCGGAAAGAAGATGAAAATTTTCGTGTGCCACTTAAGAAGCCTGTCAACATAATCTTTGATAAGAGGTGACGAAAGAAAACGGAAGTAAAGATGTGATGATGATGTAGCGGTAAACAATTTGTTGATAAGTGGGAAAGTGATATGTACCAAAGTGCGTACACACCCTTAATGTGCCCGAAGAAATCGCTTTCTCTATACCTAGGTAACCTGAGAACCTGTGGAGGGAATATAGGAACCTATTCAATTTGTTAGGTCACAAATTGCTATTTAAAGTTTAAAAACATTATACACTGGTATGCCCCATAAATGTAAATTCTAGTTTGGTTTGCTGTTTTCTTCTAATACATTCTTTAACTGAAAGTTAATCACAATGAATATCTACAAGAGTGGTTTATGGCCCTCCCTATCCTACTTCGTTTGGCTACGACAAAAAATACATTTTAGCCTGCGAGCTGTTTTTCAAATTGTAACATTGTAAAATGGCCTCACAATTTGTCTCGAACTCATTAGCCATCGCGTAAGTTACTGATTAGTGGATCCTGCGAACTATACCCTACTACTTATTATAATAGAAACCACCTACCTTCATTTCGAAGCTGTTCATGTAAATCATAGCGTCAGATGTGTGGAGCGAAAATATCGTTGTGGTAAAATGGGGCTACGCTTCCAACGGTACGGAGAGTGCCGATAGACATAAAAGACTGGAAACATACTCTTTAATTTAGAGGGAAAGCAGAGCGGAGAAGAAACTATTTCAAACTTCCCGCATTTAATTTTTGCTAACCATTCCCGATTGAGGGCTGACTGCTCTAAAAAGGCCGGTAACATAAGCAACAATATTGGAGAAGAAGGCTAATTTTTGTAGAATTTTATTTTTCCTGCACAAGTAGAGACTGCGCAGGCATCTTTGCTGATGCTTCGAATGACACACTCTCCTTTATATTCTCGTCGTGTTCGTTTGACATTTCTTAGTACGCGGTCTTTACAAGTGCTGCAGCTGTTGCAAACGTTCTTATTAAAGGTGTCCCTGAGAGTAGTCCGCCTTGGTATTTGTTGACAAAAGTTCAAGGTTCTTCGCTTTTGCACGTTTTTGTAGTACCCTGTCTCTTTAGGGGTCAGAATAAGGTACTACCTTTTTGCGTGTGCTCCTATAGCCAAATGGTTTTATATGGTTTCTTTGGAGGTGCTGTTTACAGTATAAAATCAGAAAGCTAATTGGTTTTTCTTTTCTGGTACGTTATAAAGAGCTGAGTTTAGAAATAATTATATATCATGGGTTCTTATGTTGCGGATAGGGAAGACCCAGTACCATTGTACAGCGTTCAGCTTGCGTTAGACCTCAAAGTGAATTTCTTGAATATAGTGCTCCAGGTGATTACGCTGTAGACTGTGAACTATAAAACGCAGGTTAGCAGACTGCCAGTGGGCGGTATGGCAAATGAAAAGGAGATTTAGGGAGCGTTTGCGGAACGTCCATCACGTCTTCACATCAGCGACTCCCTTTGTGATAAACCCGCCCTAACGGGAGAAGTATTCTACCCCATTCCAACGAAAAAGCACTTGACTTGAAGAAACGTAGCCAGAAATTTTACAGCCCCCAAGTAACGCTGCGTAATTTGAAAATATTTGCTGGAAAAATATAGCAGCTCGCAGTGTATCCACATGCCAATTGTTACATGCCGTAATTTGGGGAGGCATTTATAGAGCATGCTGGAAAACCAGAAAGCTCCATGGGAGTTACACAGAAACACAATTTACGAGTAACTGATAAATCAAGATTAATCATACTTATGCCCCCGTTCATCTCTTTCTGTCTGTTTTTTTTCTCGAAAAGGTTATTTTCTTTGTTTTGCATCTCTTTCTTGCACCAGCCCTGTGGCTACATCTGTCTATAGAGTTTAGTGCTTGTCCAGCTGCCTAGAGCAGCTTTTTTTCCGTCAAACCCATTATAAATTTATGCATATTTAAGGAAAATAAAGCAATTCAATTCAATTTATTTGCGCAATTTCTCGTCAGAGGTGCCTGGCCTTCGTATCGTTGACGGAAGTGTGGGATTCTGAGAGGCCTTCAAACAAGGGAGAAAGCGACTGAGCGGTCGGAAGGTTTAATGGCCACTTAAAAGAAGACGTAGCGCGAGCGCACGCCGATCGTGCAATGATGACAGGCGTCCAAGATGGTGATATCGTCGGTGCAACGCTGATGATGATAAATGCTACATCTTCCCCGGCCACGGATGACAGTTGTTAGCCGGCTTCAAGCAAATATAAGCGCTGCACCGGTCTTTTCGTCACTAGTCCATTTGGGAGCCATAATGTGCAAGCGCGAACTTTGTTGTCACGACCTGGGAGAAGTTGCTCGATGCGGGTGAGAGTCCAAAACAACCTCGGCGTGTCGTTTTCTTCGATTAGCACAACTGTTCCTGTTCCTGGCTGTAGCGTCTAGGTTGAAGGTTGCCGTCTCTGGCCTTGAGAGCGCCGTTCGTGGAGGTAATCTTTTTCACAACGCGTTGAAAATTCTTCTAAAGTGTCTTCTCTTTTCCGCCACATCCGTCGGAGGTTTGTGGACGTCGATCTATGGGTCAGGTCCCCTGTATAAAAAGACGGGGGTCACGCTATTAACCTTCTGCCGACGAGGAAGCAAGCTGGTGATAGAGGGCTAGGTTCCGCTACGTCGTTGTACACAAATGTCAGCGGGTGAGAGTTGATGATCGCCTCGACTTCCGTGAGAACTATAGATAGCTCCAAAACATTCACTTGCTGTCGACCCAACATCTTCTTTAGCGTGTTCTTGCCGGAGTGGACGATTCTTTGATGAAAACCACCCCACCAAGGAGCCCTTTCGACAATGAAATTCCAGGAAATTGCGGAAGCGGGAAAATAGGCTAGCAGGTTCGGGTGTTGAAGCGTCCTCAAAAAGTCGGCGAGCTCCCTTCAGGTTCTTTTGAATGCGCGCGCGTTGTCACTGTAGATGGTCTTGCACAATCCCCGTCGTTAGACAAAGCCAGGCATCGGGCACATGAAACTCTCTGCAGTCATATTTTCCACCAACTCGAGAAAGCGCATGAGAAAAGAGCTATGCAGCAATGGTTGCCCTGGGATGTATCTCTTGTGTACAGTGGTCCCGCAAAGTCTACACCACAGACGAGAAAGGGGGACGTTGCTGTTACATGGTCTTAAGGAAGTGGCGCTTCACCTTGAGCAAGTGGTCTTGAGTGGAAGGGTTCGCAAATTACGCAGGTGTTCAGGCGCTTCTTTATCATTTGACGTCCTCGAACAATCCAGTAACGTTCACGAAGCTGGACAAGCGTGTCACGACTCCCGAAGTCCGGCGTATCCAACCTCTGCGTGTGCGTCGAGAACAAGAAACTTTGCGTAATGAGACTGGTTGGGTATCAAAAATAGGGTATTTCGAGTCATAGTTCTCGAAACTGGCCGTAGCCTCCCTACAACCCGAAGACGATTGTTCTCATCAAGAAACAAATGAGTGGTCTTCAGCAATGAGGTCGTGGGCAAGGGGAGGTTTTCTTTTACGCACTGTATTTATTCTTTGAAGAAGCAGGCTTGTGTGTGTCGGATACAGTAGTTCTGGGCGTTCTCAACTTCGTCGGCAGTCAATGGTCCGGAAACTTTCTCTTGGTTGCGAAGATTGTTGGCCTATCTGAGTACCCACGCCATCACCCTGTGAAGGCGGGGAACGGAGCTGAAGCGAGTGAAATCCGTCCCTTCTGAAGTGGGTGCTGGAAGCGTCAGTGACCAGGGGTTCGTCTCCGCATCAGCATAGCAAGCCTGTACATTAGGTGTTTCCGGTTCGGTAGGCCGGATGGATGGGTCAGGTAGCCACGAAGGTCCTTGCAACCATGACGTCGACTGCAGAAGTTGTTGCCCTGTACTTCCTCGTGTCAGGAGATCGGCGGGATTCTCGCTACGTGGCGAGAATCGCCATTGATTGGGGGACTAATACTCCCTATCTCGTGGACTCTATTCTTCTCGTATGTGTTACACGTATAGGCTTCTTTGCTTATCCAGCACAACGTGATAGATGAGTCGGACCAAACATGTGTCTCCACGATGTTCAGGTCGGTATTGTCCTTGATCTACGTACTCATTCGTGCAGCAAGAGAAGCCGATGTTAGTTCTTGTTTGGCTAACGTGACAGCCTTCAGGGGCGCGACTCTACTCTTATCTAATAATAGGCGCGTCGTCCTGTTTCCCTCTCTATCTTGGATACAGGCGTAAGCACGACCCCTTACGCTCGAGGACTAGCATCGATGAAAATGTGAAAATTCTCGTCATTATTCGTCCCTGTAGTTTTTTCCCCAAGAACTTCAGAACGAAACGTTAGCTTAGAGCCTGGAGTCCCTCGCACCATTCCAACCACTTGTGCAATAAGTGACCGGGAAGTTCATCGTCCCAATCGAGGTTTTGCTTCCACAAATCCTGTAGGAGTATCGTCGCAGTAACCACGGAAGGACTCAGAAAACCAAGTGAGTCGTACACCTTTGCAATGGAGTGGAGAACAAGTCTGTGTTACGGTACGCCCGGTTTAGATCTTCGGTACAGATTCTAGTTTGAAGCCAAAAGTTTCAGTCATTATATTCCACCACAATCCAAGTACCTTAGAATTCCATGTAGAGGTCGGCGAAATTTTTGTTGTCAGCCACGGAATCAATAAAGGCAGTAGCCACTTCCCGGTTGTTGGTCATCCTCTTCCTCATGTTCATCGATGCACTATTGAAGATATTCCTTGTTTGTGGATACATTTCGATTGCTTCTTGCGTTAAGTGAGCGCCAATAATCAGATCGCCCATGTACATTGAATTTATCAAACGCTGAACTGTGGTCTGATGTTCATCTCGGAAGGATGGAAAAGGGTGTCGTAAAGTTGCCATCAGCTGTAATGGGCTGGAGGTTGCACCGAATCGCACCCTTGACATTCTCCACACTTCTTGAACAGGCAGTGGTTGACCTGGCTGTCCGCATGTTTCAAACCAGAGGAAGCGGAGAGCATCTCAGCATTGTTCACGCAGACTGATCTGAAGGAATGCCTTTTCCAAGTCTGCTGTCATGCCAACCTTGTATTCCCTAAATTTAAGCAGCAGGGCAACGATGCCTGAGTTTAGGTTTGCTCCAACCTCCAGGTTGTTGTTGAGCGATTTAACTCCACTGGGATGAGACGATGCATCAAAGACGATTCTAACTTTCATTATCTGTCGGTCCTCACGAATTACGGCCCTGTTTGGGAGGTAGTAGATGTACCGTCCATCTGTTGGTTCCGGCCGAGGAGCACGTTCAGCAGTGCCGTCTAAAATGTAGCGACGAATCGCGCGCCCTTTGCTTGCGGAGATGAAGCACTGGAAGGCAACTTCTTTAGCAACTGGTGAAGCCTCTTTTCAGCCACCGCGAAGTTGTCAGGAAGGTCTACGTCTAACTTACAAGGTAAGCTCACTTCGTACCACCCTCCTTTAGGCCGAATGCTGTTCTGGACATGGCTTTTGACGTGAGCAGTCGGGGAAGCTTGTTATGTTATACCGATGATCTCTAGCTCCCAGAACTGTCTTAATGCGCCTGTAATTTCCGATGTATTTGCTTTGAAAACAACGATGTTGGAGCAGTGGATGACTTCAGTGGGTGTCTGTGTCGGTCCTTATAGAGTCCAGCCCAGCCGCGTTTCGATAAGTCTCATCCTGTTAAGTACTGTCAATACTTTTGCCGTCACAATTTTCCAGTAAACGTCTGACCCTATACGTAGGCTGATTGAATCTTCAGCATTACTTTCGTTTGAGATGCTTTTAGTGTCAATGCCTCTACTTCGAATTTCCCTTAGCACCTCTTCGTTTGGGTTAGGTATAGGCTGATTGCAGGTAGACTCAATCTTCAGCGCTTCTATGGGAATTGTAGTCTGCTTCGATGAGCAATGGAGAAAGACGCGAACCCTTCTTAACGTCTCTTGTGTTTCCTTTCCTCCGAATGCTCCTAGCGTTAGTGTTTCTTCCCCAAGGAGTTCGTAGATTAGTTTCCTAGAGACGTCGCTTCGAATAAAACTTCGCTGACTGCCTCCATCGAGCAACATTCTGCAGTTTTCTTTCTTGTCTCTTCCCTAAACCTTTGCTCTCAGTGTTTGGAGTTGTACCACTTGTCCTCTCTGTCGAGATAGTAGGCGAACAGGTGCGGGTGTCACGTGACCATTTTGTTGATCTAGAACATCAGGATCACACATCGACGAAACGTGTCGTCTTGAACAGTGTCCTCAAACGACTGTTTTCTTGCACTTTCTCCAGACATGTCCTGGAGTTTGGCATCGGAAACAACGGCCAGATTTTGTTAGTAGGGCTCTATTTTGGTCAATGCTGATTTCTTTTGATGAGCAAGAATCTGAATCGTGTGGAGCCGAAAAGAACAAACATTCTTCACATTATTATTTTCTTCATGTAGAGCTGCCGCAGATGGTAAGTGATGGGCGTTTCATGTGCTACGCAGATCATGCTGTTGCGCGGCTCTCAGGGGGTCCAAATCAATTCGACAATGCTGGCATTACCGCTTCGAGACATTCGAGCTCTTGGCCAAAAAAGGTCATTAGGTCTACAAACTTCTTTTTGTGCTTGTCAGCTTGCTGCGACGAAGGTTCTGTGGTACCGGAATCGGCCCAATCCCGTTTTATCTTCGATCGCTGGTGATAACGCAGAACGATATCTCGAGGCAGCGACTGAAGCACGAATTAGTGGAGCAGGGAGGAGTACGTCAGGGGATGAGTCCCCAGCGCTTTCATGCTTCTACAGTGCAACTGCACTTAGTCGTACAGCTTGCGTAACTCTGCGTCGTCTGGCGATGAAGAGACGGGTTTCAGGTTAATCAAAGCGTGCAAGTGATCTTGTACGATGACTTCACTGTCTCCAGATGGCTTTTTAAGACTTTCTACAGCGTCCGCGTAGCAGGCATCCGTAATCGGTAATCTTGATATAGCAGAAGCCGCCGTTCCTGTTACTAGGTTCGTCAGGTAGTGGAGTTTGTCTGTGTCCTTTAAATCAGGATTCCAATGAGTAGAGCTTTCAAACTGACTCCAAAACTTGTGCCAATTTCTACGATGGCCGTCAAACTTCTTTAGCTCTATTCTGGGTAATTTTGTTCGTATCGGTACAGTCTCAGCAGCTTGGGCTCTAGTCGATGAATTTGAAGAAGCTCACCGGTCGGATGGTTTTCGGAGCGGTAACGAAGCTCTGCCGTGATCTTGACGGCGCTGTCGTTGAACATTGTCACGTCGGAGGTCTCTTATGCGTTCAGTTTCTGTGGGTGTTCGCGGTAGATCGGCTTCAACATGAATTCGATCCTTTCGAGGGAAATAGCGAAATCCATCGTTATGGTCAAGTGTCCATCACGTAGGCTGTCTTTCATTTCCTTTAAGACGCCGTTGAGCTTGGCTCGCATAGTGATTCGGCGCCTCAGCATGCGGTCAAAGGAGGTCATCTCGGGTCATCAGTGGCTGGTTCGTGGAAAGTCAAGCAGGCTCTGTCGTTGAGGGGGGTCAGGCCCTGCCTGTCGTTGCCGTTGTATCCCGAGTTTCCGGCACCAGATTGTGGGAATTTGTAGCTACTGAGGACGAGAGAGGCCTTCAAACAAGGGAGAGATTGACCGAGTGGTCGGAAGGTTTAATGGCGACTTAAAAGAAGACGTAGCGCTAGCGAACACCGATCGTGCAATGACGACAGGCGTCGATGATTGTGATGTCGTCGGTGTAACGCTGATGATGATAGATTCTACAGGTAGTTCACTAAGGCTGGTACATGCCAACTAAAGAGATGGGCACCCGTTCCACCCGTTGGACATTCTCTGCATTTTCATGGGAGTCCACGCCCGTCTACTGTTTATTTCGGCAACCAACAGCGGCTTCTCTAAACACGCGGTTGACGTCTATAGGCGTTCGAAATATTAGCGTTGCAATACAGTTTGTGTACTGGAATTTGGCGGCAAACACACGTTATTGCCCGCACAGCTTCACGCTACATGACTTTGAGTGCTTTGCGGGGGTTAAGATATAGAATATTACGCCGTACAACTGCCTTAGGTGCCGGCCTACAACCACGTTTACCAAATGGCACAAACACCGTGTCAGGTGAAGCTGAATTGTCCGCCCATGCGCAGGGTTAAGTGTAGGTGGTGGCGCCTTGGAGGCTCAAAATGTTTCAAGTACACTTTAGCACCCACAGTCTCATAAAAATACATGCGGAGGAAGCACTGAAACTCTCAAGGGAAAGTAGAAAAGGCGGCCTTACAATGGTTTTGTGTAGCCCTGTCGATAGTAGTGCAATGTATAGTGATGGCTGAAGATTTTTCACAGAGCACACATCTATGGCAGTCCCAGGTTGCAAGACAGACGTGCTGAAACAAGGCTTTGGCTCTATTCATTGTAGGTATAACTTTAGGCTCCGCACAGATTGTCGGAGAGATGCCGCCAGCATCAAGAACGGACTACTGTGTAACCTGTTTGACACGCGTTTCACAGGAAGGGGAAAGTAAAACGTTTTGTGCAGTATTCGTGTCATCCAAACAGGTTTAAGGTTGGAGAAAAATGTTTATAGTCCGTCAGCATCTCACTTTTATTCGCCAACATTGAAGTAGCTGTCCGATTTTGCTAAAAGTGCTTGTTTCTCACATGTAGAAGTAAATTCTTCGTAAACAAAACAAAAAGCAGCTGCTGGTATTGTTGCTTCGCTGGGCACTGTTTTGTACGACAGTCCTTAAATTGGTGATGCCAGCTGCCAGCCGTTTGGAACTTTTTAAAAGGCAAAGAGAGAGAGGAGTCATTTTTTGCATAGGACTGATACGTGCACGTGACATCCACCCGCGCTAATTTGCTTTAACATGCAAACAGGGTGACTTCCATTTTCTTATGCTTCGCACCTCGAGGTTGTTTTGTACTGGGGCCGAAAACTTGGATGTTCTTTCGAAGTTCTCCTTGGTGACGTACAATAGTGTTGTGCAGTACAACTGGCAAGGCAAACGCAATACCAAGTCCGCGCACTGACTGTACGTGTTTTGCTTAAATGCTCGTACAATATACACTTTTTCTGTTAGGCTGAGCGCCTTTAATTTTTTCGACGCTGTCGCAAGACTGGTAGAACCACCGCACACAGCAACGAGGCAGCCAGAGGAGAATGAAAAAATAGCCTCAGAACCACAGCAGCACCAAAGAACACGGCTGACAAGCAGAAAGAGAACAAGAGACAGCGCGGGAAACAGGGAACACGATAAGATGTCAGGAAGGGAAGTCCCACCTGCCGAGAACATGGCTCACTTCCTACCTTGATAATCATACTTTTCGCTAGATGGCGCGGTACTTCAACTCACGCACTAGCATTATTGAACGGAGCGGCCGCGCCCGGCAGCGATGTTTTTGCGGCAAAACTGGCGCTCTCGCGGCATCAGCATCTCCGCATATTACGGATCGTGACTTGTTGTAACATGTTTTGACTAATTAAACCGATACATAAACATAACATTTCTTGATGTTTTTGTAGAAGAAGTAGAAGTCCGCGGTGGCATTATCGTTCTTTCGGAAAAGATGGGGTCTTAATGAACCCTTCAAAATGCATTATTTCAAAGGGACGCTGGCCTGCTACGAAAATGATAGCGTATGATGCCGGAAAACGAACAATGCAGAGTACTATCAATGAAATTGCACTGCAGACATCTTTTTAGGAGATAAAAAGCACCAAAAAGGGTGTTTCGGTGATGGCGCATTGCGAAACTCCGTAGGAATTTCTAAGCTCGTGCGTGTCCTGATGAGTCAGCCATGTCTCAGAGTTTCTTGGTAACACTTCTAATCACCAAAGTGCTAGAGAGGAACTGCAAAAGTTGTAGCTGCTGTAAAAATTGTGTAATATCACATGATGAGGGTATTTACCAATGATAATATGCTTTGCGCAGAAGATACTGATCTTGTTTTTATAATATTTAAACTGGTCAGTATTCGAAAAAAAATGTTTATGATTGGCCGATTTTGGGTTGCAGAAAGTCCCGTGAGGATAGCCTAACTGCCGCGAAAACGTAGGCAGCTATTAGTGACCGCAAATCCGAACTTCCGCCATTACGCTTCGTTTTTTGGTTTTGTTATGCGTCGGAGATACTGGTCACGTAAGGAACGCGCCTTCGTGTCCACAGAACGCGGGCTTTATTTATTTATTTATTTATTTATTTTTCATGCCCGACGGCTTTACAGAAAGGAGTAGGGGTTATACAACAAAAAAAAAGTACGCGAAATGTTACAATTGTTGCAAAATAGAGAGTCTGAACTTTCCAGGGTCTGTGAGGGATTCGGTGGCAGCGGAACGGCAGTTCCAGTCTTTCCCTATTCTGGAAGTGAAGGAATCACTTCAGTGGCGTGTTCGGCGAAAATGGCACATCGACTTTAAGACGATGACCGAAACGAGGTGTAATGTAGGAAGGCGAAAAGAGAAGCTGCTCTTTAAAGATGGGTTGTAATGATAAATGCTATGAAAAAGTGACATGCGAGAGTATTTTCGACGAAAGGGTAAGTCGGTTTGGTTCAGAGTTCATTTCATGGCTGTGACACTGGCATGACGCGAATAATTACACAAAATGGAACAAGTTGGGTGATTTTAAACGGCTTCAAAAGGGAGAGTTAAGGTTACTTGACCGGGGTGCTAGATGGCGCATGCGTATTCCAGGTTAGAGTGTACTAACTTTTGTTAAGTTTTAGTTTCACTGACATGAGGACAGAGGAAGAGTTTCATCGCAAATAACTGAGCATGCGGTTAGCATTATTAGTGTGTCTGCCACGAAAGATGGTGCCTAACGTTAAGAAGAAGGTATTTATACAAGTGCGCTGAAGATAACGGGGTATGATTAGGAATATACATGCAATTGTTAGAAGCTGAATGATTTCTATATCCAAGCATGATTTTACATTTTGGTTAGGCTCATTCGCCTGTCCTGACACCAACAAGACACGTTGTCTAGGTCAGTCTGAAGTATGGCAGAATAAGTTTAGTTTGTGGTTTTAAAATATAGCACCCAATTGTCTGGAAATAATTTAATGGTTGAAAACGACCTTTTCAAGGAAAGGGCATGGTGAGGGTTGCAAGTTCAATTTGTGCTTTTTCTGTTTCCCGCTTATAGAAGGCACACCAGCTCCGCAGAATTTGCTTTGTAATAAAAACGAAGCAGCTGTAAGATTTTAAGAAGGGTAGATGAGAAAGCGTACTGCGTACATTTCAGAGGAATGGTTACAAGTACCAGAAGCTGCAGAAATATTTACAACTTGTGGTCACGCGGGCGTATGGAACACCGCTGCATCCTTAGCTGCCTTTCTACGGTGAGGTGTTCATGACGGGCAGCTTTTATTACATTATAAGGGGGAGGATTTTTGCAGGTCCTGACAGAGAACTGCTGTTTTTTCGGTACGTTCCTTTTCGGAGCGTGGCCTGACACCTGTGTTGAATATATCATTATCCAGGTTACTATTTAAGCACTCCCCGAAAACACGCAAATTTAAACGTTACCATTACACATATCAGCTCAGTACTACAAAGTGTTTTTAGAACATCTTCGTTTATATGAAATTGGTGCAAATGTTTTGCAGACAATATTTGGCTTGGGTTGTCAAGGGTGCCAGGATACTGCTTATAGGTGCTGGACAAACTTACAAAGCGAATATCTTACACCCTGGCGTAATGATTATGGCATTGGGTGGCTGAGGGCAAAGTCAGGTTCTATGCAACCGCTCTGCGTTTTAAATTGCTCGACATTCAGGGCGCACGTTATTGGCGGTAATTTTTTTTCTCGACATAATAATACTTCGTTTTGATAGCAAATTTTCAAAGCAGAAAATTGCTGGTCCTAATTTGCTGTCTTGATTTGCTGGTGCCCGCGACGTTCACTAATAATAATAAGTGCATTGTCATATTAGTTTGTTACAGGCACGCGGATCAGTCCGGGCGTTTTGAACCTACACTATTTACCTACGGGAAACGGCTACACTACAATTTTACGTGTGATAAAGGTAAAAAAAAGGCGACACAGCGTGCGCCAATGAGAGTGGCGCGCTGGCTGCTTGGAGCAGTCGATGCCATTCACCGTCTTCAGCCTCAAGCACGTCAAGCAGCACATTTGAGGTGCGCTTCGAGCTCGAAATAAAAAAAAATGATGTTCAAGCTAACTGAAATAAAGGCTTTATTTTAAGAATGTCTCTTGACGTAATCAGCACCCAACAGATATCAGAAACGTGCACGTACATGCTTGAGCAGAGCACAAGGAAGACAAGGGCCGACAGAAAGTACGCCACGTGAATGCAATGCGGCTTCATTATAATAAAAAATTACGCCCACCTCCCCTCGCTGGAACCCTGGTGTGATGCAACGCATCTCATGGAGGGTTCCATTGGCGTTTTCCATCGTATTGATTACGCTTATAGGAGGGATTCTCACGCGAAGGGGAGGTGGGTGGACGACCGTCGACTGAGACCTCCGGAGTGCGACATGCCGCTTTATATTCACAGCTCCCGAAGGAGAGAGCGCGGAGAGAGAGAGTACTGCACATGCGCAACGCCCGCAGCGCCGCCCACCGGCGCCTAGCAACGGAGTGAGAGTGCGCGGCGTCAACCCGCAGCTGTTTGGGAGAGAGCGTTCGCTATCGGAGAGAGGAGAGAAGGAGAGGCGCAGCTGTGCGGACAACGCCGGACAGACGCAGGAAGGACAGAGGGACGAGCATGAGATGCGTTGCATCTAAAAAGTAATTGCTGCTGACCTGGAAGGTAGTAGTCGTCTGAGAGACGTGCTCTCGGAAAAGTTGAATGGTGGGTGTCACCTTTCTTTCTAATCCGTAGGTTCCATGTCCACAACGCCTCGCGAAGCGCCTCATCTGCTTCTCGCTAGAAGCGGCAAAAGATTGCAGTTCTATCCTTCCATCGAGTCGACACACTCAAATATACGACCTAGTCACCGATTGTAATACATGCAAGAAATTCGTGGGGGGGAAGAGTGTGAGCGAACAGGTGGCTGATGTGTAGGAACAAAAGGTGCAGACGAGGTACGAAGTAATCACTGGGCTTTGCCACTTACTGGGTTTTATACAGTACATAGAGAGGGATCTGGCGCCAGTTTCAAGGCGAATGGCAAACAGGTGCTTACGCTTCGATGAGAACAATAGGCAGACGTGCAACCGGGTTGCTTGATCTCGAAACCTGCCAATGACTGCGAAAATTTTGTATTTATCAGAAAAAAAAACACTTTTACAGGGTTCGCTGATTACAAATGACATTTTGCACAAAAGTGTAAGCAGCTAAAAAGTGGTGTTGTACAAGACGAAACGGCACGTTTACATAAGAAGCATGCGGAGAGTTACAGCGCTTTGCGGGCACGTCCAGCATTTTTTGCCTACTACAGCGAAACACGGACTTCTTTAAAAACCTTTGTAATAGTGTCGGCGTTAGTAGTTTTTGTTATTGTGAAAAGTTTTTGTTCTCCCTTAATAAGAATATTGAATTATTAATTGTGAGGTTTAACCCGCCGATGCTACACAGGCGATGAGAGGCGCTGCAGTGAGTTGAACGCTCCGTAATAATCTTGACCACAAGAGATTTTTAACGTGCATCAAAATGCCCAACACAAAGGCGTTTCCGCTTTTCGCCTGTACCAAAAAGCGGCCGCCGCGGCCAGGAATTGAACCCGCCCCTTTGGGCTTAGCAGAATCAGGACAACGAAGACTTTGCTTACTTTTGGGGAAGTTATTTCTGCCTGTAACCGAAACATTCATCTAGCTTTGTTCCTATCTGCCGCCGGTCCAGCCAGTCGACATCGTAGGAGCCAGTGTTCTCCAGACATTTTTGGCCGTCTCAAGCTTTTCGCAGTTAGCTTCAGCTTCGAAAATAGATGGTTGTACCACATTATCGGTGCTGCAACTCCCAATTCTTGGGGGAATTCGACACTTACATCGCCGTCATTTGTTTTGTCGAGCTCGTTCTTCCCGCAGTGAATTGATAAACTGCCAGACTGACGAGTTTAGTGATATAGCATTTTCACTCGTCGCGGCGCTGGCTCGAGTGCAACAGTCGGTTCAAAGGTAAACGTATTTCCAAACTATTTTATGTACACCCCGAATAGGCAAGGGCGTTCATGCAAGTCCATGATACAAGCAAAACTGCCATTACGAAAGCTGTACATCCGCAACCCTCCGAGTGTCAATCTGATCTACTTCTACGTATCACGTCCATCACAGCGCTAAATCACGGCCCCAGATTCCTCTGAAGGTATTAGTGGGTAAAGCTGTGTGCGTGCCCACCACCCGATGCCTGTTTTCATGCACGAGGTGGCGGGGGGTTGGGGGAGGGGTTGGATATAGAAAGACACTGCAGACGCAGCTAGCCTTAACTACATCACCAATGACGTTCCCACTCACCTGGTGAGAGATTTAATAGTGGCGACTCACTGCCCAATGTGACCTGTCTGCTGTACTCCGTGGATGCGTGGTATAGCTTGGTGTGTTACACTGTCAATAAAATTCCGACAACAATAGCAGGAAATGCACACTGACCAGTTTTCCGCTAGAATGAAGCTCCAGGCCCTTCATGTTCTAATTTACCATGATACTAACGCTTGTCATTCGTTCGGGCGAAGAAGAAAGGAAATGCAAGGAGCGTAGACACGTACTGAAGCATGAATGGACGGAAACAACGGAAATCTGCTGTCGCACAACACGCAGCCGCCAGTGTTGCCGCCTCACGTTCCACATTGTATGGAAGCTGCAAATCCCTCCCAGAGGAATCGGGCTGTCATTATCGGCGACAAGGTAAAACCAGCGGCCACCACGTCCCCCAGACAGAGCTTGGCTCAAAAAGTTTATATCTCTGTTTCTACAAGGTGAATATGAACTTGCCCTCTTAGAACGCTGAAGTGAGCAATCAAATCACTTTCACCGTGAAGGTATTGCTCTACGTCAGGTCCCCCGGTGTCGGTTATGTCTAAGGCCACACACGTCACCTCTAACAGGGTTCTGCGTTCACGTGCGAAGTTGGAGACAGAGGGTAGGTACGAACGTTTAGCTAATATTCAACCCTCACCATTACGTACCCATTGTGGTTGTGGGAATTTAAGCGAGGTCGTCTCGGGGCTGCATGTAAACTGTGTGCTGTCCTCCATGGTCAAGCGATTTGGGATAGTGTGTGTTACCCAATCTGTAAAATGGGTACAACGCAAAAAGGAAACGAACAGCCCCATCTTTTCCGCTGGAATAAATACTGAGTTATTTCAAGTTTTATTAGGGTAACTGTCATAGAACATATGTTAAACTGTAGTTAAAACAAACGTGCTTTGTATGCGCGTTGGACAGCGTCAAGCTTCACTCGTCATCCACATTCCCAAAGTGAAATGACGCTCATTTTTTAGTTTAGTATGAAGCACTCTTTTAGACAACCAGATGCTGCTACAAGCAGAGCGAATTTTCTTCTCCGTCGAGTGATGTTCGGGTATCATTTAGGTGAAATCTTATTGGTGATGATTTTCCTGGAAAAGTTCGTTCCTGCCGCTTTCCTCGCAAAGCAGAGTTACCCTCTAAACTGTCCAGATGAAAATAACTTTTTCATATAGTAGTAATGCAGCAGACACTTTTGTTGATGAGGCTTAGACGTATACCCAAACGAATCAAAATGATGTTGGGGATAGGTGATGGGGCTATTCCCATTGTAGCGGGTCGCTGCTGCTTGGAAGCGCGGCGTAGCATGAAGGTCTGAAATATTTCAGTCGGATTCAGAGTACGCACACCGTATTGGGACTGCGGCTCCGCCTGCAAAGAACGATACATCCCTTCCAACACAAAAAAAAACTTCCCCACTTCCGTTTTTTCTCGTGCATGAAGCTTTCTCGTCACAAGATTTTGGTTGGCCAATCCTACATTGCGAGTATGTGCTACTCCGGAAGTACGCACCACTTTTCTGGAATGCCCACCACAACTCTCGAGGGAGCACTCTAAAGGCCTAACGTTTGTGTTTCGGTTGTAGGGCATGAATCGGTGCGTCCTGTTTGGCGTTTGCCTCCACTGCGTCGAAAGAAGCAACCGGATAGACGCCGGCTTCATAAAGCTAGTGACCCAGGTTCGATTGCGGCTACGGGGAGCGTTTTGTTTCGTTCACTTCACCCGCCTTCTTTCTTCATCATAGTCAGTGAAAGTTGGCTTTCCTGAAGGGCGCATTGAGTACAACGGCATCAGGGAGGATACTGAAGCTTCGCTTTAATAAGAACCCCTGTGATAACCACCCCCCGCTGTCCCCCCTCCTGGTCTTCTCTTTCCCTATGCCATGTGGGACAGCGCTGGCCCACTGGGACTCTGGAGATCAGCTTTGGTAGGTAAAGAGAACCAAAGAAGCCGGACGGTCTCAAACGGTTTTAGAATAAGGACTCTTCCCCATGCGTGATTGTTCCGTAGATACTCGTATTCCTCATCACTAATAACCCACTTCGGGTGTGTGTGCCGTTTATATGGTTATATACGGTTATATAGCAGCCGCAACTCTCGTGTATCCACCAGCCTTGGCTTAACGTTTGGCTTCGAAATCTTACGACGCCAATGGTACGAGCACCTTGTCGTAAATGATTGCCGTGAGAGCATTTTCTAACGGGTGCCGCCTTACTACGCCATACTTGAAACTGTGAAATTAGGCTTAACGGCCTCTGTTGTGGCTTAACGCGAGTTGAACTTCCAGTTGAACCTTTAGGCGAACCAAGCACCGTGATATCCATTTCCCTTCCAGTTGCGCGTACCAATTGACCACGTTATTTTGGCAGCATCACGTTGGGCATAATTTAAGACACTGAAAGTGCATATCAACCGCCCTTTTTGCGGCGCAACCACCCTAACGCAAACAAGTTGTGAGCAAGAAAATATCGGCGTCTTCAGGGATGAGGCTTCAGAAAAGGGGCTTCATGAAGTTTGGGACAACCAGCACGGGTAAGGTTACCGCGCTTCCGCACATATAGAGGGGCATGCCTGCATGCTGTACAACTATTTCTTCATAAAATGGCCGTACAATTGTTAATGAAATACAGCGCGAAAGACGAGGACAGCAGAAAGTGAGTATGTGCCCTCGGCGCACTGTGTGTTGGCTCTATTTTGACTACTCACCTTCTACTGAACTCGTCTTTCGCGAAGGTTTCATTTCTCTCGAATGGGCCGATTGCCTCAAGCTTTGGGGCTGCCGTACGATGAAATTGAGAAGCCAAGAATTCCTTAATATCTGTGCTAACATTTCTAAAAGGGGTTTTATAAATAAAAATGTTGGCAAAGAATATCTACGTATTGGTCAACGTTATCAAATCGCCGTATTTTAAACACCAGTTGAGAGCCATATCAAGTACTGTGGACGTTTGCTATAATTTTCTGAATAGAGAGATATAAATGCAAAACATTATCAGCACTGATGTTTCTGAAAAAAAGAGCACGAAAGAAATTCCAAGAAAGATCTGTTCGCCTTATCAAAATATACCTATAATAAGTAAACAGTCCTGATTATAACAAAATTATGTGGAGCTGGTATGCGTTCTATAAGCGGGAAAAAGCAAACGCACAAATTTAACTTGCAGCCCTCACCGTGCTCTTTCCATGAAAACGTCGTGCAGGTTTCTTTCCCAAAGTTTTAATGAAAGCACATAGTTCTAATAGCAGTGACGTTCATACCTGTTAGTATATACGCGATTACAAATATTTGAGAAGGGGTTGCCAAAATAAATCACACGTGACCCTAGGTCTCTAGTTAAAGAAGAAATGGAGTTATGTTTATTTCATTTACTTCAATATTTTATGTACTTCATGTTAAAGCAGCAAGCGTCTTGTAAACGTATATAACGCATGCATTGAAGAGTAAGAGTTTTATGTACCTTTATGTTCAAGTTGCTAAAGCTTCACTAAAAAGAATCGAAATCATGACGCTTTTCCACAAGAGGTTTATTTTCGCATTGGCCTTTGGTGAGTCAGTCCAAACCAATTTTAGCACCTTCATTTTTATATTTAAAACTTTTGTCACAGAGCGTTCATTCTGAGCGGGCAAGAACAAATTAAAAGAAAATTTTCCAGATGTGTTGTGATCTCTCTGTAGCTGATATTTTTAGCTGCTGACGTAGCTGTATTAAATTTTTAAAATAGAATTTCCTCAGATACTTGGCAGTAATATCGACTTTTCATTGCAAAAGTCAGTTCATTGACCTTTTCAATCATTCGCCGTCATAACGGTGGTCTCTTTTTGTATGTTTGGTCGTCTGTCAAAATAAGGGTAGTATTCATAGGCACTCTTAGAGGTGTAGTAAATGCAAAAAATAAATCACGGACCATGTTCACTTACGTCAAACCTGGAGAGGGGCGGAGCATGCTGTGTATAACCGTATTCGTGGCACCTTGGCCTTTTCGCCAATGGAGATGAAACCGTTGGTGGTAGAGGTATACAGATTTGCTGTAAAAGTCTGTTGTCTTCGAAGCCGGAGTTGTCTAGCGCAAGGCGTAAACGAGTGTACCGGTGTTTTTTTAGTACGCGTTACGTTCTAGCGCGAGGCGTAAGCTAGTTTTTATGTGATTTAGTACCGCGACTGCATCAGAAGAACGACGACTACGATGGTGGCGACAGGAGACCCCAACAGACCCAACCCCTAAGGGACTTCGCCCCTAATAGTCTTAAAGTGAGAACGCATATGCCGATATTTGTTGACAGCCATGCTCTGCAGTGGCTCTTGATGTAGACTGTAAAAACTGCGTAGACTGACACACCACACTACTGACATTCCTAGGATAAGGATCACCAATTTTGCATATCAATTAGTAGTTCTTGGCATTTTGTAAGCTTTATTTTATCGCAGCTTCTGGCTTCCAGGTAATTGTTGTTTACGTACTTCAGAATCTATTCCCCCAACTTTCCCCAATACGTACCCAAAATGCCAATCCAGTGGCCACACTCCGAACAAGGGCACTTCACTATCTACACCACTAAAAAAGGTTTCTTAATTGTCATCTACATGTCCTGCATGTCCGTTGTTTCTATGTAGATTTGGAGTAACGATTGCGCTGTTGTTCTTACGAATTTCTTTTGAATTTCTTTTGAACACGAATTTCTTTTGAACATTTCTCTCTTTCTACACAGATGACATTAGTTAGAAGTCTTTTCCCTCCGCGCTTGTACACTCTTTCTAGTACATGATAATTACGGCTACTTTGTTTTGATAGTACGGTTATGAATTCTTTCATTTTTTGGTTCCTTAAAATACCTAACCTATGAAACAGTTGCAATCGGTGGCTTTGTAAGTAATGAACAGGCGTTCGCGCACAAAAACATTTAGGAACAAAGGAAACTTGTTGGCGAACGTTGAAATTTTCATGTACTGGTAGTTCATCCACAAAAAAATTTAACCCTCGTTCATAAAACATGATATACGGATGAGAGGATCGAGGAAGCCTAAACAGAAATTCAGTGAAGACAGCCGGCTTGTGTCGTATGGTCCCTAGAGCACGTCGTTCCTCACCACCAGAAAGCCAGCTCAATTATGTGGCCTTGAAGGATTACTTTTCAGAATACCTTTACTGAGATCTACAGTAAAAACACCAAGTGTGTATTGAGTTTACAGTGACCGCGAAATAATCGCAGAATCTCAGAGAATTGTCTACTAATGAGCATCATTCTGACGCCACATGTGAAGATCGTGACTTGTTTACAGCCAGATAAGGCTATGAGTAGCGGTTAGGCTATATAATTGTTTTCAATTTTTGTTCTCTTGGTCTTATACTATGATTTACACTTACACTATTATAGCGGTTAGGTTCCTTTACTTTGTCGATTGATTATTTTTCCTCGTACTCAGGGCGTAGCGCATGCCTGGCGTGTTTAGGAATAATTTATTTGTGTTTTCATGCCTCTTCGCAGGCTTCTGTGGTTTTGTTTTCGTTTGTTGGATACGCATAAGATTTTTATCTTTGGTTCCATTTGTGCTCTTTTGTAATTCTTGTTATTTTCTTATACGGTTCTTTCGTTTTGTGAAATACATTCGACCAATTGCCTTTATTTGCGTTAGTATAGCGTATAAATGAATTAAATCGCGAAATAAGCATTTGTGTGCTACCTCAGTGGGTTAAACATTTGGGATAGATTCCAGTCTTTATTTTTTTGCATTTGCATCGTTTTTTTGTGGGGAATTTTTTATGTAGTATTCATTGTTGCGTGAGCTGTATGAGGCAGAATTTCTTAGTTCTTATGAGCTATTTATACTTGTTTATTCGGTTTTTTATTTTATTAACTTTCGTTTTCTCTAGTTTTCAATTACTTTAAAAAACATTGAATATGTCACGCCCACCGAGTAATCATTTTCTGCAAATTAAGGATATTGCATGATAGCATATTTCTCAGAAATTTACAGTCGCGTTCCTCTATTTTCTTTCGTTTGCGGGCTTGTTTATATTAGTTTTCGCTTTTTTGTGGGAGGTGTAAGATTCATATTTTCCGCAGTTGTTTTGTATATTTTCTCTTTTCAACAACTTGTTCTTTATTTTTTTAATTTTTTTGATAAATATGTTGATTTACCTTACTATACTGATAAATGGTTATTTCTGCCAGTAATGCATCTTCGTCGAAATGCATTCTATTACACGATTGGACATTTTTAGAGTTTCTCACTTCTTGTGTCACTTGTTTCTTACTGTTGTTATGTTCTTCATTTTTTGTTATCCGGTATCTTGATTTCTAAAATTTGCTATTATAACTTTTTATCACTTCTTTCGTGTATTTTTATTGTTCATATGTTGTTTAGTCACGTATGTCCTTTAAATATATATTAAGCAATAAGTGAGTGATTCTAGAAGATACAAATTTTTTTGCAAAGGCAGTGCTTTAACCAGTTGGCGATGATTTAATCTTTGTTTACGTTGTTGTTCTTATGGCAATGTTAGCCTTCGTTTTTGTGGAAGGTTATAAGATCCTTATATATGTTTTCGTAAGTCCATTTTTCTGTTTTCACCTGTTTGCATGTTTTTTTAATTGTTTAACAAATTATCTCCACTTGCACTTTTGAAAGAAGTAAATGTGCTAACTCCACCGGATATCAAGTTTTTTACAATGAAGGGCGTTACGTGGCCGGGGCTGGGAGAGTAATCGGAAAATACTGCTTAACATTAGTATTGATCGCTGCGGCAAAGCATCTCGGCTGCCGGTTGCTTTCTCCCACCACCGCTTTTTATCATCGGTGCTGGACTTGGTCGTTAGACCATCCCATAATTATTTGTGAACTTGGCTTTGGGTACAGGCCTGATTCCAGGGACAGAACACCATCTTCGTTCAAGGTGGTGGGGTACAGAATATGCGGCCACAATTTCAACTCTTGGAGGGAAGAATTATTTTGCTGCCACTTTACAAACAAGCTCCTGTAAGTCTGTGGATGCGTTCAGCTCCTGATTGTCACAATAGAACGCGTGTGTTTATGACTTTGCATTTTCATATGTGCTGAGAATAGTTTTCCACATACTCCATCAATCGGAAATTACCGTGTTAAGTTTTTCAGACTCAGCGGCACCCGCAGAAAGGGAGGGCTAAGAAAAGGTACTGGCGATTTATTGAGGGAAATGAAAAACTTCGGTGATCACTAGGTTGTCCAAACC
Source organism: Haemaphysalis longicornis (assembly GCF_048455015.1). Classification (NCBI taxonomy): domain Eukaryota; kingdom Metazoa; phylum Arthropoda; class Arachnida; order Ixodida; family Ixodidae; genus Haemaphysalis; species Haemaphysalis longicornis. Next base: position 130,702,185 of record NW_027526385.1, on the reverse strand, counting down.
ATCAGACTGCGACGTCTTATAACAGTGCACAAAGTGCAGTTTTCTTCAGATTTCCCGATTCATGCATATTGTACTGTGTACTGGTGTACTCAACTTAGTCATGCCAATCATACTGCCAGGGGTGCGGCCTCATTAGGTAGGCGATCATCGTAGAACATCACATTTTCATCGTGTAATTACCCATTGGATTATGCCGTTGATCCATTTCCGGTTGTCTCAGCAGCCGTAAGGCGTGAGGTGTCGGGACAAGGTTGCTGCGTTAGCATGCTAATAGTACCAGACCAATTAAATTGGAGTGTGTTGCTGCATGGCGGCCATTTAGGTAAGCAAGAAGCACCAAGGAACTGCCAGAAAACGTCCGAAATATAGACCTATATTACCTCTACTGACACACCCGCCCTCTTAGCTTCCCCACTCTTGCACTGCGTTGGCCTGACCATGATACCCACCAAGATAATTCAGCACTGCTATTCCATTGCACAAAATTCGACACCCAATAGAGCTTGTTGTATTCATATAAACAATTACCGAGAAATGTACATCCGAACTTAAGGAAACAGAGCATTTGTCTCATAAACGTTTGAAACACTCAAGGCCTTGATCAGGAACGGGTGCAATAACATTTGAAATATTGTGAAAGAGCTTTCAGGTGTACGTCAAACTTCATAATCATTTAGAATATATACAACACCTGGCTAGCAATATGCAGAAAAGGCTTGAAGAGCAGGACAGGATTATGGAATACCCAGGAAAGTTCTACGCTGTAGCCAAAAATAAAATTATTTCGGAATTCACTGACCTTGAAAAGCATCACACAAAAGTAAAGAAATTCATCGGAAAAGTAATGACCAAAGTGTAGAGGTTGGAAGGTACACACAAAAAGACGAATTATTTACAGATTAAAAGGTAATTAAAACAGAAAATACAGATATCAAGCTTCGCCTGTATTTTAGTACCGAGTGGGGTTTATATACTTTTTAATATACACTTCAGAATTTCATAGACACGAATTTACATGGCGCATGATTGTTTATATTTTGCTTGATTGATTGATAAATTTATTGATTGATTGATTGATTGATTGATTGTAGGGTTTCACGCGCCAGCGCAACGCAGGTGAAGAGGAGCGCCGTAATGGAGGGCTGTGGAATAATTTTGACGTCCTGGGATCCTTACGTGTGGCCACATCCCGTACATACGGGCGTTTTTGCTTTTCGCCTCCATCAAAAAAGCGGCCATGGCGGCCGGGAATCGAACCCGCGTCCGCGTGCTCAGCAGCGCAACACCTTAGCTACTGAGCCACCGCTGCGGGTTGCAGATATGAATGACTGCCACACCGTTCTAATACATGGCTGAAAAGAGGCCTTTCTAAAGTCGTGATAAAACTGGTCCACTCTTTATGACAGCGAGTGGAGCACTATGGAAGCCCTAGCTATTTCTCAGTTTTAGCAGCAAAAACATTTTCCGTTGTAGATATCACCTCATATCTGGGTTGCTAAATAATCGATTTCGATAACCTGAAGGAGGCAAGTTTTACTTAAATGGTACAGGATGGTTATGTAATTCCACCTTATGATTTGTTCTACACGAGGAGATTGCGTAGCAGGAAAAGGGGGGACACGTGAACATCGAACAAGGTCAATGTTATTATGCGAACTTGCTTTTGTATACGTTGCCTTGAAGATTAGTTACATGAGGGCCGTATATTAAGAGCGCAGGTCCAACATAACTGTGGTAACGTAATGCGTATTTCATGCAAAATGTAGTGGCGGGATTTTAATATAGGTTTAACACACTCTGAAATTTTTAGTGATGTAGCTGGAGGACGAATTTCAGAGCTGTCCGCTTTATTGCCAAATGGTGCGTTGCTGGGACGGTTAGATGGCGTGTTGTAACGTAAAGTAGGGAGTTTAGGCATTCGAAGAAGTTTATCCAATAAATAACTAAATTTTTTTTCTATAATTAATGCCTGGTCTTGTGCTGCTGACCAAGTAATAACTCTTTTGACGTTATTAGGAGGCTGTGAAGTTCTGATATCGAATTTTCCTTGTGAAACGAATATATTGGTGTCGTGAGCACAGAACTGGCAGTAAGTGCTTCATGTCAGTACGTTATAAAGGAGAATAGTTGTTAGATGAGACAGGACAAAGGTTATAAAAACTCCGACTCATGATGGCATATTCACAAACATTTTCAATACATATACAAATAGCCGTCGCACCACGAAGATTGTGTCCGTGCATTCTTCTGCTTCTCTGACTTGGTTGGTTGGCCCACTCGAGCTACGCACCACTTCCCAGAGCTTTTCATTCTTGCAATATTATCAAGGCCGTTCGGGCCACAATTAATGCTTGTAAAACGCGAATAAAAATAATTATTGCATTCAGTAGTACTCTCGATAAGCTGATCGTCTGCCTATAATCAACTTCGCAACCTCGACGGCGCTATGCTGGGGGTCGAAGGTGCTAATTTGTAAAAAAAAAAGTGTAGTGTGATTACTGGTACAAAAAGGTTTGTAAAGTCGAAAAAATCTAACGTATCATTCTTCCTCGTCAATCACAGTAATCGTGATCATCATTATTATCATTGGTTTATTGAGCTCCACTGCACAAGAAGGCCTCGCTCATTGACCTACACACGCTCGTATCCTGCTCTACCTGAATCTCTTTGTTGCTCCCCAATTTTCCTCTTTATTCTTTCAGCTAGTTAAAGGAACACTCACGTGCTTTGAAAACATTGCGGGAGTACCAGCGAAAATTGTAGTCTGCAGACTGTAGGTCATGTTTCAACCACTCTTCCCGTGTTTAGACGACTCTATTGAGTAAAGACGAATTCAAAAATGCTGTCCTCCTCTCTGCATACTCCTTGGCGATTTGAATGATGCTTTGCATGACGTCTTAAAAAATGGCTTGGCTTGACTGAACTAATGCCCGGCTCGCGACCCTCCGAAAGAATCAGCCGGCCCAGCGCTTAGTCGGCCGGCCGCCACCGGGTCGTCGTGATTCTTCCACACCGTTGAAACAAACCCACGACACGATTTCTGCTAGGAAGAATGTGCTTTTAGTTTTTTAGTTTGTAGACTGTATCAAGCTCTAAGTGTATGGGGGTCTACCCAAGCACACATGCCACGCTTGGCTGACTGGTACCCTAGCAGGATCATCCAATGGCAATTGAAGGCGGGAGAGAATTCATCGAAGTTAATATACGTACTAACGAACTAAAATTAACCGAACCTTTAACATACAGCGAAAAACCAGGGTGCAGGAAGCACATTTACGCACTTGGAGAACCTGCACAGCGCTCAGGAGCACGAGCTCACATCTGCGAACGCTTTTTCGCAGAAGAAATGCAGCCGCTATAGTGGGAATTTGGGGGACACTTAATGACGAGCGTTCTACAATAGTCAATTAAGCTGTTTACACGACTACAGGTAAAAAAATGTAAACTGGCTACACATTTGATGTTTTATTTTTCTGACTCTAGTAGCGCTTGCCCGTGGCCGAGTAGTATGGTGCGCTAGTAAACTGTTTTGCAAGTCGCATGTTCGAATCCCTGAGATGGCATTTTTTTCAAAGTTTATTTGTTTCTTCTTGGCCCGCTATTTTCTTTACTGAATTCATCATTTTTGCACTGTAACCTTCCTTGCTCCACGAGCGTGTTCGTCGAACACGCGCAGACGTACACTGACGCAATAGCGCGATCTCGTTGGCGTGCTGTTGCCATAAGCACCGAATGCTTGCGGGCAGTGGGCACAGTACTACTATCAATCTCGAAGGCTAGTTTTCGCTTATTAGAAGAAAATACTGGCTTAATTAACTTGTATATCCCACATCGACGTTGGGCAACCTCTCACGTGGCCCTTCGGGAGCACATTCTCCTCTGAAGCAGAGGTGCGCGGATGCGGCATCCGCATGCTCCTCGAGTAGTGTCATCGTCACTTAATTGATTTGATTGATTGGTAATTGCATGCTTTTAGTTATGGGGTAATTACGTGTAGTCTCACCAAATGGTATAGTATAGCTGTTTTATTATTGGTTTCATTCCAGGGCTGCATTCCGAGCAGGCTAAAAATAAATTTTATCGGTTACAGGTGGTAACTGTCCTAGGCAATATTCTTCTTTCTTTTCTTCTTCCACCAGCATTCTAACCTTACTTTATTCACCTCGCTAGGCTTAAACTCTGCTTTGCAGGGCTAACCGTAAACCCTAGGCCTTCGGCAAGCGAAATATTTCCCTGATATTGCTTTAGATGTACACTGTCACGTTCCAACACCATTTGCCTCGTAGTATGTTTTTCCCTTCTATTGACCACTCATACACCATTATGTTGCCTCTTGTTCCCTAAAAAAAGCTTTTAGGTATCAACTAACCTCCCCTAGCCCCGAAAAGCAAAGAAGTGCCTTTTGAAATATCGCAGAAATGTTCCTCTCTAATGTTTAATTTCTCTGTTTGTACATTTGTCACCGCTTTTATTGGGGATGCACAACCGATAAGTTGGGATAGTCAAGTCTTGCATGTAACAGCACCATTCAGTTTACAGAGCACCGGTGACGAGCAGCTGGCCGTATTATGAGCGGATATCTGTAACAGTGTGAAGGGCGAGGCAGAGCACTCAACCTGACAAAAAACAGAGGCTTACATTTCCACACACAGGTAACTGTAACCGCGCCAAGATATGAACCTTGACGGGAAATAAGAAGAAAATAGCCAAAGTGCAAGCGTAAAGCGTGACAGAATGATAAAAACAGGAAGTGTTAACAACAAATGTTACAGAGCAGAGGAGTTAAATCAAACCTTAAGAGTAGAGTGACATTGTAAGTCATGAAAATCCCAGGATGTTCACCGACCGGCATTGATAGTGCTCCCATGTCCGGAGGCGACATCCCTACCTATGATACATGCCTTCGGCGTAGACCAGGCCGTCAGACGACTTTCACGGAGATTGAAATACTGTGAGCACGTTGGGGTATTCAAAGATGGGGGTAGCCAATCATGATGCAATCTCAGACAAAAGCTACCATAACCTCACGACATTAGAACAGTATTGCTTGGCCTCGGCACTGCTATCCTTTTATTCCCGGGCTAACGCGGAGAAAGGAAAACAACACAGAAAGCATACACCAACATTGGCTTGCTTGCTTCTTTCTTGGCCCTTTCTGGAATTATCCGCCACTCAACCCTCGAAAAGGGATGCGTATAAGTGTCTGACCGGATGACTGTGTAAGTGTCTGGTCACCGTGGTGCGGTGAGGTTTCCTTTTGTTATTTACTTTGCGATTTGTGCGCATCAATGTGCAGCGTGTACTGTTCGGGCCCGCGGCAGAGCGAGGAGTCATAGACGCTAGGTTCAAAAAGTTTCTGGGTGCCTCGCGGGAGGAATCGGAAAGAAAAACTCAATTAGTTGTACTAATGTACCGCAATACAAGACAGTATTCAGAAATGCAAAATAAATGTACAAAAATATTACACCTAGTACGCAAGGGTTGGGGACATCTACGTTTTAGCTTTCAATTTTTCCAATCGATTTGTTTCTATTGGCCTGGGTAGTTTTTGGTTTCTTTGTTGTCTGATTTTTCACTGTTCTTTCCACATTTCGTCGGTAGCCTTCTAGTCTTGCTTAGCCACTGTGTGCCGCGCTTTTCATGTATATTGATACATTAAAGGGACCCTGCAACACTCTTCGAGCAGTGTAAGTAAACCTGCGCAACGTTTAGATTACACTGCCACGAATACCTGAGCCAAATATTACACGTGCACGTGAAGTGGTGAGCGCGCAAATCGATGTGAAAGACGCGGAAAAACAAACCGCTCTCTCTTCAGTTGTCCTCATTATGCATGGCCTGAGGGACGTCACATAGGCCATGGCTGCCCGATCGGCTGTCACTGGTCAACTTCGCGGGTAGATTCTCCCATTTCCGTCGTGGTCATCGCTGTGTACGAACCTATTCTATGCCTGAACCTGTAGGCACAGTTTTGCCATTTCTTTTGTATTTTGAGTGCGCGCGGAGTTTGAGTGATGAGCTCAATACTTCCCTTTCAACGGGACCACTCGACTACAAACGTTTATTGCTTCAAAAACGGCCTACCAGCCCGAGCGCCACTTGCGAGCAGCCACCCATGCCTGCTTTTTTGTGGCACCAGACCGGAAATAGGCCCCTCCGCGTTGCGGAGAAAAGGAGAAAACTACCCGGCATGTGATATATCGAAGGCCGCCGAAGCGAACGCCGCGAGCCGCCCCCCCTCTCCGGGAGAGAGCGCGCAGCTTTCGTCGCGTTGCCCGCGGTCGAGTTGAGAGGGAACGATTATGCGCGATTTCTCATCGCGCGTAGTTTCGTTAACAGTGAACGGATTTTCATAATTCTTGCGGGAGGAGATTTCTGGGACAGTAGACTTTATCCCAAAATACATTACTAGTAGTCGATGGCAAGTGTTGCAGGGTCCCTTTAAAGCTAGCTGTCCACCCATGTGGATCCGTTGTTGTCAACCTTCCGTCAAGGCGTATAGTTACGACGCGCAAGAAAACTATTTGCAGTGTATGTGCATAGGCAGCCTATTTACAAGAATACAGCTGAATACAGATAGGAATCCACTACATCTCATGACAGTTTGGCTATTGCAATCTCTTCCTCTTCATTTCGGCTTGCCTTGTGCGACCTTCTGATGCGGCACGTGTCTATAGATAGAGTGTGTGGTCGATTGACGTCCTGCCTGATCCAGTCCGTTGCCATGCGAAAGGTTCCAAACGGATCGTGGCATGACCACTCCAGCGGGGTAAGGACCATCACGGTGTACATTTAATATGAGGCTCAGGGAACAGGTTGGGCAGTTAAGTAGTACGGCTTGAGGCGACTGACGTGGACGAGTTGAGCTGCTGTGTCCAGTGACGGTAAGGGGGAATGAGTGAGAACAATTTCGTATGTGACAGGTGTGATGATGCGCTTAATAGGATAAGTTTCTTTGAAGCCAGGCAGCAGTTTCTCGGATAGCTTAATGCGGCGGCCAGGGGTACGAACGATGGCCTAGTCATCATCATCATCATCATCATCATCATCGTCATCACCAGCCTATCTACGCCCACTGCAGGGCGAAGGCCTCTCCCATTATTCTCCAATTACCCCGGTCCTGTGCTAACAGCGAGCAATTTATCCCCGCAGTAGCCGGGCCTAGTAGCCGGCCGTAAATTGGGCGATGCGATGTTGCTGGCCATAGCGGTGCTTTTGAGAAGACTAGTAAACCGAGAGCTTGGAACGAGCAACCTGGGGGGCCACATGAGCGTGGGAGGCACCACGCGAGTATATTCTGTAGCCAGAGTTGTCGCATCATGAAGTAGGATTTGTAACGGCAGAGTAGGATCAGGGCTGTAGAGAAGGAAGAATGGAGAATCGCAGGCCGTGTCATGCGTTATGAATTGTATGCGAACTATAAGATACGCAACGCGACGTCCCAATCCAGGTGGTCCGCGTAAAGGTACCTCACGAGCATGTCAGTGATAATCCTGTTCAGGCTTTCAGTCAACCCATTACTCGGAAAAGGTAGGCGGTATTAGCTTGTGCTTTGTGTTGCAAGAGTGAAGGAGGTCGGGAACCACCCGATACAGGAAGTAACAGCCATGGTCGGCAACGAGCTGACGAGGAGGACCATGCCGTAGGATGACGTGAAGCAGGAAGCTAGCAACCTCCGTGGCACAACTGGTGGGCAGAGCACGCGTAATAGCATAGCGGGCTGCGTAACCGTTCGCGACCGCAATCCTGAGAATTTCTGAACAGGAGAGAGGAAGTGGACCGAGTAGGTCCAAACCAACAAGAAAGAAGCGTTCGGGAGGAATCTCTATTGGTTGGAGCGGTGCGGCTATGAACAAACGAGGCGTTTTCCGGGGCGGGCACAGGTCCCACGCCGTGGCGTATCGGCGGTCTCATGGGTGCAGTCCAGGTGAATAAAAGCGCTTACGTACAGGCTAGTAAGTTCGATCGACGGCAAGGCGACCAGCGGTCTGGTCGTCGTGCAGCTTATGAAGGATGCCAGGCCGGCGGTGGTCACGCACCACGAGAAACTCGTCAAAGCCATCTGCGCAGAAGTTCCGCCGTAAGAGCGCGCCATCGCGGATCAAAACGCGTTTAATGCAGGGTCTGGCGGCATAGTGGTGAGATGGTCAATGATCGACCACGATGATTGGTCGCGGCGCTGATGGTCGGCGATATTGAAAAAGTCAGATAATGCAAGGATGCAAAAATTTATGTCATGGTAAGGTGTATCGGTTTGGCCAATTGGTTCACGCGACAGGCAGTTGGCGTCGCTATGGTTCCTTGAGTTGTCATACTCCTGAAGGCCTAAAGCCCAGCGACCAAAACTACGGGTGGGATATTTCCAAGAAGCAAGCCCAGCATATGTCATGTTGGTTCGTTACGACGGAAAAAGACCTCCCTTTAAAAATATGGGCCGAATTTTTCCCACCCCATACAAGGGCCCGGAATTCGCGCTTGGTGATGCAATAGTTCTACTCGGAGGGTGGTAAAAAAAATTGCGCCCACCTCCCCGAGAGGGGCACCCTGTGTAGATGCGATGCATCGTAGGGTTCACTTGGTGTTTCCGTTGGATTGATCCTGAAATCACGTGAAACGTGTCGGGAACGCGTATGATTATTATGTTTTATGATTATATTATTATTATGTTTTATTGGCCAATCTTGGTCAATCTCTCTAAGTGGTATGCTTGGGGCTTCGCTGTCGGAACGAGCTTTACTCCGTTATTGTTGCTGCAAGTGGGGGCTTCTTTTCTTTTATTGCAAGTGTTAATCATTGCCCCATCATGCGTTGTATTAATAGCTTCTTGACGTAGTTTGAATGAGTCAAGGCTATCAGGCGCGTTCGTAGCATTCCATTTTGTCTTGGTTTTGTGGCGCAGTGCGAAGAGCACTGTACCTCGCGTTCCGACCACAGGGTCGTGGGATGGAAACCGGGCGCCGGTAACTTTTTTTAGGGGCGAAGCTCCTTAGGGCGTGGGTCTGTCCATCCTCGACGTATGTATGTAGCCACCTCTAGTTTAGTTCTTGGATTGTTTACTAGATGGCGTGGCTACCTCTAGTTTAGTTCTTGGATTGTTTACTAGATGGCGGTACTTGTATATGATGAAAAGATGCGCTTGGATTGTTTACTAGATGGCGTGGCTACCTCTAGTTTAGTTCTTGGATTGTTTACTAGATGGCGGGGAGCGTTGTAGTAAAATCCGTTCGCTGTTGGCGCGCGCTCGGAGTCGCCCGATGGATAAGGCTGCAGATGTGTAGCTCGCGAGGCAGAAGCGCTCCGTGAAGCTGCGCGACGCCGCCGCCAAGATCCTGCCGTACGAGAGCGGGAGGCCGAAGCTTGTCGTCTGGCTGCGCGACGACGCCGCCAAGATCCCAGCGTTCGAGAACGAGAGGCCCAAGCGTCACGGCAACGGCGCGAGGACCCTGCCGTACGCGAAGCGGCACGGCTGCGGCGCGAAGAGGATCTCCAAAACGTCAGAGAACGGGAAGCGGCGAGAAAGCGCGCGTATCGGCAGGCAGACCCCGATGCAGTGAGAGCTCGTGAGGCGTCTGCAAAACGCATCAGGCGAGCTCAGCCCCAAGGTGCCGACGCGCGGTTTAAGCGAGACTTTCTAGACGTTACGTTCGGACACAGATGTAGTGGGCGAACTTTCACTGAAGAGTCACGGTTTTACCGATGATTTCCCCTCAGGAGCTTCGCCCACTCATCATCATTCACCCCGTGGATATGCTGTGAATTTTTTTTATAGTGTAGGGGGAGGGGTGTGGACGGACAACAACGCCGTATGGAGGGACAAGGCGAGTCAATGAGATGCAGTCGCATCTAAAAGGTGACTGGCATGCGCTATCACTTCTTATAGGCCGGTGCGCTACTCAACTAGTGCAGCACCAATGCAATGGCCCACCATCAGCGATGATGACAAGAAAAAAGCGGTGTGCGGGGCACAAGCAGCCCGGACTCAGCTATGGCTGCATGTAAATAATTCTTTGCATTATGTAAATACATCGCTTTATCGCTACATCGTTCGTGTCATCTGCTGTCACGTTACATTTCGTGGAGTGTGCGCATTCATCCCTATCCTGTCACCCAGCATCGCAACGCACCGGCGTGGACACAGCCGTCAAGGATATCGAAGCCGCGACAGGCAACCCCAGCCTAGCCGAGACCAGAACACCAAGGTTTCTCCCGCCTAGTGTCCTCAGCCCAAGAGACCCGAATGAAGACCAGCCGCGATGACCCATGCCCATGCCGAAGGTGTGGTCTTCCCCCGCCCTTTATGGCCGGGGGACGACCACCCTTCGGTGGTATTTATGGATAGAGCTACAGCTAATAGTTAAAACGCGATGAGCCTAAGCGGGTGCAATTCAGGTAATGCTCGACCTCCTTGCGGCACTGCCGTGGCAACGAACGAGGTGCGTGAATCAAAACGAGAAAAAAAAATTACACCATCTTCCAGTGGGGAACCCTGATGAGGATACGAAGCATCGTGGCGGTTCCGTGTGGTTCCATTGTGTTGCCGTTATGTTGAGTGATCTGCTTTTACTAGCGCCAGAGAGAATTCCGCGTTCGGGTCCACACCGGTGGCAAAGGCACGCAAGTGCTGTTGTGTTACGGTGAGTAGGCGGTGGTTCTCGAGGCGCCGAAACTCGTCCATCATGTTCTTGTCGATGTTGTCTCTGTGGTAGAATCGGTAGTCTCCGTCAGCTTTGGTGAGGTAAAGGTTGTTGACATTGGTGCGCCGGCTGAGAGCAATGTACACGCCCTCCTCTTCGCAGCTTTGTCTTCTCGTTCTTCTTCTTCTTCGGTGGTTCCCCTACGGGAAGATGACGACGGTGGTTGAACGCGAACCTATCTCGTGATGGTTTGGTTGGCCAATCCCTAGGGGCATCCTGCCACAATCAGCATCAGAGGCGCTGCGGACGGGGCTGGTTGAGCTGCAAGGTGCGTGGCACATCCCGCCACAGCTTTCCCACGGGAAATTCAGCATCCCCCTCTAAAGTTTTCACTTCGTCGTTTCCGTTGACGTTCAGCTTCGCGTGCCTTCGTTGTATCAGTAGCTTCTTGACCTAGTTTGAATGAGTCAAGGAGATAAGGCGCGTTCATAGCACTTGCTCCTGTCCCGGATTTGTAGCGTAGTGGGAAGAGCACCGCGTACCTCCCGTTGCGGCCAGAGAGTCGTGGGATCGAAACCGGGCGCCGCTAACTATTTCTTTTTTTTATAGTGTAGTATCGCGGAGCTGTGGGGGTAAGGAGGAGAGTAGCGCCTGCGCAGTGAGCGTGTGGACGGCGCCGCCATCAACGACAGAGGACCAGGAGAGCATAAAAAATGCTCCGCATTTAAAAGTCGCCGTCAGAGTTACTTGTACGCGCAGCGTCAGGATTGTCCGCAGCGTGCCCCAGTGTAAGCACATCGGACGAAGTAGAGGCTGTGCCCCACGTCGGTATTCCTGGGGTGGAGTGTTGCAGTGCAGCGGTAGGGCTGGAGACGGTAGAAGGCGGTAGGGCACGTCCGGCTGATAATTAGGAGCCGTCTGTCAAGGGCGGCAAAATATAGAGGAGTGTGCCATAGCTGACGGCTCGCCTGCTCCCGACGACCTAAAAGACCGTTGTTCTTGTTGCACCTCTTCACAGATAAGCTCACCTAGGCAGATGACGCGGATATTCGGAATCGTTTGAAAATACTTTCTCGGATTTTCACAGGCCACTGTGCTGCTGGTTTGCCCAGGGAATTTCAGTGAATAGCAGCGGCACGAATGTTGTCCGAAACGAGCGCATTGACTGCATGGTCCTAATGCCTCGTACGAGTTTTAAGCGTCTTCTGCATTCCTTCCGCTTCAGGCGCTAATTCCGCCACATTTGTAGTTGTACATGAACAAGGATACCCTATAGCTGTTTATTTACCCTTAGTATCAGGAACCTCATTTTTTTTCTTCAGTCATTTGCAGGTCCTCACGGCGAAACAATCTCTTCATCTCCTCAGCAAAGATCACGACGCCATCGTTGGCGTGTTGCGTGCGTGTTTCCAGCAACATAGCCGCTTATTTATTTCGCATTATGGTGGTCAAGGATTTGAGGCACTTCCTTTTGAAAACATTCTGTAGGTTAGGGAGGTCCTGTGGTTCTCAAGCCAAGTGCCATCTCAACCGTCTGAATAAGAGAACACATGTCGGAAAATTTCTTCATCATCCCACTTCATAAAATTGCGGACGGGCTCGAGCACTTTCAACCATTCTTCTTGGTCTTAACGGTGGTATCGCCGCAAAAATGGTGCTTTGCAGAGATGTGCAGGCCACACGGGGAACGAACTCCAAGAGTTGGTCATTGTCGCTGTCTCCGCTTTCATCGAATTATCTTGATTAAGGTCGTATTGGGGGTGGGGGGGACTCCTTGCCATCGATGTGTTTGGCGGCCTGCTGGGTGGAGGACGGGAGCTTTCCCGTAGCGAAGGACGACGCAGCCTTTTGAAGATACAAAGCATATAGAACAAACTTGTCCTCGGAATGAATATAAAGACCGTAAACGTCAAGAAATGCGACGGCATTGTTATCTGCGCTGATTAGCGTCGGCGAATCAAGTGCCACCGCGTTAGCTCTGTGAGCATTTATCAAGTCACTTCATGCTTCCTGGTACTGCCGATTTAGATCGAGATAACTGGGGATCAAACAACATCCCAGGCTTGTTTTGAAAGTGCGAAAGATGCTTCCTATCCAATCAAGATAGCCTGGGGGCATACCAGAAAGAGTGGAAACACGTGCTTCGGTTTGAACAAGGGTAAGAAAACTTGCCACGGCCAGACTCTCGCAACGAAACACACAAGTAAAGACACCAGAAGGCGTGATTCGCGGGAACATCCAGTGCAATAAATTAAACCAATATACGTTCCGCGAACCATCCCTGTCTCTTCTTAAAAGTTACATCCTGGATGGATCTCAAGTGCTTTAGCTTGGATGAGCGGTGAGTAATTGAATAAGCCATGAGAAGTGTAGTCCCGTAAGATCTTTTGGGTAACTTATTTTAAAGTTTTATTGCAATGATGTGGCTACTTGTCGATATGGCTACTGGTCCTAAATATTAACAAATGTAACAGTCTGACCACACACTGCTGGTATCACGCCCATCAGAGTATTTACCAGCACTTTCTCATGTTTACTTAAATGCCAGAAATGAGCCTATTCGCTTGTGGCGTATTTGCTTACGCTTGACGTTGAAGAAAATCGAGTTTTTCTTGGAAATTAACCGGAAAGAGCATCAAGAGACTACGGTATTACATTGCAAGCTTATAACTGTGGACAACCACCGCGGCGCCTCAGTGACTAAGGCGTTTTGCTGCCGAGCACAAAGACGCGGATTAGGTTCCCTGCCACGGCGGCCGCGTTCGTGATGAAGGCGAAAAGCAAAAACGGCCGTGCGCTCGAGATTTGGGCGCAAGTTAAAGATGCGCAGGTGGTCAAAATGAATCCGAATACCTCTACTACGGCGCGCCCCATCGTCTGCATTGCGTCGGCGAATTAAAAACTACAATCAATCAAATTATAACTGAGGATCTTGTTCTATTATCCCTAATGAATTCGTTCGCATCTTTAAATACTTGGGAATTTACTTTTATGTAGAAGTTTCCTAAAACGCGCACATATCTCACATATGTAAAAGGTTTACAAGTACTGTCTCGCCTTTTAAAAATTAAAAAAAAAATTCTGCCTTCATATATCCGAAAACCACTTGCTCAAACTTCGCGATATTGTGTTCTCAAATATGGCATGTGCTGATTTTTTAACCGCTCTACTACCTCAAACAGAGTCAACAGTATTTACAAAAAAAAAAAAACAAAGCCGGGAGGTTCCCTTAAAAGTCGCATGTGCGGTATTCAGGAAGTGTTTTAACCCAAGCGGCTTAGTCTAATTCTATATTTTATCTAAGCGAATTGTGGTGCTAAGGAATTGCTGGTATAGTGATTACCGAACACTGTATACATGCTAAACCTGCACCTCCGTGGCATATGCGTAGTAACACAGGGTGTTACCGGGAAGACCAAGTAATTTTAAAAGAGGCTTTCGGCGGTACAATTGTTTTTGTTGCTCCTACTTGTCAGAGGCCGTGGCGCACGCAATACAATGGGTTCTAAGAGCTATTTCCCAAAATATACGACTAGAATTCCTTAATTAACTTTGAAATAATGTGGTAAAGTGAAGTGCTGGACTACAATGAGGAAATTGTAGAGTATCCCCAAGCGAACCGATAACCATAATTCGATTTGCGAAAGGTTAATTGCGTGCAGAGCTACAGCATTCAGAACATCAACTCTCCTGATGAGCACAACGCGCTCCGTGCGGCAGCTGAGCGCCACAAAGCCACGCCCACGTGTTCATGTCGCTAGCAGGTGTACACGTAACATGTTCACCAAGCTTTATCTTCGGCTAAAGCGGAAAGTGTTGCGCCGTCGCAGCAATTTGCGTGCGATGATAATGCCGAAGATAAAGAACGGTTGGCGTTTGTCGTGTACAGCCTCCAGTGACCTCAGCGCGTGGGCATGGCTTCCCGACGGTCAGCTGCCGCATGAAACCCGTTGCGCAAATCTGGACAGCTGAGGTTCTGAGCGCGGCACGCAATTGCAATTTTGCAAGAATTTCGCAACTGCCTGGAAGACCATTTTGCAAGCCAGCTTTTGTAACTAAATTTATTCAAGAAATGTACGATCCAGCTACCCGGAAAAGGAGAATGTTAAAGCATGCGTGCGCGCGTGAGACATTTTGTTAGTTTTTTATTTTTTTTTTTCCTATGGCGTGAATCTTACGTTGCTCTGCAAGAAATGAATAGTTACCAAAGAGTGATGCGTTTTGGTGTAACATGTTACCAATATTGTTATAAAAATTTTATCATCCTTTTTATTTGTTTTTTCCTCTGTTCTTTTGTTTTTCTGTTTTTGGTCATTATTCAGTTCGTAACGCTATAAATGAGTGCACTTGAACGTAGTGATGGCCGTTTCTTCTGTACGTCGCCAAAGAGGCCCACCTGATGGCTTTGACGGGCCCATTTTTTACCTCTGTGTGTTCTCTAAGACAATAACTATACACATATATTAATATGTTTGTAATATTAAATTTAGTGGCATTCTTGCCATACAACTTGATGGTAAGCGACATAGACTCCTCTTTCAGGCAGAGTACACCTGCCTTTTGCTGCTCTAGGCTATACTAATTCAACCACTGTGAATAAAATTTCTTTTATTATAATGAAATAAATTATTATCAAATATACATTTCTGTATTTGCATATTAAATATTTAAATTGGTTTATAAGATGTTTTTTTACATTTAGCAAAGTCTGTGTGGCCATTGAAGTCGCCAGCCTGCAGCCACCACAACACCGCAGATCCTGTAAGTTCTTGAACTGAAACGTCAGCTAAGAGATTGCCTAAAAATTTTTTTCGCAAAACCGCTCTTCGATAACTGCATTCTGATGGTATTAGGCAGCTGCAGCTACTTGATAGCGCATTTTGTCACAATGTTTGGTAAGGAAACACTGTAAACATGTTGCGTAAATATATAAAGCTCCACATCCAAAATACGGGGTTTCGCCACTGCCAAATTCGGTGATGTAGTTTCTGTGGTCATAGGTAGGGAAAAAATTGTGCGCCAGTGTTGCGCTTACTATAGGAAACAAATTTCAATGATCTCCGAGTTCAGCTGTAATCTCGGCTGTGATGGCATTCCTGCATTAAAAATGAGAGAAGCATCCATTTCATCTACCAAAACTTTTACCGAGAAGAAGTTTTGCAAGTATTTTGGCGGGAAGTTCGACTAGGCAGTGTGATTCGTCGTTAAGAACAAGAGGCAGCCACTGGCTAAGTAAAAATAATTTCTTCTCTGCGCGTCAGAGAGTCCTCCAGTGAAAGAAACTGTCTGAAGTATAAAATGGCAAACGGTTCTTTAATAAGTGCTAATATTCACTTACTTTACTACGGAACGAGAAAATGTGTCTAAGGTTCCTACTGAAGTCTTGAATAAGTACTGGTTGTCTAGCACGATAGGATGGGGCGGCGATGAAAGTAATGTAATGCTTCTGGATCTATTGAACATGCCTTAGCACAGATGGGAGTTTCTGGATCTATTGAACATGCCTTAGCACAAATGGGAGTTTTTAGTTAACGCTACCACAAAGCGCAATAGAATTGTCTTGCAACAGAGTTAACTAAAAGTGTTTTAGAAAACACTTGTTCTCCGTCCTAACCTATTTTATGTGGGAAACGGGCATTTTTGGGTAATGAATGACATGTTCATTAAAATGTTCCGTGGGCTAGTTGGTGCATTATGAATTACGAAATTGGGCTAACTGAACAGAGAGGAAGGCAGACAAATAATGCGCATCTCACAACTGTATATATGCAGGAAAAAAAATTGCCTTAAATAGGTTTGTACATCATTAAAACCATAAAAGCAGATAGTGGCAGCGATATCAACCTCACAACACTAAGAGCCCGCCTACCACAAGCTCTCTAAAAAACGAAACTCATTACTAAAAAGTGATCATGGTTCACTGATGCACCCTTGCAATTTTTTTAAACAAAGTACGCTTCTGAACGCTCCCACAATCATGGCAATTAATGGGCAAGTGTGATGCAGTGCCGTTTTTGATTGATAAAGCCTATTCTCTATGCGCAATATTTACCTTGTCACATGTGAGTGGTATTTGGTAAACAATACCAACTTTGCATCCCACGTAATTCATGGCATGTTTCTTCCCGCATGGTTTAGGCTTCTTTTTTCAGCTGATACCGCTGCACAACCCTCCTAGCTTGCGTGGTGCGGAAAACACAATGGACACCCGATATTTAATAGGTCCCGCTTAAGGCTGTGAGCTACTTTGTGGGAATATGAAACACCTCTGTGCTCATTTTTTTCGGCTCTGACCTTAGGATTGTCTTGCTTACGCTTCAGTTTTTGAAGTTACAGCCGACAGTAGCGAACGATGGTACCCGGATTCAAATAATAGGGAGACCCTGGCGTTAGAACTGGTTTGCATATAATGGGTACAGGACCTTGTAATAGAGTACTCCAAACACACGAAGGCAATCTCATGTTTTACAGTTTTTGAGTGAGCTGATTCAAATGGCCGGAGCCCTTTGGTCACGCGGTAACAAAACACCCAACACGCATGTTTTTCTGCTACGCAGAAATTAATGTCTAACAACCTAAGGTTATGCCTTTTTTGCATTTTGCGCGTAAGTTTCAAGCTGCCGCCCAAATTACTGATTGTCCCTAAGACCTCAACAACACTTTCTTTGTATGTCTGACCATCCCGCATTTTCAAAACAATCAAGTAGTCGTCTACGTATCTGCAGATTTTTTGGACCACTTCATTGTTCACGTCACGTGGTATGTCAGGGACTAACCGTGAAAGAAAAATAGTTATTCACCATGATGAATCGAAAAGAACAACTCCTCTAAATCTACAGAAAACAATCAACCAACGTCACAATTTTTTGTAAATAGTCTACTACTTCATGCGAATTCTTAACGAAAAACTGATCATTCGTGAGTAGCGTGTTCAAATGTTTCTGTAGGTACCTGCTTAGTTCCCGTTGCCAAATTCCCTTTTCACTAACAATACATCAAAACGAAATCCCTTCTTAATAGTTCTTTGCGAAAAAAACATCGACAAGCCGGTCACTTTACTTCAGTTATTGCATTTCACAAGGTTATTCAGTTCTATAGCTTTACATTTAGGCACTGTGGCACTCTTTACCTTCTACGGTTTGAGCTCCGCTGGGATGAAGTTCTTGTGCACCGCTGCCATCGCCTGTTCTGAGAACAACCCCATCGGCACAACCACAAATCCTCCCTTCTTGGCCGCATTCATAAGCTACAGCTCGTTGCTTCGGAAGTGTAGAACAACCGTGCCCATGTATAGCTGTCGACGTGGATGTTTGCTCCTAACTACATGTTTTCTGGGTTTGTAACAGACATGCCAAAATATTTGATACTGGTTGGTAATGATATTGAGGCTCATTAAGCACGTTAAAGATGACAGTAATTTGAATCCCCTTGTAAGAACTGCTTTACACTTTTTTGCCAGATGTTTCTAGATTTACCGGCACCTGAAGAAACCGCGCAAGTACTGCAAGTAACCTTTTTACTAGATAAGCTAAATAAAAAGCCATAAATATGAATGTGCATTGTGCCTAACTAGAATTAATATCGTCAGATTACAGTTCACTACTATCAACACGAAAGGTTTCGGCCTTTGCGGAGTAAGGTGCCAGGCGGCACAGAAAGTGTGTCCCAAGACCGGCCCGTCTATGGCCGCTTTCTGGCATGCCCGGCCACCATCCAGGTTCTGACAGCCACTGATCATACGTTCAACGGCCAACATTCGGCAACCAGCGCTTCGGTATTTCTCCGGCCACCCGTGTTCAGACGCACAACCGCAGCTACCTGGCTGCCAGATATTCAGTTCACTTTCGGCTGCCGATGTTGAGAAAGATAACGTCCGAAGTACGGCCTTAGGATATACGTTTTTCCTTCGGGAAGCGGTGTTCAGCCGAAGCACGGCAAGCCACCGGCCACAGGATATCCGTAATCTTGTGGCAGTTGGTGTTCGAAAGGAGACCGGCCGTAGCGCGGCTGCCGCGCATCCGCTCTTTGAACGGTGAACCGCGCATCCGGCGGCAGAATATTCGGTTTCTTCGGGGAGCCGGTGTTATAAAGGAGACCGGCCGACTTACGGCGTCCGAATGTACGTTTTTCATTTGGTTAGCGGTCCTCGGCCGAATTGCGGCAAGCGAACGGCCGCAGAATTTTCGGCAACCGGTGTTCAAGAGGAGACCGGCCTTCGTAAGGTATCAGGTTATACGTCAGTATGCGAACAACCGCGCGCGTCTGGGCGCCGAGAATTCATGCACAGACGTGCTTGGAAGAGGGCCGGCCGATGTAGGACCAGTTTTTCCCTGGGTGAAGAAAGAGCCGTTAGGGAATTGAATGGCGAAGACACGTTTTTCATCCACTCGGTGTTTCTACGTTTAAATGAACGAACTACGTTTGTCAAACAGTAATGAGTGTTCTAGGTGAACGAGCAAGGTGCAAAGACTCACTGGACATTACCAGGGAAACGTTTAGGCCTTCGAAATGTCATTTATTGCCACAAGAAGACTGTGCCACACCGACGGGTGAGCTAAGCCTCGCCAGTCACAGCCGCTACAACGTCTCGCCCGTCGGCTTCGTCGACGCATCAGCTCGAGGCTATTCGCCCCCTCAAGAAATGGAGACCATTGGAGACATCGACCCGGCAACGATGTCCGACCCGAGATGGCGGTGGTTCACCAAAATAAGTGGCCTTAAAGGGTGTCGAGCAAGCGGCCACCACGCAGGAGCTCAACCAGCACCATGTCAAAGACTCCCCACCAAAGAAAGGCAAGGGCGCGCAAAAGCGCAAGTTTCCGGCTATTCTTCTCCCATTAATAATGCGAAAAACAATGTGCACTGTATTGTTTGTGATAAACGTAGAAGAGGCTAAGCTCGTGCATTGGTAGGCTCAACTTCGTGCCCTGCACTATGTTACTTCATGGGATTTTATGACTGCCTATTTAGAAACAAGTGTTATTTTGAATTTTCCATAACAACATACCCTTGTGAATGACGAAGCCTGCATGTTAATTTAGTTGCGGTGTTTGAAATTGAGATTACCTACACGTGGGATATGACTCATTTGGTTAAACATAATCGCCAGCATCCTAGCAAACACGGATTTCGTCGGGTTTTTCTTCCTCAACGCATCTTGTTGAGTTCACGCACAATTTGGCTCTAGCAATAGATAAGCTTAAAGTAGCTGACTATTTTCTTGCGCGGGAAAAAAGCATTTGACGGTGTTTCATATCACCTTCCTGTTAGTACATTGCGGGAAATAAACTGAATGAATCGGTTATTGCATGGATAGCCGAGTATATCTAAGACAGCATTTGGTCGCTCTCAATGGTTGTTCGTCCGGATATCTTCCCGCGACCTCAGGAAATCCCCAAGGCTCAGTTTCGGGCCCTCTTTTGTTTGTGTGGCCTCAAATCTTTGTTAAAACTGTTCGCGAATGACTGTGTAATTTACAGGACTATAGCGAATGAACGTGATTCCGAATACTTGCAGCATGATTCAAATTAATAACATCCTGGTGTGCTGATTCAGAAAAGTCGTTGAATCTTAAAAAGTGTGTTAACATCAACTTTACAAGAAAACCTTCATTCCAATTGAATGCGTATACAGTAAATTACACTGCTCTAAGAACGGCCGGGGAATATAATTAACGAGGAGTTTATTTAACGAGTTCTTGGAGAAATAGGCATGTTCACAACATAAAAGTTACGGCTGCATTTGTTTTTGGCTTTTCGAGATAAAATTTCAGCGTACCTCCACCTAACTTAAAATAACAACCGTATTTCAATCATGTGCGCTCAATGTAGGAGTACGCATGTGTTTTCTGGGATCCCCACAGCAAAAAGCTGGTTTATACGCTCGAAAACCTACACAATAGGGCAGTGCGATTCGTATTAGGTATTGGCACTGTCAGCTTAGGATGAGGGAAAGTAAAAGTAAACTTAAATGGTAAGACGGGAAAGATCATAGACGAAACCTGAGTTTGAAATTTTTTCGTAATATCTATCATTCGAAAACTGGAATAGAAGGGGAGAAGTATATCCTAGCGCCATTCTACATATCCCAAAGTGGGATCACTAGCTTGAAGCAAATTATTAACTTTCCTTTAAGGTGACGCCTTGCGCGATTCATTTTATTTTAGATCAATATGAGAGTGTAATTATCTTCCACGTATGATTTTATCCACTGTTTATAATGACGATTTTCACCGAGCTTTGTATAATTATTTTGTTATTTGGTCTCAGAGTTGATGCTTAGTGTTATGTATCTCCCTGCTGTAATGCATGCAAGGGCAAGCAAGCATCAAATAAATAAATAAATAAATAACTGAACAAATCAACGAACAAACAAATAAATAAACAAACAAATAAAAAATGAAAATAAATAGAAAATAAATAAATAAATAAATAAATAAATAAATAAATAAATAAATAAATAAATAAATAAATAAATAAATAAATAAATAAACTTGCGCAGCCCCAAGTTCGCCTCCGACGGGTTGAGAACCCTGCGCATTCGAACTTGACCAATGAAATATTTATTGCTTTATTCATTGCAGTATGCAAGGTTTGCTGTGTGAACACTACAATTGCTAAGTTATTTGTTTGAACGAAAATATGAAACTCTTGTCTTACGCCTTTCCTTGCGTGAACACACAGGGATACAACTGCAGCCATCTGACGAAGGGCGTCATTCGCAAGACGTCTAGAATTTTCTTAGCGTAGTAAATTAAGTTGTTTTGGACTATTAAGGAGTGTGCACGTAACTCATGAAAACAACATAAAAATATATTGAAACTGAAAGTACTTTTTTGATCTCTTCTAGGATCAGCCCTGTGAAAGATCATTAGAAAAGATGATCGAGTAGAAAATTTCTTTGCAAGAAAAATGGGCAAATACTGGACATCCTTTTTGTGTGAAGTAAATTTTATTGAATGCTGCTTAGTGTTTTGTGGAGTACCGAACCGCTTCGTAAAGGCATTCGCACCGGTTTTATATACAAAAAAAACAGGTCAAGCAGCTGTTGTAATAATAGTTGATTTAGTCACAGCATGAAAATATTGTGTTAAAAGAAATTGCCTAAAAGCGGCACTTTCATCTTTGTGAAATTCAACCCACTAAACTACGCGCCTTCCGCCCTTCCTCCCCCCCCCCCCATCCTTCCTTGTTTATTACAGGTAAGCCGCCCCACAGAAGATATCAGGACCTGAATAATAGATCTATTCCAGCTCTGCAAAGAAATGAATATTTGCTGTATTCGACAGTAAAAGAGGCGCAGCAAATAAAAGCACGACCATTTGTGGGCACTCTTGAATAAATCAATTTTGGTGTAAACGGACGCTGATAGTTAGGCCAGGCTGCGCTGAAGGCTGGACGGCTGGTGGTTGCGCGCGGGATCACTTTGATGTGGGTGCAGTGGACCCAAAATGGTGGGTTTGTGCTGCTGGACGACGCGATTGAGTCATCTGCTTGCGTTGCATGCAGTGGTCGGCCACCGGCCTGAGTACGGTTAACGTACTGTGGCTGAACTACAATGCCCCTAGCACGGCCGAATTTCCGGCAGCTTTAGCCCGGCTGGAGTCCGACGACCGCATCTCGGCTGTCCTCCGGTGGCCGTAGTTCGGCCGCACACGGGTAGCTTTGGGATGGCAGGAGTCCTACGGCTGGAATCTGGCCTATGAACGTAAGCCGGTCGACTGGGAGTAGGGCCGTATACGGCCAAAAGGCCCACATTTGGACACGGGCCGAACATGGTTGCCGGAGAAAGGCCGGTCAGAAAATCACCGGCCAAAGTACACCGGCTTGAATAAGGCCGAATAGTCCTGTGCTGCCTGGGGTGTTGTCGGTAAGTTGTTTTTAAACATGGAGGCCCCGAAGCTTGCACACGTGTTCACCCAAAATTTTACTTTACACGAACAGAGGTGTTTTCCATCCTTGTTTGAAAGTCTCCGGGGATGTTTTCAAACGCGCGTACATTACTCCTAAACGCAATACTTTATTGGAGCATGAGATAAGCCATTTTCCAACAGGCGTCTCACGCCTTTACCATGACACTCCTCTGCATTAGGTTTTAGAATTTTTTGGGTCTTATACAGACTTTAATGACTACTTGAGAGAGAGTAGACTGTTTTTGTCTACAATGCTTAAGAGTCGACCCAAAGAGACGTCTTAGTTTCTCCCTAAGTATTGCAGATGTATATTGCATGGGCTAGATCTAGCCACATCAATGTATTACCAAATATATTTCTGGGTACGTCAGTCTGTTAATGTTCGTTGAAGGCGAATGTCTAGAGACAAACATTAGCAGCTTTTTTTCTGCTGCATAAAGTTGCTCCTTAACCTTTATTTCCTTGTTTCTTCTCGCGAGTTACAACGACCGGTTTCTTTTTTGAAAAATCATGCTTGCGTCTTTCTTCGCTTTCCTTTTGTCACCTGTGGGAGAAAAACATAAGCAAGCTGAAAGATTACAACTAACAGAGTCCCTGGTCACTACCAAGCTGACACCATCACTTCAAATAAGGTTCGGCGCGGCTCGTTTCCACCTGTTTTAAATACATCTCATTACGTTCATGGTCCAAGCATTACACACTACTGTACAAAATTGCATTTTATATTAATTATTTATTTGTATTTTGTGAAGCGGGCACATTGCTGTTCGAGGCTCACGATTCCTAGGTAATGCAGAAGAATAGTTTGTGAGCAATAAAGAAAGGAGCAATAACAGCGGCTAATTTTGTTCGGTGCTGGGGGTGTTTTTGGCAGCTTGTTTGTCATTTATTTTACTTTGCAGATAACGAAAATCTGTGTTTGAGAGCTGTATTCCAAACACGTCTTGCCGATCATCCCACGGATGCTGTGTTGTCATCCATGTCTGTGCAAGTAGCCCGAAGTACACCAAGTTTTTTTAAAGAAATTGTTAACACGTTCCGCTTATTACATGCTAGTTTTATCTTTGGGCGCATAGTTACGACAGGTTACTTTATAGGATTACTAGGCAAAACAGTCTAAATTAACTGCAGAAAATAAAGAAGACAGACAAATCAGAACAAAAACGAAAATCTACACAATATTTGTAAAATTTTTCACAAATATTTCCTGAAAGGCCCTGAATGTTCAAATGAACAATATGTATTCAGGCTTTTATCGGAGCCCCTCATGTATCGCGTGTTCTTTTGCAAAGGCAGCAATTTTTCAGATAAAGAACATTTTTGCATACAGAAAGCGATATACAGTTTGAATGCGAACATACCTTGAGCTACTGCCGATTGCCGATGTACCGCTCTGCTTACGCAGTCTCTGGGAGCAAAATATCTTTCCCAGCAGTGTGTTTCCAGGACACGGTGACGGCCTCTGAGGAGACCCCAGCAGGCGTGTAGGCCGTATTGAGATGATGACTCTGGGATCCAACGGCCACCACTCCGTCTTCTGGGGTTGAACTCAGACTATCGACAGCACCCACAACACGCATATCCGAACAATCTAATATTTCTTTTACGTCAGTTCTCTATAGGTATATGCTATTCCTCTGATGGCGACCACTGCGCAACTGGCAGGCTGTTTCTGTATTGCATTTCTTCGGCTTACCGGTAACTTTCTCTATTTGAAACTACGTTATCCCCCTAGTCTATCTGTCGCAGCTCTGAGGCCTGAGACTCCTGGGGTTCGCCGAAAATAGGCCTACTAATTTAGGGTGCTACCTAGTGCACGTTTGTGTTTATTCAGTAAAAAAGTATGTACGCAACCATGAAACAATTCTTTTAAATTTATTTACCAATCTTCGATATCGTCAGCGTCACAGACAGCAAACCGCGATTTATGTATTTATCACAGAAACGCAACCAGCTAGACAGTTATGTTTTAAAACATTGTACAGTCATGGGCAATTCTATTACGAGCCATGGAGCGCACGGCCAAAGATACCGGTGCCATCACTTGGCAGCGGTCGTCGATAATGCATGGACATGCGCAGTTGAGATGTCGGGAGCGAGGCTACGTGTCCCACTGCGATATGAAGCCGTCTGCCCGCTCGTATGATTGCGTTGTCGCAATGCCACAAGAGCACTGAAAACAACTGCTATCGATGTGGTGCAAGATAACTGCGGCCACTATGTGCTCGGCTCGTCTGCTCCACGCATGTGCCGGCGTCACATTCCCCACATAGCGTAGCCTGAGGGGTGCAGTAACTTGAGTAAATAAAAATGGACACCTGGGTCACGCCCAAATCATTCACAGTGCTGCCCACTCCGCAGATTTCTACAAGCACTGGCGTGCCTGCCAAAAAAAAAGAGAAAAATTCCGGCCGCCAAAATTGTGCAAGGGCAAGTGGCCTATAGAATGGTTGGACCTGCTTATCTTCGTAATGTTTTTTTTAATATTAGATGTTTGCCAGTAATTTTTCCAGCACACAATGCTTGCAGCTAATGTATATCGTTGGAGACGAAATATGGTGGTATATCTGTTGCTTGCTACAAGCACCGGGTTTGAGAAATGACTCAGCCATCACTGCGTAAAATAAAGGCGGTGGCCAGCTCGTTGTTCAATTCCTGAGCCCCTGCGCCACGAACCCAAAACAATGCAGTGGCATCAGATGTTAGGCAGCCTGCACTTATTTTTGTATCCATTTCTGTGCGCTAGTTTTCTTGAAGAAAGCATGATGAGCTCAACAGTATGCCATAAGATCGTGCACGAGTTTCCCATGCAGATCGTGCACGAGTTTCCCAAGACCCCCTTGTGAATTCCATAATAATTGCTAGATACAAATATAAATTCATACTTTGGGCGTTAAGAAGGTGCGAATGTAAACCCGAGATCTATGACTGGGGGTGGGGGGCTCTTCAATATTTATGTGAGCGGTATGAACCCTTTTGCTTGGGGGGGGGGGGGGGCGGAGGAGGTTTCTGGCCATGATGCACCCCTTGTGTCGGATTGTTGTCTGGAATATCAGGGAACAAACATAGTGATTTTTTTTACTACGATAGCGTGTAGAAAGCAACGAGTCGAAAGAAAAGAGCATGGGTGAGAAATCGCCTTTCTAGATATTTTCAGTTTGCCGTGCACACTTCCGCGAGGATGACCCATCGTTTCAATATCAGAATCTGATGCTGTAGAACTCACACCCCTTCCTCGGTTGAGAAACTCTCAGAATGCAAATTCTAGCTCAGCTCGTATTCAAATCCGAATCAAAGAACCATCGCTCCTATCCGCAGTCGAAGGCCCCGCACGGTCAGCCATCCGAAAGTAACGGCACGCATAGAGGGAGCACTTTCAGCACCCCACAACGCACAGAAATGGTTCCTTCTGAAATCATGATAGCAGGTAGTGATAAAAAGGGGATACAACCTTAATACAACTATATCATGTGCTGCTGAAACACGAGGTTGTTGGTGTTGCTGACACAAGGTGTGCGCTGGGCTAACCTGGCGCACCGTAGCAGGCACAGGAACAGAAATTAGAAACAACCCTAGAAAACCTTGGTGGATGGCACAACACTTGCACCCATAATTGCACGCGTGCCACGTGGTCACTCATCGCGACAGATGTACAGAGCATGGAGTGACCATGCCCCCCAAGCAACGAAAGCTGAGCGCGGTCGCTCTGTACTTTGTGAAAATACAAGCTACTAGAAAGATTCAACAGATGGCACAAACAGTGCAGGTGCGCCAACTTTGCACTATGGCACAAATTTTTCAACGCAAAACAGAAAACGCCCCGGTATGTCAGTACTACTGTGGAGGGGAAATGCGGAAACCAACGAGTACGATGGTGACAGTGAAAGGGTTAAAGCGATCGAATAGAGCAAATTTAATTTCAGGGTTTATGCTTGTCGGCAATGAAGAAAGCTATCGCGGTTTGTAACTTGAGCTGACTACTCTGTAACGTCCACTGTAATGCTAAAAACACACAAGCGTTTTTGCATATGTGTGCACACAGAACATTCATACTGTTGGGTAATAATGCAGGTTTTCCTTCTATATTCATCATAATATTTCCCCCAACCATGCCATTTGATTTGTTTACAAAATGTTTTGTTACAACACCTGGCCACACCCTGCATTCTTATCCTTTTTTAAGGGAAGCGCCCTTTTCCCCTTTTTCCTTTGAATGCTGCACTAGCAGTCTTGTTTGATATGAAAAGGGTGTTACTTTGCAATCCCTATCCTAGCTTTTCCTGTTGTTATTGAAATTGTTCTCGATCTAAATGAATGAGTGCAAAAGAAACCCTGCGGCATTAAATTCGCCAACGCTCATCCGTGCACGTCTTTTTGCTGACTGCTTCGAGGTTTGTGTTTTTTTATGTTCACTGCGGAGCACAAGTTTGCTCCAAAAATCTATATTTTTACAAAAACCCTGCATTAACCGTGGCTACATAATAATATTCTAAACAGGGTCTGATACACAAACCAGAACCCCCCACAGCTCTTTCTTCAATTGCCCAGTACCCGTCCACAATTAGGACCATCATCAAATTTGCTACAGTAAATAGCTGTTAGGGGGTTACGATGGCCAGTGAGACTCATTACACTGCAAGAAAAAAGTGCCAAAAAGGCATGCAATACACCCCTTTCACTGGTAGGTACAAGTTGCATCCAGGGTGACTGGAATTATTTCACTCATGTAATCTAATCAATAACATTACTTTTGAGTAGAAGTCTAAAGATCTTGTAATCTGTGATAGGCGGTAGAAGAAAAATCCCCACACACTGTCTGTGGCCACCACTGAACTACCGCAGTGAACAAAGCTGACAAAGTCGTTAATAATTAATTCATGGAGCACGAACGCAGCCCTGATGCGAAAAAAAAATATGAAAGGCATCAGGAAGGTTATCACCGTCATCTGTTCTTTAGTTTTTGTCCCATCTCTGCAATGTTCTCATGTCTTAATATCACTAAGGTACCACAAAGATGCCACAATAGTTATCGAAGTTTTCATGTTCTCTCAGGCTTAAAAATCGAGATTTTCCTGCATTTCACTATCGTAGTAAACCCCACTTACAGGTCGTGCATGATAGATCGAAACAGGAGGCAGATAATTCTTCTGGTAGCTCACAATGTACATCCTCAATGAAAAATACCTGGCCCTGTAAAAATATGTATGTTCAAGTAGTAAACAAGCCGTGAAAATGCGGTATAACGCCGTGGAATACTCGCTCTGACAGGACATGACACAATTTCGTTTTTGGTAGGTGCAAGAAAGGCGTCTTCAGTTTATTCAGGCTAAACAATAGGCACATGCATGACAATCCTTACAATGCTTTCAGCCATACTTTAAAGGAACAAAAGCAACCTTACACTGAAATAATGTTAAACTAAGCTTAATAAATATCCCTAGGTGGTAGAAATCTGTGGCCCCAGATTTCAACTGTGCAAGCATATTCTCTCGTCCAGAGGGTGGGAAACATGGTTAGGGCTTTTAAAGGAGCCATGAAGAGAAAACCTAAGTTTAGTTCACTCAAAGGATTGCGTTGCAAGAATCATACTGAGACCATTTTTAACGTAAACTCCGCTGAAATCAGACACAAATTAGGAACAAAGGGAAGGGCCATGCGACCCACTAGCTCATTTGCGCAAAAGAACCTATGTCATACCAGCCAGCTCTGCATTTGGCAGAGGGCGGCAAAAACAAGTGCGAATTAGGCAGAGCCTATAAGCTTGCCGAGAGAGCTATTTGCGCCTAAATTTAGGGCACATTCTTTTTACACCAGTGAGAATTGTAGGACAAACAAAAGAAGTTAGGAAAGCACTCGTAAACATAGAAGTACCGATGGGTAATGCTGATGGTACTGCGCGCACTATGCTTGGTTTAGCTGCACAGCACTGCGGCGTTTTGGGGTTGTCTCAGACCACACTGGCCGATTGACGCAAGCAACGGTGTCTTACGTGACCATGTTTGTAGAGCGAGCACCATGTTTAACGAAACGGTTATTTTCTCCTTGAACAAAAACAAGCCAGGTTTAAATACGGTCGAAAACAAACCAAAAGCAGAAAGCGGCTTGCCACGGTATGGTGGCACCGTCTAGGTTCACTAACTCTAAAGAAGGCTTCCCAATCGGCTGCAGAGCGGTCGGTTCCTGTGGTGTCATTGCAGACCACGAAAACGCACGATTTAGTAGAAAATCAAAATTTTAATTTAAATAATTAATTTCTCAGTGAATAAAGCATTGTTTGCGTTCGGGCAAGTGCTGGGGGCACTATAAGACACGAAATCCTTCGAACACAAACTTGTATTTTGTCTTCATGGCTCCATTAAAATTCTCTCGGAGGCACATGGTGAACGTCTCAGCGTGCCAATGCCACTAAGGGGTAGGCAAGTCTAAATGCTGACGAAGCAAAAAAGACGGGATGGCGAAGGAGCACGGTGGCAAGCCCACACAGTGTTTAGCCTTTTCCGCACCGTGATTGTACCCCCATCACATGCATATTTGTAAGAATCAACACGTTGATCCCATGCTCTACACGTTACGGTCAAACCAGTTTATGCAAGACAGCTACAAATAACGTCACACCACACAAGCATTTCTGTCTGATCATGACGATGCTGGATGAGCTCAGGAAGGTGGAAAATGTCTTCATTCAAGTAGTGAAAGCGGCGCTGTGACTGACCAGCAATGCAGGCTGGAACAGCATGTTTTCAAGCAGCGACGTCTAATCAATCATCAGGCCAAATGTTCACTGCCTAAAGAACTCGTTCATGTGGTACTGCTTATAAATTTGCTAGCTTTAAATGTTGAAAATTCAACATATATGCAACTCTCACGTATTAAAACTACAAATATAATGCAGCCTCTTTGCATTTCTTGCCTCTTAAACAAAAACTACCTGTTAGATCACAGCTAAGCTGCCTATGTCCTGTAAAAATATACTGTGGGTCAACTCCTTCCTCAAAAACAAAAAATCGGGGAGTGGGCGCCTTGTTTTACAACACCTAGCGCAGTTTTTTTTTTCTTTTTTCATGCAACAAGCTTTAGCGGTCGAATCCACCCGAGCCAAGGGGCGGCCGCTGGGCCGTCAGCAAGATAACATTTTCGTGGCCGGCGATGGCAAGGGCGTCTATAACTCACACAGAATACTGGCCGCCGCTCCTGGAAACCCATTCATGTGTCCGCGCCGACGCAGCCGGTAATTTACGATAAAAGAAGTGCGGCGAGCAGAACACCAAAGAAGATACTAAACACGTTTAACAAAACGGCACTGTGGCAACGCGGACGAAAATTTTAACATGCACCACAATAAACAATCACTTACCGCAGAACACGCAGCATTTTTCACACGTTGCGCCGACAGCATGGAATTTGCAGTAGAGACTCTTGATTTACGTAGGAACGCACAACTTGTCAGGTGTTTTGTGAAATGGTGACCTAGATGTGCGTTTGCTACAGCAGCACAGTACGGGGACGACACAGGTGCTTTGCCAGCTCTCACGACGTTTCAGGTGCCACAAGAGCACTAACCGGTAATCATACGACAGGAGGAGCACGTAGTAATTTACGGCGATCAAAATCGAACAACCAAAAACACGCACAACGAAGAACGAACCAGCCACGATTTTTTTTGCACACCGCACCTATGATAGTGACTCATATATGGTATCCTAGACGAGACCTATTACTACAGTTGCCTATATAGCAGTTATTCCATGATCACCCCTGAAGCGAACTAGGCAGACGCCATTATATTATTTGGTAAAAGTTGATAATAACAAACATATATGTAATAACACTATATTTTCTTGATGCGAGCAACTTCTTTTGTTGTCGTTAGTTGACGCTACTGAAAAGCAAATAAAAATGGTTTAACACACAAAGTTATTATCATCGTCATCTACATCATGATTGACTGTTTTGTGTTTTGTTCAGCGTCCAAGCATTCACATCTTTACTTTTCATAAACAAAACGGTTGGATAAAAAAATGATTCCCCGCAGACATACACACACACCAGGACACGCACGCACACACACACACACACACACACACGCACGCAAGCAAGCACGCACGCACACACGCACGCACGCATGCACGCACACACACACACACACACACACGCACGAACAGACACCCGCGCGCGCGCACACACACACGCACGCACACAAAAGCACCGTGCGTCAAGTTATTCACGCAGGCAAATAGTTCATTGAAATGAAGGATTAGCAAAGCCGGGCAAGCTGAAATATTTAAACTGACGTTTAGAATGCACGTCACAGTCCGCTTCCGTGGCTTGCATGTTAAGTACTCGCTTGCTGATTCATAGGGTGGAGGTTCAAAAACAGCTCGGTGACATTTTTTTTTTCTTTAAACTATGTGTTTCAATTAAGGTTTTCTTTCCTTAGGTTACATTTTGACGCTGTTGTTGCTCTTGTTGCTCTCTTCTGGCTTTTTCCCTTGTTTTTTTTTTCTGTCGCAATATCTATTTACCCCAAGCTCTACCTCAATAAACAGTACACGGCTACAGCATTTAGTTGCAAGGACAAGCTATTTTACAACGACCCTGAAGGAAAGCATAGACTAAGACAACCGGAAGCCACTTTTTAGGTTGTTTTTGTTTTCATTGCTTTGTTTTCTATTCGGCTTTTTTGTTTTTTTACTTGTTCTGGTTTTATATTGTTCTCCCTCCCATTTTTTATCGTGAGGGGAGGGAGGATGCACTTCGAATAACCTCGTTCAGTATGTATTCTTCTTACGCCACTGTTTCATACAAACGTAGCAGTTCGTAGTATTATTTCTACGAATTTATCAGACCTCACTAGCACGAAATAAAGTATACAGTACTGCAGAATTTCTTACAAACCATCGGCATTGTTTCTTACCATCTCAAGCCCACAAAAACTTTCCACTATAATTAGGGCTACTGCTCGACTTCATGTTTACTTGAGGAAGCACAGCAGGATTGTTTAGTTTACGGCACTTCAGAAAAAGAATGTAAGACAACAAATAAATATGTATTCCACACAATGTCCTAGAGGCAACACAAAGGACATATACCAGTCTTTTGACTACATTTTGCCTTCAGTACAATACATGAGCCACTGGATTACGCCACGCAGAAAAAGAATAAGGACAGCAAATTTAGGTTTTATTTTCCACCCAATATCCTAGAGGCAACACAGGGGAAATAGGCCAAAGTCTTTTGACTTCATTTTGCCGTGAGTACGCACATGGGCAATAGCATAGCGGAACTGAGAAAGAAAAGAAAGCAAGTCAGTTTTAAAGTTTTATACTTCTGGTCCGAAATAAAATATTCGTATAGCAATTTAAACATCATTTTTACTATAGTACATATAAAGATAAAATATCATGGCTGTTTTTCCGGCAGTCTATAAAAAGTAAACAGCCCGCTGATGTCCTCTAGGTAACACAAAGGTAAAGTCAAAATAAAGGCCACATAGTTAACATGCAGGAGACACAAAGTAAACAGAAAGGAAAACATTCATTTTCATAAGGGTGGCCGCAACTGCAAGCAATTACGGGCCGCATTGCTCTCAATGCGACAGACACCTTGAGCTGCAGCGGTGGTAGTACTTTGAGTGCTTGCAGCGCTCTTGCGGCATGGCGACAAGGTCGGCATACGAGCTAGCACTGTAAAAATAATTTCTCTGGTTTCGGAACCACCTCGAGGTAATGTATGGACGACCACTTTCCGTAATTTTGAAAACAGGCAGTCTGTGACACGGGCTCTTTAACCCTATTACGGTTCTTCTGTGCAAGCGAAAATGTAAAGTGTCCCTTTTGTGCTAACAGAAATTCTCTAACCTGGAATTTTACGGAAGGCACCCGTTCTGTCCAAACAGTGATTCCATTACTCAAATGTAAGGTGTCCTTTCTCGGGTAATAATCTTGTAACTGGTATGTATAAATCGTGGTTGCACAGCGGCTTCAGTGACCAGTTGCCGAAAACATGCAGGCGTTCCATGCGAGCCCAGTATATTTGGTCATGCACGTTCACCCTATGCTTGCATGCAGGCAAAGCCTGTAGCTGTCCGCAAAAGTTTCTGACACGTGTTGGGTTGAACACAAATACATTCAATTTATTTTTTATATACTAAACCCTCTGTCTTATTTCTTGGCATCACTTAAAAAAAAGAAACAAGAGAAAACACAAGCGCAATTAGCCACTGCACACAAATTTAAATTTAGAACTATATTTATTTGTCTTACAACTTTCTCTGCTCCATAAACTCGGACAAAAAAGGGAGTTACGGAAAAAAGCTCCAGCAGACAGTTTGACAACGCCGCAGCCCCCTTTATACTCGACAGCAGCGTCGTGAGAAAGTGAACACAGTTATAACAAAGACAACCACAAAAACACAATGAAGAGCTTGCAGTACGACATTTGTTTCCATCACACGTAATTCCCATTATCTTCAACGGCTGCACAAATCTAAGCAAACAAGAAAGCGAGAAAAGACGGAAAAAAGGTTAACCAGACAATTTGCTTCACATGGGACGCAGTTCATGCTTCGGACATGTGGACCAATCAAAATCAGCACACTCAAACATAAATAAAAGAGAAGTCAGAGAATTAAGTAACTCCTCTTTCCCAGTATTCAAATGGGCCGTAAAGGCCACCCAAGGTTGTTTATTCTTTAAAAGGTAGGTTTTTGTCGAAACTGAGCCAAACTACGCATATGGTTTATATCAGTGTTTCTACTTTAAATAGGGCATGAAGGTAGAATGCAAGTTTTGGTTCCTTTGAATGCTTCGTTAGAAAAACACCGACTTTTACACAAACTTAACTCACATAAGCTGTATAAGTAGGAAAAAAAAGAATGGTTATGTTACCCACTAGCTCATTTCCTGCTCTAGAACCTAAGACGTATATGGTCAGCAGTGCGATATGCTGTGGCTGCCAAAAGCTAACACAAGATAGGCCAAGCCTATAGGTTTGCAGAATGAGCTTATTACACCCAAATTAAGTGCATATTATTTTTATACCAGAAAGAATGGTTTGGCTAAACAACGGAAGCTACAAAACTACTCTATCCTAACTCGCTCTGTTTTCGAGTTTATTTGTACCTTGTTTACTTTTGTTGCAGTTGACAGAATTATTTCGTGAAACATTGGCTATGCTCGCTAAACAGGGTCACGTAAAACAATGTCACATATGCCAATTGGTCAGTGTCATGTGAGACAACCCCAAAGCGCCAGACTGTGCTCTGTAGCTGTAACAAGCAAAATGCGCGCGTTACGCACTGGTGCTTCTGGTACATGTAAACATAAAAGCAGCAGTCTGTACTGAACGTACTGTGCTTGTTATAGATGCACAACGAAGTGACATTGTCTTATGTGACTATGTTTGCCGAGCCTATTCAATGTTTCACGAAACGATTACTGTCAGCTGTAACAAAAATAAACCAGTAGCAAATCTGGTAAAAACCCGCGAGTGTGGACAGTGGTCCTGAGTGGTATTGGGGTGCAACCTACGAGGACTAGCAGTAAGCAAGTTTTGCTGCCGTACACTGCAGCTCTACTCGGCCTACTAATGTTCGCTTAAAGACTTGCCCTGTATACATCATCTCAGGCGTCACGAAACACACCATTCAGCAGGATAATCAAAATTAGGTCTTGAGGGGGCCATGACAAGAAACTTTGTCTTTGCATAATTGTTTCTGCTTGAGCGACCTCATAAAAAAATTCTAAATATTTTCACAATTTATTGCTCTGGAAATTAGGAGACGTCTGAAATTCTTGTTTTGAGGCGCATCGCAGCGACCATGCCTGCATCGTCGGTCTGCAGCGCAGCCAGCAGCGACTTCACAGTAAGCCGTTAAACAATGTTTGTATATATTGTTCTGTTCAAGTGCAAACCTGATATTTTAAAAATAATGCATCTCTTATTCGTTACCATAACAGTTTTCTATCGACATGACCAGTGTCGCGACCGCTTCAGGTGTCTCGGCAACCCTTCCAGCAGAACTAGGGTCTACTTTCTGTTCGAACAATTTGTAGCTAGTTATCTGCTATAGTTGACGTTCTTTTGCCGAATTCTCTATGGAATCATACCTTTTTGGTATCACATGGTACAAAACCGTTAAAGCACAAAATAGTGCCCCGTGTGCGATTCGAACTTGTGGCCACCAGGCCAGCCCAAAGTTACGGCCCCCCTGCATTATAGTCCCATGCTTTACTTACTGCACTACCGATGCGAGAGGAGCAGCAAACTGCGGCCTAAAAGCTACTTCGAGCTTCTAAGCGAGCACTCCGGTGTGTTTTCATAAATTCTGATCAACCTGGAGCTTTAACCGCAAACTTACTGTTGAACGTTTCTGCAGTAAGTCAAGCGTAGTCTATCCAATCAACGAAACAATGTGAAAAGTATTTTTTTTATTGGATGAAACCGAAAAGCAATCGAACTTTGTGATGGTGAAACGCGGCAACTCAGCACGACTCAGCACACATCGGCTCGGATTCTCACTAGTTATTTTTGCGATTCACGAGTAAATGACGCGTTAGTTTTAAGTTCAGACCACTCAAAGTTTCTTCGATAAACGTGTTTATGTAGTAAATGCTCATTTTAAGCTTTCGGTTAATTATTTCCTCAGGTCAGAGGTTTCATGTTCACGCAACTCACAGTACAGTCTACGTGAGATAGACATCGTCAGTTTGGAAGGGTGAAACACAGCGTAAACAGTGAACAAATACCAAGTTTTACTTCAAACGTTGCTACTACTGCCTGCGCCACTCGCTCGCGTTGTTGACTGAACGTTCGACCATATTGATCAGTCGTATCATAGATTAGACATCTTCCGTTCAGTTGCAGGGTGAGTTTCATAGCGCCGATGTTGTCGCTTTATCTGACCCTTTGTCAGCGCGCTCTATGCCGACATGTTGTGCAGACGCGGGGGAACTGTGATTGGCTCTTTACCAAGACGTCCCAACACAAGTTGAGGAGGAAAGCCTCGGTCAAACCGTAACTGCATTTCTTCCCTATTTGTTATTATCAGGCAATGAAACGTGTAGGCATTCTTTTTTATGGTTCCACGGGTATAGGTACCAACACAACACAATTTTAAATCTCTTCATAAACCCTTCAAATGGCTTAAATTTTCCGTGAATAAAGCACTGCTCGCTGTCGGACAAGCGCTTGGGGAACTATTCAACATCAGTTCTAAAAATAAAACAAACTTGTATTTTCTCTTCATGGCCCCTGTAAAATCAAAATTTTTACGTAAATAAACCTAATTCAGGTAACAATACTCTGAAGTACCCTAAACCAAGTTGACCATAATTTAAATTGCAATAAAAACAGAATTGCACAGTAGCCTTTTCACGGGCCTAAGCAAATGTATATTCTAGCAAATACTGTAAGCGACGCCTTTTCTCTTTCCACCAACATATTAAAAAGCTGTAGGTCTCAGATTGCTTATAGTTTATTCGCTTGAAAAAGCAAACACTAGAAAGTATTGCAGCCAGAGGTTGTATAATCAACTGCACCTTAGTAAATAACCATTGAAACGCACGTTTGAAAGCAAATATTTTACTGCAAAATTAAAATTCTTTCATGCGACCTTCTTCCAAATGGAGAAATATTGAGATTTTCTTTTAAGTGCACCCTATTTTCCAACTACTCGGGTGATCCTGACTCATAAGCATACTGTGCTTACGATGGTGCAGCATAAATCGTCATACCCAATAATTCAACTATGAGCTTGTTTTTGCAAAACTCATTCTATTTGATTTGTTGACTTGCATGCTATAACGAGCGGCAGGCAGTCTGCCTGGCAGCTGAGTCAGAATGAAAGATGTGTCGGTACGCCTTAAGGTCTGTTAAACAAATATTCCGTCTAGCCAGAAGACGCGTTAAATACAGCACACAAGTTAGTGGTCTGCATGGCGCTGAAGGTGATGATGATTGTGTTTAATGGCGCAAGGGCTTCTAGGCCAAAGAGCGCCAGTGAGGCCCTGAACGTGGGGTCCTGTGATTTTATTTGGCCCGACCTCCTTTCCAGCGGTGCTTTACCTTTATGTTCTGTAAATGGCGTGTTACCTGTACTTGGTTCTAAAATCAAAGGCTGCTTAAGTTGCAACGTCAACATGGGCCACAAAATTGTTTGGCAATAAGCAGATAAGGCAGCCACCTCTGGTGTTGCTGCTGAGGCGGTTGAATGTTCTCAATGTGCATAAAGCGAACTGTGCGCTGATGCAGTCAGCACCCAAAACCGCATTTCTTGCATTGTATAACCATTCGGCATCGCGGTCAAGACTATGATGCAAAATGTAGTTTGGTGCATAATTTGAACTGCTAAAAGTTTTGCCAGGTCAGCAAGATAATTTGTTTAGGTAATATACTCCCGGGTTTTCATAAATTCTCTGCTTGAGCCTGTTGGTTCACTGCTGCAGAATGCTATAACCCCAAACACAACAAAAAATAAACAAGATGACCAGCTAGCTAAAGAACAGGGGTGATGTGCCTTTGTGTAACCACTATGTGAAGCCCTTTTTCTAGATGAAAAAATGTTATTTATGGGGATTCAAAGTTGATTTGCCTTGGGAATAAATGGTGTGGCCGGATGCTTACCAAATGGAGGCGCAAATCACTATTTCTCCAACATCGACTTGTGCTCTGCTTTTTTATTTTTTTTCGCGTCCAGCTTCTGAAACGCTGAGCTTTGTGAACACCAACGGGACAGACAGTGCATTTTCAAAGTCTAAAAGTTGTGATGGCATCGCATCTTTCCGCAAAACTGATTGCAGAACTTTGAGTTAGGCACAGATAAACACATACATAACCTGTACTCGTAAATTTATCTCATAGTGGCATCAAAGAATATTGCTTAATATTGTCACGAAGCCAAGGACGACGCAGTTGTCTTGAAGGAGAAACAAGTTTATTGGAGCGAACTTGTGCTCCCCTAACAACTCAAAATAATACAGAGGCGGCGAAGCAGCGGTCAACAAACTGACTAGCACAGGCGAGTGTCGTCGAATGAATGCCCCGGCGTCCGCACTGCAGGCTTTTAAGTGCGAATGCACTTCTTAAGCGACCCTGAATCACTCGTCCACCGCCGTCCGTCCGTCCGCAGCCTAGCAACGGAGCTAGCCAGCGTGCCTAGCAACGGCGCCGGATTTCCGACGCGTGAGGGCGCTCGCGTAGCGCCTCCTCTCCCCCCTCGCCTACTCTCCAGCTCGCAACACCCTCTCTCGGCGCGCCAGCCAGGCCACTACACTATATAAAAAAATAACAGCATCCGGTTTCGATCCGAGGACGTTGCGGCCGCAGCGCGACGCTCTACCGACTAAGCCACGGAAGCCACGCTGATTTCAGAGTTAGGAACGCTGCTTATATCTTTAACGCATTCAAACTACGTCGTCAGCGGCGTTGCATTGGCGACTCAGCGGCGTTATAGCGGCTTGATAACTGCGTGGTGTACACGTGATACTACAAACCCGATGGAAGAGAAGGCGGCGAGGCGGTGGGCTGCGGGTGCCGAGCACAAGCGCCGCAAGCAGCCCGACAACCGTGCATTCGCACTTTCACATTCTCCCCCTCGGGGAAATGCGGGGGAATTTTTTATCTTTCGGCGCGCATGGTTCTCGAAACGTCGATTCACATCGAGAACATAGTAGATCCAAGAAGATTATTCTGGGCTGTTCACGTTAGATCGGAATGCTCTCCCTATCACAACAGATAATACATGCGGCACAGAAAGAAAGACTGGAACACGCGCTTCCCTTGGCGCAGAGATAACACAGACCGGCGCAGCCGGGCAGTAAAAGCAAAACACAAATAAACAAACCCAATGTATGGTTCGCGGCATTACCCCCCCTCTAACAGTGCATCGACCCGATGCTAACATAAGCGACAGTTCGAACAAATGACAATAAAAGTCCGTCATCGTCCGCAGAAAGGTTTTAAGCGAACCACGTGGACGACTTCAGGCCGCGTGCGTTGTCGTGATGTGCCGGAGTCTCCATCGGGGATCACTTCGTAGGTAAGTTGGCCAACACGTCGTCGAACCTGGTAGTGTCCGAAATACCGTCGCAGGAGCTTCTCACTGAGTCCGCGTCGTCGGATGGGAGTCCAAACCCACACACGATCTTTTTTTTTTTTCTTTATGGCCATACTTTGACACACAAACAATACACTACACTCTTAGAGACGCTAGTCAGCACTTGACTAACAGAGTAATGGCTAAAATTGTTTCATGTTTGTTAAAGTTTCAAACACGGGCAACCATTTCGGAGGCTCGGGCTGAGCCCTCCACACTTCAATAATCAGACGAACAGACTCCGAAAAGTACTCTTTGGACCGTTTGGCATCGATGTCGCGATGGCGGATGGCCATGCGCGATTTCCAAATGCCGTGCAGGGCCAGAACCATGACGAGGTCATATGGTACCCCATCCTCGCTTTGAATGGGTAGAAACCTGATCCCGTAGGCATCCAGGGGGACGTCCTTCTATAATGTGCGCTGAAGCACATCCCAAAAGAAGACCCCATCCCAACACTCCAAGAAAACATGTTCAACCGTCTCGGGTTTTTTGCATGGGTAGCAGTCTACCCCCCATGGAATGTATAGACCTTTCTCTTTTTGCCAGGTTTTTACTGGAAGGACGCCCACGTGAAGTTTAAAAAAGAACGTTTTAACCCGTGGCGGCACTGCCATTCTCTTTACTCGTTTAAGTACGCCCTGCCCAGGCCCTGCACGGTACATGGATCTGTACATCGGCTCAGGCAAAACAATATCCGCAAGGTCATGATACAGTCTTTTGCGCGTCACGTTTGATAAGTATTCAAGCGTGAAGCGGGCCCGTAAAAACTTTGTTGCCAGTACCACCTCACGAAAATATCCTCTGGGTGCACCAAAAGTAAAAACGCAGAAGAAACAACAAAATCAGGTAGCGCCCTAGCTAGCCTCATCTGACACACAGTGCGCAAGAAAGGATCATTCACGTCACGCAAAAACAAAAACCGATTGACAACTTGTCGCAAAAACAAACGGGATAGAGAAAGACCCCCGAAACGCACCCGCCGAAACAAGTTCGTCCGGCTCGTTTGCTCCCACGTGGACCCCCATATAAACACTGCAAACACACGATGCAGAGTCTGTACGTTCTTACGCGAACAGTGAGGTACCTGAAGAACGTACCAGAGTTTGCTCATAAAAAACACGTTACACACTGAGGCCCTGGCAAACATTGAAAGGCCAGAGCCTTTCCATTTCTCGGCCTTTTCTCGCAGTTCAGCAGCCTGCCTGTGCCAATAAGGATCACTATCAACATAATTTTCCAACGGCACTCCCAAATACTTCGCTGGCGTCGTCTGCCAGCTAATGCACTCAAACACACTCGGTGTAGTGTCCCAGTAGCCATGCCAAAAACCCAAGCATTTCTGCAAGTTTACGCCACTGCCACTGTATTTACAGAAAGTCTTAAGCGTGTTTACACCAACGCTTATACTGCTCCTATCGACACAAAAGAGAGCAATATCGTCCGCATACGCCAAAACACGCACCTCGCATGACTCGAGTAGAAAACCATTGAACCTTTGACTCTTAATAATACTCAAACAAAAGGCTTCAATGTAGACACAAAAAAGCAACGGCGAAAGCGGGCAACCCTGGCGTACAGACCGTTGAACTGGGATGGGTTTGCCAATTGTTTTGTTGACAACGAGCTTAGTTGTACACCCTGTATACGCCATGCGCACACCATCCAGAATAACAGACCCTACATTTACTTGCTCTAACATGTTTAAAAGAAGTTCGTGCGAAACCTGATCAAAGGCCTTTGCCAGATCAAAACACGATCCCCTGGTTGGTAATCGGCGTCTCGGCGTCGGAGGTTGTAGCGGCCCGCATCCACCAGCTGCTGGTTCGTTATACGAACTCGAGCGAGCTGGCGGGCCTCCTCCGCACGTTGGAGATATCCGTTGACGTCGGCGTTGAGGTCGTCGTCGTCTACGTGCGGAAGCATGGCGTCGAGCATCGTAGTCGGCCTTCTACCGTAGACAAGCTCGAACGGCATCAGCTGCGTCGTCTCCTGGATAGCCGTGTTGTACGCAAACGTGACATACGGGAGCACTTCGTCCCAAGTCTTATGTTCAACGTCAACGTACATTGACAGCATATCTGCGATTGTCTTGTTCAGACGTTCTGTTAGTCCGTTCGTTTGGGGGTGGTACGCCGTCGTTCTTCGGTGATCCGTGTTGCTGTAACGTAATACTCCTTGCATCAGCTCCGCAGTAAATGCCGTTCCGCGGTCTGTGATTAGGACTTCCGGGGCTCCATGTCGCAGCACAACTTGGCTTATAAATAACTTTGCCAGTTCTTGTGCAGTCCCCCTCGGAAGAGCGGCGGTCTCTGCGTAGCGCGTCATGTAGTCTGTAGCTACGACAATCCACTTGTTCTGTGATCGTGACGTAGGGAACGGGCCTAAAAGGTCCATTCCAATCTGTTGAAATGGCCTCGATGGGATGGCGATCGGTTGCAGAAGTCCGGCGCGTCTTGTCGGCGGTGTTTTTCGTCGCTGGCAGTCACGGCAGCTCCGGACGTAGTGGGTGACGTCAGAGGTACGGCCCGGCCAGTAGTACCTCGCCTTGATTTTTCCAATAGTGCGGGCTGTGCACAGATGTCCGGAAGGCGGGTCGTCGTGGCACGCTTCCAAAATTTCGTCACGAAGGTCCGCGGGGATGACGAGAAGGTAATTCGCTCTTGTTCCGGGGCTGAAATTGTAAACGAGGACGGAGTTTTTCAGGCTGAATGCTGGTAAGCTGCGTTTCAAGGTCCTAGGAACGGCAACGTTGCATCCCTCGAGGTACTCGATTATGACGCGTAAGTCGGGGTCGGCACGCTGCTGGGCGGCTAGGTCGCTCTCCGTCACGATCCCGAAGAACGCGCTGTCTTCATCAGAGTCTTGTGGTGGTGGGTCGACGGGGGCGCGGGACAGGCAGTCGGCGTCGGAGTGTTTCCTGCCGAATTTATAAACGACTGTAACGTCGAACTCCTGCAGGCGCAAGCTCCACCGCCCAAGACGGCCAGAGGGGTCCTTCAAATTGGCGAGCCAACACAGCGCATGGTGATCTGTTAAAACCTCGAATGGCCTTCCATACACGTATGGGCGAAATTTTGAAATCGCCCATATAATAGCCAGGCACTCTTTCTCAGAGGCAGAATAGTTTTTCTCCTCCTTCGACAGACCACGGCTGGCATAGGCGATTACCCTTTCGCAGCCGCTTTGCTTTTGGACAAGGAAGGCACCCAAGCCTATATCACTGGCGTCCGTGTGCATTTCCGTTTCGGCATTTTCGTCGAAATGAGCGAGCACGGGCGG
Organism: Haemaphysalis longicornis; assembly: GCF_048455015.1. NCBI lineage: Eukaryota > Metazoa > Arthropoda > Arachnida > Ixodida > Ixodidae > Haemaphysalis > Haemaphysalis longicornis. The sequence goes on along the minus strand of NW_027526385.1, from coordinate 130,660,265 downwards.
GCTTTGCAGGCGTTTTTGCAGCTCGCAGAATGCTGTTTCGTGGTCGTTGTCCCAGCTGAAAGGGGTGCTATCTTTCGTCAAGCGCGTGAGTGGCTATGCAATGCGTGCGAAGTTTGCGACGAAGCGCTGGTAGTATGCGCACAGCCCGAGAAATCTTCGTACGCCCTTCTTGTCTTTCGGCCTTGGGAAGTTCGCAATGGCTGAAGTTTTTGCCGGGTCAGGTAGGACTCCCGCGGCGTTGACGACGTGGCCCAAGAACTTGAGTTCCCTGTATGAGAAACGGCACTTTTCAGGCTTCAGCGTCAACCCCGACGTACGAATGGCCTCGAGTACAGACTCCAACCTTGCAAGGTGTTCGTCGAAAGTCCGGGCGAACACCACTACGTCGTCGAGGTATACCAGGCAGGTGTGCCACTTAAGGCCAGCTAGCACAGTGTCCATGACTCTTTGAAACGTCGCTGGTGCTGTGCACAGCCCAAACGGCATCACCTTGAACTCGTATAGATCGTCTGGGGTTATAAATGCAGTCTTCTCTCGGTCTCTCTCGTCCACTTCAATTTTCCAGTAGCCGGTCTTCAGGTCCATCGATGAGAAGTACGTCGCGTGGCAGAGGTGGTCGAGGGCGTCGTCAATTCGGGGGAGGGGGTACACGTCCTTTTTCGTGATTTTGTTCAGTCGCCGGTAGTCAACGCAAAGCCTTAATGTGCCGTCTTTTTTCTTTACGAGTACGACGGGAGCAGCCCAGGGGCTTTTCGATGGCTGTATAATGTCGTCGCTGAGCATGTCGTCGACTTGAGTCCGGATGGCTTCCCGTTCGTGTGAAGAGACGCGGTACGGCGACTGTCAGGTAGGTCGGGCTCCATCTTCGGTTATTATTCGGTGCATCGCTAGAGGGGTCTGACGTAGTTTTGCGCTCGACGAAAAACATTCGCTATAGCGACGCAGCAAAGCCAATAATTTGTTCCGTTGTTCTTGCGGTAGCGCCGGATTCACGTCGAAGGGCTGTGGAAGCTTGAAGGTGTCATCGGGTGTGCGTTCAAAGTCGGCGACCGCGATCACGTCACTTGCTTCTTGCGTTTCTTCGAGGAACGCAATTGCAGCTCCCTTATTTAAATGCTGGTACTCTTCGGTGAAATTAATGACCAAAATTTGAGACTGGCGTTGCTTAAAGTGCGCAATGCCTCTTGCGACGGAGACACCGCGGTCGACAAGCAACCTTCGATCACTCTCTACGATGGCGTCGATGTCAGAAGCAGCATCCTCACAGTAGACGGCGATCATCAAGCTTGCGCGGGGTGGCAGGGTGATGTGATCGTCGGCGATCATGACAGCAGCACGGTGATCGGGGTTCGGCTGCGGCATCGTGGAGTGATCGGAGGAAAAAGTTATCGACTTGGTCTGCAGATCAATTATTGCGCCGTTGTCCGTCAAAAAGTTCATTCCGAGAATTACGTCGCGGGAGCAGTTAGACAAAATAACGAACTCAGCAGGGTACGTTGTGCCGTCTATGGTGACGCGCGATGTGCACGTTCCACTTGGCGTCACGAGGTGGCCTTCTGCTGTGCGAATGTGCGGACCGTCCCATCTGGTCATAACTTTCTTCAGTTTAGACGCAAATGGTCCGCTCATTACCGAGTAGTCAGCTCCCGTGTCTACGAGGGCGACTACGTCAAAGCCGTCGATGGACACCTTGACGTCAGATGCAGTCTTCCTCGAGTACCGGGTTCGTCGGGGCGTCGTATCTCGGCTTCTGCGTGTTGACGGTCGGGCACTGTGCGTCATGGTCTTCGTTGTATTCTCATCGGCAGGTTCGGTCATGTCGGGTACACGTCGCGCCGTTTTGCTGTCGTCGTGGTCGGGAGTCACGTCAGGGCTAGATTGGGTCGTCGGGTTCGGGGCATGTCTTGAATCATGGTCTTGAGCAAGTCGCTGCGTCGTTGGAGGGTTTTCATTTTTCCGCCGTTGTGCAACTTTACCTCCCGAAGTTGCTGCTTTTAGTTTCCCCCGCGTGGGCTGGGGGACCTTCTACGTTAGAAGTCAGCAGTGCGGCGGCGGTTCGGTGACTGATATGGGTAGGGCGACGGTGAACGATTGAAGCGGGCTGGTCCTCGGTTGGTGTTGGAGAGGTACTCTTCGATCTCAGCAGGGCGCTGGCCGTATCGGAGGCGTGGGGCGTCGACGGAGAACCCTCGCAAACCGAGCCTCTTGTAGGAACAGCGACGGTAGATGTGGTCAGCCTCTCCGCAGTGGTAGCAGAGCGGGCTGTTATCGGGCGTTCGCCACACGTCGGTCTTCCTTGGCGTCTGGTATTGGTCCACAAGGCGTCGGACGGGCGGCATTGGACGGCGGTATGGCTCGGCCTCTTGACGACGGGTTGGAGCAGGGCGGGGTTGACGAACAGCCGAGGAGTAGGTCATGGCTTGTGGTTCGCGGGGTGCTTCCGACGGAGTAGAAGTTCCCAGTGCGTTTTGGACTTCTTCTCGGATTACGTCGGTCAGGGAAGCCACTTGAGGTAGCGGCGTCGTTGGAAGAAGCTTCCGAAGCTCCTCCCTGACCACTGCTCGGATGGTCTCTCGCAATGTATCGGAGCTTCCATTTGCGGCACCTATGGTCTCCGAGAACAGCGCGTTTACAGGGCGGTCGTACGGCCTCGTTCGAATTTCTAGCGTCTTCTCCATCGCGGCCGCCTCAGACGCGAATTCCGCCACTGTCTTCGGAGGGTTACGGACTAGACAAGCAAAAAGCTCTTGCTTCACTCCTCGCATTAGAAACCTGAGCTTCTTTTCCTGGGTCATTTCAGGGTCCGCACGACGAAAAAGTCGCTTCATTTCCTCAACGAAAATTACGACTCCTTTGTTGGGGTGCTGCGTTCGAGTTTCAAGCAAAAGCGCAGCTCGCTCTTTTCTCACCATGGTATTGAAGGTCTTAAGGAACTCCCTTTTGAATTGAGTCCAGTCGGTCAAAGAGCTCTCATTGTTCTCAAACCAAGTTCGAGCAGCCTCTTCTAAGTAAAAGAAGACATGCCGGAAAGTTTCTTCGTCGTCCCACCTGTTGAAGATGCGGACGCGCTCCAGCTTCTCCAACCATTCGTCGGGGTCTTCAGCGGGGGCTCCCCGGAACGATGGCGGTTCTCGCGGCTGCTGCAGGATGATTGGCGACGTTGTTTCTTGCACCATGGTGTTGGTTGCAGCGTTCCTTCTCTTGGGCCCTTCTGGCAGAAGACCGAACTCGGGTGGTAAATCTTGCCGGCGAAGGCTGGCTCTTGTAGGACTGGCTTGGCGGCTTTCAGAGGTTGTAGTGGACATGAAGGGTGCTACCCAGTACCTCCACCAGATGTCACAAAGCCAAGGACGACGCAGTTGTCTTGAAGGAGAAACAAGTTTATTGGAGCGAACTTGTGCTCCCCTAACAACTCAAAATAATACAGAGGCGGCGAAGCAGCGGTCAACAAAGTGACTAGCACAGGCGAGTGTCGTCGAATGAATGCCCCGGCGTCCGCACTGCAGGCTTTTTATCTTTCGGCGCGCGTGGTTCTCGAAACGTCGATTCACATCGAGAACATAGTAGATCCAAGAAGATTATTCTGGGCTGTTCACGTTAGATCGGAATGATCTCCCTATCACAACAGATAATACATGCGGCACAGAAAGAAAGAATGAAACACGCGCTTCCCTTGGCGCAGAGATAACACAGACCGGCGCAGCCGGGCGTTAAAATCAAAACACAAATAAACAAACCCAATGCATGGTTCGCGGCAATATGAGAAACTGACATATGTCAAAGAACAACAATAAATAGGACCAGAATGCTTGTCTTCTGTCAGTGCTTGTGCAAACCTTCAAGAGTTTAACATTGAAAATTCATTTAAAATATATAATTTAGCCTGACAAATAGCTTCTAAACTTTGAAAAAGTACACATTTAGGAATGGCTGTCAGAATAAGCATCATATAAAAAAGTAAGATACCTGCCGTCAGCTTGATTCACTTATCCGCAGCCTTTTCCCCAACTCCTTGAGCTTCGATTGCACGCTAGTACGCACCCTTCCGCTGCCCGTGGACTTGCTTCCCGTGGCGGCTGACGTCGAACAGCTACGTGGAAATGAGGGCGGGCACGATTGATTATCTTCATGGTGCTTACATTCATGCGGTACTGTATTCTGTACGGTGAATACACCTGCCACTCAGACACGCAGTAGAGCCGGTTCGATTTCTGTGGTTGAAGGGGAGGCCGAGCAGTGCCGTCGATAAAGTGATTGGTTTCGCGTTAGCTCTGTATCATCCCTGAGCGTCCGTTTACTTTTTTCTTGCAATGCTGCAAATGACCATGGGTGGAGTTAGAAAAATTTTCTACCAAAGCTTGCGACAATATTGTATGTGGTAGTGGCATGTGCAGAGATTCGCTCATGTTACCATGTCACCAAGGCCTCCTGCAAAATTCTTATGGAGTCTGAGAGACGTTGAGAAGCTCTAGTGACAATACTCTGTAGCATTGAACGCGTGGTCATCCTCAACCTTTGCTTCCAACGAAGTTAGGCGATTATGCGAACGGTCAGGGTTGGAGTGATGGCGAGGTGTGTATGCATAAATTCAAAGTGTGACGGTGGCGATTCACTGAACTGCGGCTGACAAAGATTACGCCGATTGTTTCCAAGTGTTTTTTTCTTCTGATGCACCCGACGTGGAAATAAGAAACAGAACAAGCTCACAGAACAGGCCTGGTAATTAGGGAACAGTTGAAGGTGAATAAATAGTTGGAAGCCCACAATTATCACTGCCGTGTAGAGACCGTTGACTTCAAAACACTAAAAATAGCCCAGGGTGATGCTGAGTGCTTGAATGGTTGTGCATAATCCGTAAGTTACACTGTGGGAACTAAACAGTGAAAGTTTCAAGTACTAATTAGGGTTTCAAGCTTGTGACGTGGCGTGAGATGACAGTGACAACCTTGCGTCGTCCTCACCTGCAAATAATTGTGCACCGCAGATTTGGTACAGATTCACCCCATCTACAATGCCTCCTTTGTGAATTCGTTGCATGCGGCCATACCACATTCGAGTGGTAACCTAACCTTTGCATTGAAACTGTAAAAAAACCGGCCCGTTTGTTTTCACCATGCGGCCTGTTTAAGGCACGTGGTTGTAGGGAGCATGAACAGCACAGTCCGGCATCTCGAAGCTTAAGAAAATGTCGGCTACTTGTTACGACAAGGCATTTGTATACTCATGAATCACGCAGAAAAAAAGCGCCTCCCACACAATTGTTTTTTGCCAACACAATGCCGCATACCACGTTTTGTGTTGGAGAATGCACTGTCTCCCTGGCAGCATTTACCTTAACAAATTAAAGCCAGCGCCCTTGTGAGGGTAGCGGCGGCATGCGGTTTATGGGCCAGAGAATCCATACTATATGTTGCTGGGTGCTCTTCTTTTTATAAAATCTGAGTTCTTACGCCTTGAGCGAAGCCTATGATATTTGCCACACAGTGGTCTCCAAAATATTTAAGGTCTTTTTAGGTGGCATAATATCAACGCTGCACGTCCAAAAGCAAGATAACCGTTGGTCATTAAGTGGAACAAAGTTGATCCCTAGAGCAGGAAAGCGTCGCAGATGCTAGCAGAAAGTTAGATAGGCAGATGAGATCAAGATGTTTGAGGGGATAAATTGGTTGCAGTTAGCACAGGACCGGGATAATTCAAGATCTATGGGGGAGGCTTTTGCCCTGCAGTGGGAATAGATAGGCTGACGATGATTATGGGTGTGAACACTGAACAACTTATTTAAATATACCCAGTGCATCTGAGAACCCCATAATATTTTGCTAAGGAGGACGACAGGTTTAGTATAAACAACCCTGGTTATTCTAGCTGTTTTTTTGTCCAGTTCATAGTTGTCATAGAAAACCTATCTGATCTACAGAAATTCTTGATCTACTGCTGGGCTGAATGCCGTGGCAGGCACAATACCTTAAAAAGAAAAATGTTAAAAATTAAAAATTTATATCTTCCCTACATGTCAATGCTTTACCAAGAAAATTAAGGGCATGATAACAAATAAACGCAGAAGCTAAGTATGTGGCAAACAAGAAAGAAATGCTCGACCAGCTGAAAAATTAACCTACCTCTGGAGAAACTCAAGTGTGGTAGCTGGTGGCTTAGCATACTTCAGGTTGAGTCCACAGCACACGAGTAGCAGCAGGCAAGGTGCCTCCCTGCGGTTGGTCACCTCCGTGAACACGCCTCCTGCTCACAAAAAACAGCAGCGCCACTGATAGATGCTGCCTGCAAGCAGTTAAAAATACTTGTGATAAACCTTGCCTTCCAGCGTTTGGTCACCGACCTTTATTTATAAATAAATCCCGGGCCAACTGCACTAAAAAATGTGAACTCTTGAAAACCTCATTTTTATTGAGTCTGCCTACAAAGACAGCAAGATACCAAATATGACAGCTGACATACGCGTACGCATGACACAAGCGACCATCAAAAATCGGCGACTCTGAAAGCGAAATTGGGAGGCGTGCGGACATTACTGCCAGGCTGAAGTGACGTCGCACCAGTAATCCGGAGCAAACCTGCGCATAACTGCTTCACATTTGCAGCAGGTCTTGGGTAAGCGCACCCAGCAGAGCTTGACCAGTTCCCCTGGCTGGCTGGAGGACCAATCACCTGGTCGGCTGCAATGTCAATTCCGCTTCAGCGCTGTTTGCACAATTTGCTGGCAGAGCTCACGTTGTCTGCGCTGGAGCTTTTTTAAACATTTCCAACTCATTATCAAGGGATTTTACAAGGCTACCAGTAATGTCCCAGTTCGTTTGGCGAAGTGCTGGAAGATTACAACAGCAGCGACTACAGATTTATTAGTTTGCTTTTTATAAGATATCGTTAATAAAGCCAACCGTCTCACCCTAAAAGGTGAGAAACATGTCCAAGAAAATTTGAAAAGGACCCTTGGTTCGAAACCGCGAGAAACGGGATTAAAACAACAGAAGACAAAAAAAGTTCTGTAAACACATTGTATAATAAAATAGTAAAATATAAAAGTCAGTAAATAAACATAGCAAAAAAGTTAAACCATCCCACAAGCAACCAAAACCGTGGTGGACAGTTGAACTTGAAATCGAGAGAAAGCGAGTAACATCACTAAGAAGGAGGTATCAAAAATCGCGAGGAGAAATCAGGAAACAATTTAAGCGCGAGTACTGTGATGAACACAAAGCTTACAATGACAACTTACCCTGAGAAAAGAAAAATTGGGAACAACTTTTTCACAAGTTAGCCAGAGGAACAGGGAAGCAACAATTCATCACCTCAAGTTTGGAAAACGAAAGCGGAGGAAAAACAAAATCAAGTGAAGAAACAGTTTAACATATATTGAGAGCTATACAAGGTCGACAAGGTTTGCGACTAAGAAATTTTTCCCCTTGAAAACGATAACGATGAAGCTGTTATTACAGAAAATGAAATTAACGCAGTCATTTCTGAATTACGCAAACATTTAGCACCTGGACCAGATGGCCGACGAGCCACGTTTGTACAATGTCTATAGAATACCCAAAAATGATTCTTTTTCGATCTTTACAATGCATGTATCAAAACATGTTACATTCCATCACGGTGGAAGGAATCAAATGTAATCCTAATACCAATATCTGGAGATAATCAAGGGGCCGACAAAAATAGACCCATAGCAGTCAATTTTATAGTACGAAAAATACTTGAAAAAATATTTAAAGGCAGAATATATTACTTCTTAACACAAAAATTCTCCATAGCACAAAACAATTCGGATTCACCCTTAACAAGTCGGCAACCATCGCCTTAAACGAGTTAAAAAGAAAATTGATCAAGCAAGATCAGGCAAAGCGGTATGTGTTCTCATCTCTTTAGAAATAAAGTACGCATTTAGCTGCATCAAATCATTCGTCATTGTAAACTTTCTAACAAAATCAGGCTGTCCGAGAAATCTGATCATTTCTACTGATAATTTTTTAAAAATAGAAATATTATCTATAGCTTGCAGAAATCAAGAATTCAGCTTGATCTTAAGTCAGGTTCTGTGCAGGGGTGACCTATAAGCCCATTACTCTGGAACATAATTTTAAATCTCCTAAACAGCAAATTTCCTACCGATGTTTATATTCACGCTTTTGCCGATCACATAACCTTAGTAAAAGGAGGAAATTCAATAGGTAATACTAAACAAAAGGCATCCGAAGCTCTCAAGATAATAGAAAACTAGGGAATATATTCAGTGGGGAAATTCACTGTAATAGCTGACAAGTACACTAAAAGACCTCCCACTATCAAACTAGGAAAGAAAAATCTTACATTCTGTAAAGAAGTTAAAATACTAGGTGTTTATAAGACAACAAGCTCAGTTTTATCCCTCATATTAGTTATGTAAAGTAAGAAATAAACCAAACAATAAACATCCTAGAAAAATTTACAGCATACAACTTGGGGCTTACCTGTAATTACGTACAACAAATCTACATCAGAGCTATAGAAAGGATCATAGTTTATGCCGCAACAATTTGGTTTAAGAAACAGGTCGTAATGAGAAGAAACTAAGATATATTCAAAGAACAAGCCTCATTAAAATTACCAAAGCATTAGGACAGTATCCAATCCAACCTAAAACATCATAGCTATTGTCCCACCAATTCATTTGAAGATCGAAAAAAAATCGAAACTTTTAACATACGTTTCGCCGGAAAAATGTTCACCTGGAAAAACCGCACTTCTACATGAGACCAAATAAGAAACAAAGTAGATATATGGCAGCTGCATCAAGCAGGTAAGATATCTTTTACCTAAGTTACTCAACCAATTTCGCGGACAGACTTGGCAGTATTTACAGACGACTCCCATGATGAAACTGACACAGGAGCAGCTTTTATAGTTCTAGATAAATCTGACAAAGTAGTAGAACGCAAACAATAAAAACTTTCAGAGTACAGCAATAACTTTGAGGCAGAAGGAATCGCAATTTTAAAAGCAATTGAATACCTGCAAACTAGCTTCAAAGAAGGTAACATACAGTTGTATAGTGATAGCTTATCAATCCTAAAAGCAATGAGCAATACAATTATTCAGAAAACAAATATACTTAAAAACAAAGAAATGTAAACAAAATGGAAAACCAGGTTAAAATAACGTAAACTTACATTAAAGGTCAAAGTGGCAATGTCGGTGACGAAATAGCGGAAGAAATGGCTAAAAATGTGGCAAAATATGGCGAAAAAATTGACTGGCTTATTTCAATACAATTTATCAAAAAACAGGTCAATATTAACCTAAGAAAACAATAGAATGTTGAGTGGCAACAAGAAATAAATTAAAGCCACCCATTCTAATAAATAAAAAAGTTTCACAAAATTATGGCCCACTTTCCCACCAACTATTACACGTCACAGTTTATCACTGGACACGGTAGAGTTTCGCTTTATTTTCACAGGTTTGCCATTACAAATAATACCATGTGTAAATGTAACCTACCAGCAGACAATTTCACCAGTACTTACAGGACTGCCCAATCACAAACGAACACAGAGAACTTCTTAATATCTATAGAAATTATCTCACAAGGAGGAAACCAGAGCTAAAAAAAAACATACAGAAACATTAAAAATTTTAGAAAAAATGACAATACTGATTAACGCTAATATTCAACAATATTAACCCTCAAATATTTTGTCACAATTTCACACACGCCGAAACAAACTCAGCGGCAAATAACTCGATAATACTTTTCAGATCTTTTGTATTTATCTGAGTTTTGTAGTGAGTCATTTTCTGTGTAATTATCTTGTTTAATTACCTATTATCATTTTTTTTATTTTTCAATCCAAACATCCATTTTCAATGTATTTAATTTACCCGGTATACCTCGGTGGAACGGGAAGGGTTTCTGTTCATGAGCCGCTTTATTAAAGTTGGTTTGGTGATATGAACTGTACGCCCAAAATAAATTTTGCTGATGAAAAAAATTGAGTGAAGTTGGCCAGTGATTGACTCTCCTGGAGTTTTGTAAAGTGCACATAACATGTACACAATCCTTTTAATAATTCACCACCAGAAACAGGTGTTACAGCGAAATATTAAACCTGTGAACATCTTCACAGCTGCAGCATGCCTTTGTCTCTGAGCTTCTGGCAGGTCAACAAACTGTTCTGAGTGGCCTAGAGGTAAACACGCACGCAAATCACGATTCAGGCAAGTCTCCAAAACAAACATCAGAGATGTAAAACAATTATGCAGTTTAACGTGCCAAAGCTACACCTGGGCTATACGGTGTAATTTTGTGCAGGGCTTTGGATTATTATTGACCACCCAAAGACATTTCAAACATATTTCATTTTTAACAGTCATGGTTAACACAGCTCCTTTGAAAACTAGATCTGATAATGTAATGTTGTAGAGAGCGTAAGCTGAAACGACAGTATGGGAACAAAGAGATGCCAAGAGGGCGGGAGGAAACAAAAGAGGATAAGAACGAAGTAAGCACTATCTCGTACCACCAAAATATACGCATGAGTTGCCCTTTATTTTGTTGTTTCGTATTTTTCTTGTGCAAATATTGAATAAGGTACCTCTTGGCCGCCATTGCTGCACTTGTTTCTGGCTCTGTAGCTGGGGTAAATCAACGCAAAATTCTCTGACAAAAGGTGGGCATCTTTGCACTGGCTAAAATTGCCTCTCCCCGTGAATCAACGTAAATGTGCAGGTGTGCTGTGATAGCCATGGGGCAGCTACTGGTTTCATTTTAATATTGTTGTGTAGGTCGTCGGAGTTCACTGATGTATCCTTTGCTTCATTGTGACACCTAGACTGGGGGGTCACGGTCATAAGCGAGCCAGCTGATCTCAGCACGTTGACACAGCCCGTGAAAGAAGGCACAACAGACTGTCCTATTTGTGAAGTGGTCCACAGTATGTGGGATGGGCTTCATACGTCTTGACTCATGGCTCCCACATTACGGAAGAGAACACAAAAAATACACATTGTTTGTTTGTCTATCCTGTTTTTTCTTGGTGTCTGAAAATATGGCTCTTGAAGGTTTTGTACTTCCTGAAACCTCACTGCGTGAAGTAGTGGGACAAACCATAATACTAAGTGCACTGCTGGGAAAAAAATGTTCAAAGAAGTTAAGACACGCAGGAAAGGTTTCTCTACACAAACTGCAGCTTTTCATCATCATTGCTGCCTGCAAATGACATTATTATAAATACAAAAATCCACTGAAGCCATAATTCTTCTTTATATGTTCAGTACATCAGCCCTTTTGCACACCTGGGAGACGTTTTGGTGCCTAATTACACTTATGGCGCAACTGTACCCGTATGACATTTACCTTGCTTAACATATAAATGCGTTGCGCTGATTCCGATATTGAGCTATGCCTTCGAAGAGTGAATGATACTCGTAAAATCAGAACTGGCAGCTTTACTCCCGCAAACGATGTGCGAGTAAAACGTATTTAAGAAGCAACAGCAAATACTCGCCGCGGCTTCGTGAGCGTGCTTGTCAAATAACTTTACCCTGTAATGAGAAATGAACTTGTATGTGGCGCTCGGACTGTTTTACTGGACTGCAAAAATAGTCCAGATAACTACGCAACATTTATGGTGAGCGTAGCTTTGAAATGGACGCCAATTACAACCTACGGCTGTTTAGAACGGCCAACCAACATGAGATGCTCTCCGGTTCTAGATGCACTAAGCCCCATAAGCGTGTTTTACAGTTTAGCTTGGCAAGTCATTTCAGATTTCGTTCGCCCTACCAAGCCACGCCGCCGACAACTCGTGTGAGCGTACAAAGCTCGTAAATGTCGTGCTTGCACCCCGACCAGCCTCTAGAAGAAAGATTTAACACTTAAAGGAAAGCAAAAAAAGCGTGCCTACCTTCTCGAAAAGCACGACGGGTGTCTCGCGGCGACGTATCAGTCACCGCGTCGCACAATTTTCAAAACATGGCTCTTTATTTGTGGACAAGAAAGTCAGGTTCAACCAAGGCGTTGGCTCATTGCTCCCCGCGACGCAGTACTTCAAAGCGAGCATTGAAATGGCGCTTACCTGCTGTCACGCTATCGGCCGATCGAGCGGTAACTGCTGTGAACGATATCAAGAAAATGCCATAAAGGCGTCGCGAACTATGACTTCTGCTACCCACACCCCATGCCAAAAAAAAAAGAAGACATCCCAGGCGCAATGAACGAATGCGGTGCCTTGTGCACAAAGAGCCCTAGAGAGCACCCAGTGATGATTTGTGGTAACCATCGCCACCGAGGTTGCAGGCTACGTTTGAATTTGTTTCTGCGACGCGTTGTAGACAAACAATACTGACGCGAACCATGCATTGGATTTCTTTATTTATGTTTTGTTTTTAACACCACGCTGCACAGGGTTGTGTTATCTGCGTCCCCAGAGAAGCGCTTGTTCCACTCACTTTCTTATTCCGCACGGGTTATCTCATTTGATAGGGAGAATGTTTCGCCCTAACGTCACTAGCCTAAAATAGTCTTCTTTGAGCTACAGTTTTTTCGATATATTTCGACTATTCGAGCAACACACGCGCCAAAAGAGAAATGTCCGATGAGCAGACGACGCGGCATTTGATTCGCCGACAGTCTCCTGCGCAGATAACCTTGTTGACTGAAGCTTCGCCGCCTGCGTAGTCATTGAGTGGTTGAGGGAGCGCAAGTTCGCTCCAATGAACCTTTTTTGCTTTCAACACAACTAAGTAGTGTTGGTTACGTGACAATACATTTAGGAGGTCTCCATCACGACTGCACGTTAAGCAATTACGTTCTGCTAACATATTATCTCAGTTAATCTAAATACAGTTTAGTTTTTGTCGAATTACAAAAATTTCCTTCGCTTTCTAAACACGGAAACTGTTTACTCTTTTATTTGGAATTCCCTACGTTTTCTCAAATACAGAAGCAGATAACGTGTTTTTACGTAGGCTTTGTACTTAAAATTACGGAATTTGTTCACAGTGTATAGGTTACCGTAGGTGCAGTGGCGAAAGGGTGATCTGGCTCACAAAAGTAGAAACAAAGTCGGCGGTGGCACAACGTTTGCTGGACATCCGTTTTTGGTAGGTTGTATGTTGGCTGTTCGGAGCTCCGTCGGCACATACCAATCAGCACATAACAAGCGGTCGTACAACTGAAGAAAAAAGTACGCCCTTTGGGAGAGGATTTAACCAGCGCCTGCCGACTAAGCTTCAAAATCTGCATTTATTTGTTGTTTCAGTTTATTCCACCGCAATACGAAAGCGTGGACTACCGCTTATTGTGTACAAATGGCTCTGCTACCGCAATTTTTTGTCTCCCAATATGCAGCCACCCGCGTAACCCTTGAGGCTGATCGTATATTTCACTACGTCTCCACATAATCAGGTGTTTTGGTATCGTCCCCAAGTGTTCAGCCCTCTAGCTGACCGGGAGTGAGCGCATATTGCCAATGCAGCAGATTTTTTAGAAAAGTTATGGCACTTGAACATTGGCTCAATCGAGGTCGTAGTGCTGTGCGACGTGACCGCATTGTTCAGCACCATCCCTGCGAGCCGTGGTGTAGAAACCTGCACGCAAGCCCACCGTTCGGACGCCAAACTCGCCGGCCGATGTTGTGCCTAAACACCGTGATCTTAGTTTATTAGTCAGCGACATTTTTGAGGTCTTAAAATCACAGACGGAACCACGGAAAAGCTACGGGAGCACACGCAACAGTTACACTGCTAAAATTGCTATGGAAGCGGTCGAGGAGGAGGTTCTGGTCAACTTTACACCTGCTTCAAAGGTCTCCTGTTGTTATGTCGACGTTTCTTTTTGCGGCCACGTCAAGGGGGACGTATAGTGAATTTGGAAGTATTAAACCCGGTTAAGCCTAACATAGAGTTTACATCTGAAAAATGATCGAAGAGTGATTAACGTACACTTTGCGTTTATCGCTAGCATGCTTGCCACTTTTTAACCATATACCTTAAGAATATTACAATAAATTGCTATAGCGATAAATATTCACATAAATGTACAAGATGAAATGTATGCCTTAATTATTTTATTTACAACTGGGTATAGTTGTTATAATGTGTATTTGTTGATTAATGTGTGGGGTTCCGGTAAGGTGTGCCGTTAACAAGCAGGTGATCTTCGTTAGATTTGAAAGGACCAGTAAATCCGATCGTTGGTTCTACAATGCTACATTACCTGGATGGCCCATGTAGTCAGTGGTTAAGATACAGCTGAATTCCATCAATGAATAGGTGCCTGCTGCGACGGGGTGTACGTGCGTACAGGTGGAAAAAAAGAGGACGCCTTTCAATGCAGAAAAATACGTTTTTCAGGCGGTCAGAAAACCAGTTAAGCATTTTAAACCTGCAGGCGTTTACATGAATGATAGTATTCTGCACAGTATTTACTGATTGACTATGCCGTTTATCGCACCAAAGCTACATAGGCGATGAGGCGCGCCGTATTTGGGGCTTGTTAATTTTGACAACTCGGGTTTCTTTAACATGCGGCGCAATCTCGAACATACGGGCTCTCTCACGTTTCGACTCAATCGAAAATGTGGTAAATGCGGCCGGTGTTCGAACCCACCTACTTTGGTTCAGTAGCGCAACGCCTTAGCCGCTCAGCCACCGCGCAAGGTGTTCCACAAAGCCTCGCCACCCCGACATTTTCAGAGGCCACAAGAACCTTTCGGTCCAGGATCATAGACAAATGCACTTCATCAACCCAAAAGGAAAACATAGCAACTATGTACCGTCAACAGTCTTTCTTACCTCTATTTGGTGTGCGTGCACGCTGATCAGCTTAACTGCGACATATGACTGACGTTTGCAACGCTGATGCATGCAGGGAGGTAACGATTCTCAGCAGTATGTTTTGTGATCGGGTTTAACAACAAATAAACAAGTCTGGTAGCCTTAAAGCTCAGTCCGCACTCAAATAAAATGGTTGCAAACAGGACATCCTCCACAGTATATTCTAACAACCGAATTAAAGCCGAATCACTGGCTCCGGTAATGCATGAAGGGAGCATGTCGAAGGGTGTTGCGAAATGTGGCACGATTGATCTTTAAAAGAACGCTGTCAGTGCATGACGCGTTAGAATGTTTGGCTCACTGGCCCATGCTGAGGGGCGGGTTCAGCTTCCATTCTACCAAGGGTGGACTGCCTGCGAAGGTGTTAAATGCATTTTTTAAGTGCGAATGCACTTTTTAAGCGAGCCTGAATCGTCCGCCGCCGTCGTCCGCATAGCAACAGCTGCGGGTGCGCGCGCTCCTCGTCTTCCTCCTCGTCTTCCCTAGCAACGGGGGGAGATGGGCGCGCGCTACTCTCCTCCTCCTCGCATAGCAACAGCTGCGGGTGCGCGCGCCCCTCGTCTTCCCTAGCAACGGGGGGAGATGGGCGCGCGCTACTCTCCTCCTCCTCTCTCCGCTCAGTGACTGCGGGTGTTGGGCGCCTCCTCTCCGCTTCGGGCGGGAGAGCTCTCGCTCGCGCAGCGGGCGCTCCGCATTCCGACACTTGAGGGCGCTCGTGTAGCCCTCGCCGTAACGGCGGGCGCTACTCTCCTCCTCCTCTCTCCGCTCAGTGACTGCGGGTGTTGGGCGCCTCCTCTCCACTCCAAGATCACGATATCCACCGTAATCGCGCAATCAACAACCGTGCATTCGCACTTACACACTCTCCACCTCGGGGAAGTGCGAGGGAATTTTTTTTTGCTCTAGTGAAGCTGTGAAACCGAGGCATCCAACCTACTATCGGACCAGACGCCTATTTGCAGGTTTACCCGCATTCTGTGATAGGCTCTAAGCCCATACAACAATCTGTAGAAGTTTTTGTGCGGGAGGCTTGGTGCTCTAGGTTTTGTTGCGGCTTCATGATCCAGGAAATCTCAACGCGAAGGAAGTTCCAACAACAAAAGCGATGTAACTGAACTGTACCTACTCTTTAAACAACTAAACAGAATGAGTATATTCGCAACGACACATTCGAAATTTTTGTTGTGCTTGATTTTTCAAAATTGGTAGCTTTACTTTGAGAGTTAGTTTTCAGGTCGTTCCAATTAGAAAGAATTTGGAATTTGGGTAGATCTGGTTCCAAAGAGCATGCTTTGCGTTATGCACTTCTCGAAATATGAAAGGGCTTTGGGTCAAGGTGTGTGCTTCGCTGTACTAAAGATACCCTAGGGCACCTATGTCCTCACTCGCACGATGATCTGGAAGAAGGCTTCGTCTCTATCTTTAACGATAGCAACGTGGTGCAGGCGAAAACACAACGGAAAGCGTACCATGTAGCTGACGAACCTTGATTATTTCTCTATGTGTTAATTTAGTGACGGCCGTTTTGGTACATGGTAAGAGCCTTCGAAAGCTACGCGAAGTTTCTTTCTCTTTGATTGTTTCGGATGTGTGGCTGGTGAGGCATGTAGCACAAAAGCTCTGGAATGTTTCAATCCCCACTCCTTTCGCATGCCCTTTATTGATGTAGGGTGTCAGGTCAGTGTAGTATTCCTCCACAAGTTGTTTCTTGTGACACAACCTATTTGTCCGACTCTTCAGCTATTTCTAGGCCATGTCTTCGTTGTCTTGCAGTTCGGCACACGTCTTTTCACACGGAAGTGATCCTCCGTTGGGGTCACCCTTTCTTTCTATGATTCCCAGAAAAAAATAGCTCTCTTGTTTCTTCATGCCCTCTTCATTGGTGACTCTAACGATGTTCACCTCTCAAAACGTTTCTAGTAACCCTTGTTTATGTTGTAGCTTTCCGGACCAATCATTAAAATGACGACGTTTGTGGACATGGTCATTGAGCTGTCAATGCTGAATGGTCCCTGGAATGTTCAATTACTTTGTTTTAATAGCTGTAGAGCCATTGTTTTCTGTGGAGCGGCTCACGTGACCTGGCAGAAAGCTGAAAATAGGGTCGTCTCTAGTCAGACAGAGAAGCCCCTGTACAGGTGGTATTCATGGGTAAAGGAGCTAATTCCTCCAGTTACCTCAAATTCCTGCATTGAGGCATGGTCAACAGGAACCGGTACAACCTCTCTACAAATGAAAGACAACTCCAAGGCCTCTATGGTTGCTTCATTGACGCAAAACTGGCTCTTTAAACGAACTGGAAGAAGGCGGGAACTTTCAGTCTTTCCAGCAGAAATTCCGAATGTGTTGAGGTGGAAATAGCTTCTTACTAAACTTTGCTAGGCCATTACGGATTACGGATGAAGTGCTTTTGACTTCCCTAGTTTAATACACCACGAATGAATCCAGATTTGTTTCCTCAGTCCAAAATGTTTGAGAGCCACTTCGCTGACGTCTGT
The DNA here is from genome assembly GCF_048455015.1 of Haemaphysalis longicornis. Classification (NCBI taxonomy): domain Eukaryota; kingdom Metazoa; phylum Arthropoda; class Arachnida; order Ixodida; family Ixodidae; genus Haemaphysalis; species Haemaphysalis longicornis. The sequence continues at coordinate 130,642,932 of NW_027526385.1, read as the reverse complement.
TTTAGGGGCCGCATAGACGTCAGTTGTAGCCGTGTATTCCGAAGCGGTATCTTTCTGACAATAATTTCCTCCTTACCTCTAATCGTCGTCGCACACGGAAGAGGCATGGCGTCTGCTGCAGTGAATGCAGTTCACTTTTCTTTTGCACCTTTTCGACTGGTGCCCCTAAGACGTGCACCAGAAGCAGCGCTCCGCTTCTGTCAATTTGTACAGCTTTTCTTTTGGCAGGAGGGTGACGGCAAGACTGCGACTTCTGTTTCGTCGAGTTATATAAGAAGCACCTCCTAGTCCTCTCCAGCAGCGTGTTTAGTATATATCGTGGCGCCCGCTATGCGCGGCTGTTTACTTTTGACTCCACTCTGTCCGAGTTTGCCCTCTTTGTGGCACGGACGCCAATGGTGCATCTTTCCATACCCCCTGTCTCGATAACAAGAAAGTGTAAAGTGTCTGACTTTTTGTCATGTACGCCCGACGCCGAAAAGGCGGCGGATGCAAGACGCGACTGAATGACGGTACTTTCAGCTCTGTTGGTCCTGTCTATTCTTTGAGGCAGACTACGACCAATCCTTTTGGCACCTCAAAAAGTATTACGTCGCGAAGTATTGCGGAGTAGGAAGACGTCGTAATTCAGAGTTCTTTACTCAACGAATGTAACCTTTCCCGTGATTATACAAGCGCCGTAGCCCGCTTACGGAATCGGGCAATGGTATCCTTGAAAGAGCTAATTTGGCTGATGCTCTTGTTGAATTCTTTTTTTATCGGCAAATCTACTCAGCAGTACCTCAATAGCATGTTCCGGCAATGTCTCAGTCGCATGAAGCATTATTATTGCTGCCACAGCTGGTCCCACAAGCAGCAATTTTATATAATGAAACTATTTTGTCTTAGAGATGTCTTCGTTGTCGAGCAGTGCCTCACGGTAGTACTGCAAAAAGGCTCGTCATGCTCATAGCTCACCGTTGAAATGTTCAAAATGCAGCTTCGGTAGCTTTCCACCCTGTTGTCGAGGGTTTGAAGAAAGCTGAGGCTGTCACGATGGGACGTTGGTTGCTTTGCTGGTAGTCGACCGAATTGCCGCAATATTGTCTTTGAGGAGACGAATGGGTTAGTTTCTCCTGTCATCATACTGGATGGTTTACTCCTATTTTTTCCTGAAGGCGTCTTCTGGCAGGTCACATCGATGTGTTGGATGAATTCACGAAGCTCACCGCTTTTTCTTTCAGTTGTTGTGAAAGAGCTCTTGATTATGCCACACCAGTTGTTGCAGCCCCGCTGTCACCTCGTCGCTGATGACGGTGCTTTGCCTTCTTCGAGTGCGTCGGGTTCCCTTGAGCTTCTGCCTCGCATTTGTCGCTATTTTTACTCTCAACTTTTGTGTGCCTGACTTTTATTCTTACTCTCGGGTATTATCACCCGTATGTCATCTGTTTCAAATACAGGGAAGCCGACACGAACCTAGGCTGTCAAATATAATGTATTGTTTAAAAACAGCGCGGAAGGTGGTACTAAGCAAAGAACAGACGAAATATAATGTAGGTGGTTAAATCACATGTCTTCTTGGGTAGAGTCCCAATTCAGAGCGCCGAAAGAATGTGCCGGCACAAGCCATTGTTTCGCCACTTTTATGTCTTTCCTACGGGGTCTCCAGCTGTAACCGCTAGACCCAATCATAGCGCTGAAACCCTGCATCTTTGGCCTCTGTCACTGAACCTTAGCGAATTGCTCACTGCAAACACACGAACTAATCACAGCGTAGGCGCCGCGTATTCAGGCCGCCAGCATGGTGCCCTGCGAGGTCTGCAGAAGTGGGCGGGTGCTCCGGTAGCGGCCGAGGATAAAGGGATGTCGCCGACCTTGTTGGCCAGGCTCTATAGCTGTTTCTGTTTTCAGGTGCCTGTTTTATTTTGTTATTTCGCACATGCCTGGTGTTTTTTGTCAGTGATCGAACACGGTTTCGATAGAAAAACGTCTGCTACCATAACCCTTTCCGGCCCAGCCCACACAAACGTGTGAGTCAACAAATTCATTTACTAAGTGGCACCTCTTTCGGTTTCGGTTTCACAGCCCTGGGTAGTCGTTGCGAACGCTTCCGAGACTTTATTGGTTTTGGTAGTTCACTCATTTCGCCACAAGGGGGCGAGAAATCGCGCATTAAAAACGGCGCCCCAGCCGGCGCGATCACGCTAGCCGCCTTCAAGATGAAAACTGATATTTCTTCTTGCTATTCTCGTATTTTCTCAATAACAACCATCAGACACGACTTGCAGGACTTGGAAAAACACGATTGGCTAAAAAATACACCCGTTCCCTTCGTATGCGTTACGTCATCACGCTTGAAAAATGCACCCACACATATGTGTGAGCTGGGCTTTCGTCATCACGAAAATTTCGCTGGGCGACACAGGGTGGCGGGCTCGTGCACTGTAGCGCTAGGGATAAATAATTTTTTGTTGCTTTCTTGGTGTCTCATTTATTCGCGGATTTGTGCTGGCTCGTTGGGAATGTTTTATGAAGCCTTAAATTTGAACAAGTTCCCTAATTACTTTTATAATATTATTATTTATTATATTTATTTATTATTATTATTTATTATTATTTATTATTATTCATTATATTAATTAAAACTTGATTAATATTTATTTTCACAAAATCATAATTATAATATAAGTACTCCTGAAAACAATATAAAACTTGTAAATAATACGTATAAATGAAGTTTTTTGGCGCCTGATGCCTTTTTTAGAGTATTTTTACTACCCGCCGATCATACAAATAGAAGCCCAGCCCACACATATGTGTGGGTTGGTTTTTTGTGTGAAATACTCTGAGCTTTCAATTTTCCCCTTAGAAGTAGCGTTAAAAAGGGGTAAATACGCAAAATTTAAATGCTTGTGGCCATTTTTTCTAAAATCTTTTTGTTGGGCAAGAAAGGGATAGGAACGTTCGCTGCGCGCATTGGGGTCGTTCTATGCCGTATACATAAACGCGCGTGATGCAGCACTTGAGGCTTGGAGGTTGCGATGTATGTCCTCTGTCGTTACACTGTGTCAAACCCCCGCAATCGCTTTGGTCTGTCTGGCGTTTCGGTTTCGGTTTTCTCGGAGAGCTGTGCATTCTTTTTTTTTTGCCTTTGGTCTTGACGTTCTTAGATGCACTGAAACAGCCGGCGAACGGGGTTTCGGACCATCCAGCTATGAGAAGATCGCTATGGTTGGCTACAGAGTATGTTTGGGGGCTCAGAGTCCAGGGTATCGCCAATACCGTTTCTTAGAATACAGAATGTTCTCTGACGGAACCAACTCACAGGACGCTCACTTCAACACTACTCCTGACAGCAGCCGAGTTTATCGACGTTTGGCACCGCCTACCTGCAGTGAGCGTCCTGTGAGTTGGCTCACAGCTGACAGAAAATTGACCATCTGACAAAAAAAGAATACGCAGTTGACCACTCAGGCAATCGCCGATGACTTCCATTTCAACCTCAGAAAAGTTAGAACGGCTCCCGCAAACTCAGTCGCAAATTTATTTTTGAATCCTTACTCACTGAAACTCAGACTCATTCTTGAGAAACGCATCTACGTTCACTCAAACTCAAGTTTTCAGCGAGCGCAAACCTCACGACTTACCCGGGCTCAGAAGTCACTTGGTCGCAGAATTAAATTCGGGCTAAGAAATAAAATGGACTCAAAGCTCATTCGGGATCAGAAATAAAAATGAACTCAGTCTGTACTTGGGCTCAGAAGTACAAATGGACTCAGAACTCACTCAGGATCACAACTCAAAATGGGTTAAGAACTCAGAAGGGCTCACATGAATTCAGAATTCAGTTGACTTCAGGGTTTCAAAAATTTCAGCGCGTTCACGAAACGTACGAGCGAGAACTCGTGGGCCCGAATTTTTGCGTTTTGTAAGACATAATGCTACAACTCCAGTGAGATCGGAACTATTTGAGCAGCAGGTTTAATACAGCTATAATAGGTAGGCTATGATGACTGTTGCCACTTCCAAGCAAATGTATGTATGTTACCATTATCATCATCATCATCAGCCTATTCACGCCCACTGTGGGGTGAAAGCCTCTCCAATATCTCTGATTATTCCGGTCCATTTTATCCCCTCAAGCTATCTGATCTCATCTCCCTGTCTAATTTTCTGCCATCGGCTGCCACGCTAGCATTCCCTAGGGATCCATTCTGTTGTCTTTAATGACCACCAGTTTTCCTGCCATGCCCACGCCCATTTCTTCTTCTTGTATGTGTGTATGTATTGGATACCAAATATTTGTATGGAATGGGTGTTCCTGACGAAGATGATTTAGGCTCGAGGGTGAGCCGGTGCTCGGGTGGAGACTCAAAGAACCTTGAGCGAGGTGGCGTGCGGTGTTTATGGTTAGAGTGCGTCCGTTCATGGTCTGCATCACCAAAACAACTCTGTGGCAAAACCGACTGTTCCCAAGTACCTGTGTAGCACAATGCGTGTATGGGAGTGTCTTTGGTTTTGTTTGCATTCCTGCTTGAATTATAGGGGCCCCAACGTGAAAAATGTGTCGCTGCCGGTGCCAGCAAAGAGGGTCACCAGTGAAAGAAATCGCCCGTACGGATTGGACATGCAATTGCCTGCCCATGTGCACCACGCATGTTTCCGTGTTGTTAAAATTTGCAACAGCATGCCACCTCCAATAATTTTAGTTGAAAGATAAGCACATTTTTTCCAGAAAATAGTCCCAGCGCAGCAGGTTTATTTTTAATAATGACGACATCAATGATTAATTATGGCTTATCACTGAATCACTGATTGCGTTAAAGTTCAAAGTTTGCGCCGCTAGGGCGTTTGCGGAAGCAATTGAAGATCTCATTAAGGGGAGTCAAGTATGATAAATAAACAATTGACTCCTGGTTATAACTATGACATAGTTATGGTGAGTCACAGATTGAGTTATACCTCAAAATGGGTGCAATAGGGCTCCTGCGCTCGAGTTTCGGGGACATGGAGCGCCCCAAGTGGCCGACGCTTAGTGGCCGACAAAAGAAAACTGAAGATGAAGAGGAACGGCGTGTGACTGCACGTGTATTAGTCGAGACTTGTTAAAAATTGTATGCTTTTCTGCTCCATCAAGCTGATGTGTTCATGAACAGAAAAAAGTTAGCATAACGAGACCTAGATAAAATGAAAAACAATAGATAAATGGAAGCTTTGCTTGCATTTATTTACGGCATACTTCTGGTTGCCATTTTTGGAAGGGAAGCAGAGGTAGGAAAGGAATACCCTGTAAAGTTTTCTTGAATAGCTTCTGGGGCATTTTAGAGCCGTGCAATACGTTACGTTTAACCTGCCATCTGCTCACATCGTGTGCCATCGGAATATTGGAAGACCGCATCCGCTAAAGAAACACAATTTTTGTATTAAGTGTGGGAATAAATGTAGTGCGCTTAATACTTTTTATATGCGGCTAATTACCCAGTGCGTCTCTGCTGCATATAATAGCATGTACAACTGAATGGCAACATGAGCCCCTGTACCACCGAATGTCCATAATTTGCAACCAGACAGATGAATGTTCTCTCGTGCGGGGCTTATCTAGCGCACCAAGGACACGCGCCACTGATGTTGAGGCTGCGTCTTAGATGATTATGCAGGGTGCTTGCGGTTGAAAAAGAAGTAGCCGGTACAATACTAATTCCTCATAGTTTCTGGTTACAATTAACTCTCACTGACACTTCTTGCGTAGACTGCATTATTTCAAACGGGCGAGGCAACCCGCTCCCATAAAGGTGAAGAAAAGAAAACAGCAACATGTGGACTTGCAAACAGCTTGTTTCTGTTTCATGTTTCTGTGTTCGAGTGCAATATTTTAGTCGCCATGAGACGCATTGGTGGAAGCTCTTGTCGTACCAGTGCTTAATCGAATACAGCGGATTTGAAAATACGTCAATTTAGCAGATATATCTATGGTATAAATGCTAAATATGTTGTTACAGTAGCAACGCGAATAGCAGGGTTCCTGCCATGGTGGCGTGGGGGCAGGGTTCTTATGATGTTCCGGTGCTGAGCGCGAGGAGGCGTGTTTGAAAGGTTGCACGGCTGTTTCTATGATGGCGTCGAAAAGCGAAAACACCAGAGCGCCAAAATAGCAGTGCACGTTAAAGATACCGAAGCAGTGAAAATTAATCTATAGCCTTGCGCTGTGCAGCAGGGCCTAATTGCCCAGTGGTGGCTTGGGGGCCTTAAAAACGGAGTTCTCCATTTGGTATACTTATTCAAACGTGCCTTATTCCGGGACACAAGGTCTACAGTTTCCGTAGGCTTAACGCTTGTTGTAGGCTGCCGCTTCGCTGTGTAGATAATGTGCAGTGTGCTACCTCAACAGCCATTTAAAGCGGAATAGGTATAGCCTAACACTTGGGGGGTTAGCATATGTAGTAAACGCAAGAGAACACTGCGCAGACCACAAAAACAGCGAAGTAAGCATAAGCAAAATGACAAGGCATGGAGCGGGGGACATACCTATTTGTTTTTTTTTTCGTATAATATTTTTTTCCACAGCTGATGCATATCTGGCCAAACAAGGCCATTTCAAGGACTTGTATGTGGCGCAGAAGCATTGGGAGACAACAGATTAGTCTAGAACCTGGCTTGCAACATTAGTGGCCCACCCTTCGCCTGCAGGGACCAAGAGAGTCGAGAGTGAACGCATAAATGAATCAAGCAAGCCATTCAAAGGTGCAACAGACGCCTTACGAACTGCACGAAGTATGCCCACCTCAGTTGTTAAGCTGTTTTGTGGCAACGCACAGTTGTAGCCGCACGTTGAGAACTGGGCTCTGTCCAACCAACCCTGCTTTTAAGGCAGCGTGCCAACAATTCATGAACGTAATTATATTTGTGTGGCATCAGATGAGACCTTTTTTGCCAAACTGGCCATTATTCAGTGCCACATTTTTCGATATTTGTATCCGATCCAAGTTCCTCCAACAAGACATTTATTTCGATATCACAAATCCCTTGGCGCCATCTGTGATTTTAAACCCAATTAATGACCAGCAACGACTATATGATGGTGATAAGCAAAATCATTTCTTTATTTATTCCGCGTAATTTTCTTTATTGAGACTTTAATTTGATACCCCACATGACATCATGAAATCATTTTGAATTTTTACCCAATTTATTACTCAGCATGACCATCTCATACGTAGAAGCCGGATGCATGTTTATTTCATTCCCTGTTATTTTCTCATGAAGGCCTGTAATTTGATACCCCATGCGCTTTAGCGGCATCATTTCAAATTTGCACCTAATCTATGACTCACCGTGACTACGTCCAGACCCTAACCTGTAAGCATTTTGTTAGTTATACCTTGTGGTTGCTTTCAGGGTCCATTAGTTTGATACCCTACATGCCCTATTGTCAACATATTGTATTGAACGTAATCTATGAGTCACCATTACTATCTTAAAAATATAACCAGGTACGTTTTTCGGTTACGCTACGTGATTACCGTGATGGGGAAGTTTAACATAATGCGCTACACGCAATAGCAGCCTCAATTTGAATTTTAGCCTCATGTATGACTCACCTTGACTTTCTCATGATAGCAATCAGAATGGATATTTGTGTTTGCCCCACGTGATTCCCCTCATAAACGCAGTTATTTTGACACGCCCCAAGCCGTAGCGGTGACAGTTGAATTTTAACCCAATGTATGAGTCACTATGACTGCCTAAAGAATGTTGCCAATAGGCAATTTTTCATTTATACCTTCTGATAATCCGCATCGAGATCTTTCTCTGATGCACACGGTTTGGCTTTGCAACATCACAATGAATTTTGTTCCTGCCTATTACTAATTATGACTCATCATCATATTACTCATAACCCGCCCTCAGAATCATCGCCAGCCGTGGCCGTGATACAGAAGAAGCTGAATACCACTATGTGCGACATAGCCTGGTACACTCGTTCTGGAGCCTGTACTTCGCTACCAATAAGCCCCCTTGCAGCACAAGTAAATTTCCACGCCTCCGCCAGTGGACTTCGAGTACGTACATACCACAGGCGAATGTAGTCGGCAGCGATCTCCGCCTCTGCAGGAGATGGTAGAACTGGCCTCTAGTGTGCCGAGGTCACCAAACACCCCTGCCGCAGTAAACGAAGGGTTGCACTACTTGATTGTGAGGCACCGCCCTTCTTCGGTCATACGCGCCCACCGTGGCTGTTCACTTCTCAACCTTGGCACGGGCCTGGAAGTAGCCTTGACAGATTGTGACGCAGGCCGATGCGCAATCTTGGCTTGTGCTCTACGGAACTCAGCTAACTGCCACCACACATATATGCACCAAAAACTACCACACCTCCAGGGGTCAGCTTCGAGCACGTACATACCGCGGCGCTTGGCGTTGTGAGCAGCCCACGCCAATGTGTGAGTTGGACGTCAGCGTGAAAAAGGCAGCTACGCTATTTCCATTGATTTCACAGGCATGAAACTGGTTTTAATGGTTCGACAATCAAACAGGATCAGGGTCATGGTAGACAAGTTCGGCCGCTTAGCGCTAATGGGAGGTTCTGATCGTAGCTACAGCAGGTACGCAGTTCTTACGTAGTGTGGGCCCCGAACGTGGTGATTACTACAGATGGGACCTGTACTCACAAAAAGTAAAATTTAGGCGCCTATACTGGTCACTGCAACGCGTAATTTAAACATATTTGGGCGTAAAATCTTGTCTTTAAGGCGTATATATTTTGAACTTCGGCAGCGTGTGTCAGAAAAAAATGTTACACTTCGAGAGAAAACAGCTGGAAGTCTTCCCCTGTGAGAAAGTAAATTTTTTTCGTAAAAAGTGGCTACGCAAATATCACAATTTCAACAGGTTGATGTGTAATGTAGGACGATTTGACGTTATGAGAACGACCATAAAAACCATGAAACCAAGACCTCGTGGAATTTTGTGGGCTTGAAATAGTACCTTCCTTCAATTGATGTTTTTGCACAGAAAAAGAACCGTGAATGTACACTTCTCTTGGTGAGGCGTTGTTTTACTTCGTAACCTTTCAGGATATAATTATCTCTACTGTGCCGGAATATTTACAGCCTGGAGATTTTCTGAGTTATTTTACCATGCGGAATCCAAAGCAGTTTTATGCTTTGGATTGGCTGTCTCAGTAGCAACCTGTCTTTCGGCGATGGTGGCTGACGTGTCCTGGACCTCTGAAATGAACTCAACATTCCTAGTGAGAGGGGCGCCGAAGCTCTCATTGGCTGATTGCGTTGTGCTAAGAATGTCACCTAAGCTCTGAATGGCGCCAAGTCACGTTGTAGTGTACGTTGTGTAGAATAATTTGGGCTGCGAGGCTCTTGTTGCATCATAGTTGTTAACCCTGAAGGGTTTATTCTATAACTTGTTTCTCGCCATTAGCCAAGTTTCCCAAGAGGTAACAACGGGCTCTGATGGAGGCGAAAAGCAAAAACGCCCGTGTGTTCGAGATTTCGGCGCACGTAAAGATCCCCAGGTGGTCAAAATTAATCCGGAGCCCTCCACTACGGCGCGCCTCATGGCCTGCGTTGCGTCGGTGCGTTACACCCTACAATCAATCAACAACGGGCTCTTGTTGAATATGAACCATCGATAACTACTCCTTCAAAGCATGAAAGCACCTGGAATAATGCTTTCTTGACTGCGTTATTTAATTAGCCGACAAAACAGGACGACCTTCTCACTCCTTTACAACACCATTAGATCCCAGGGACAATGGGCAAAGCGCAATAATTAAAAAAAAATACTGCGTCGTGGCATCCCGCAGAACTGAAGGACCGGCCAGCTGTTGAGAGTGACTCTCTAACCCTTAGAGGTAGGTATGGAACGTTTATGCATGTTTACCCGGAACAGCAGAGGACGCCTCTTTCGACCAGACTTCTGAAAAAAAGATGAGGCTCAGTCTATAACCTTAGTCTGCCTTTTCTCTTTCGTCGAGACGGTTGGAGGTGTCACCGTGATCGGTGGCTGGTCGTACACGTGTTCGTAGCGTCACTTTGAGTCTTTCATGTGACAGACTTTTTGGCTGTGCTTCCGGGAATTCTTTATTTTGAGATCTGTATCAGTTTGAGCGCTATGCGTTTTCCCCGTAGACCCGCGGACATAGCTACACAAAGTATCATACAACTTAAGCGGTTGTGCAGACACGCGGAGGCGGCATAGCTGGCGTTGTTACTGCGTTTGGGCCTCTGGTGGCCTAGTTGAGTTGCTTGTGTGTAACCTCAGGACGAGGTGGTGATGGTGTGAGAAGAGGGCTTCAGCATCGCGGCGTGTCTGACACGGCCTTTCGTTTCTGCTTGCAAACGGCGTTGGATAGACGGTCAGGGTGCGGGCTTATGAAGCAAGAACAATATTAGCGGACACACAAACAAAAACCCAGAGGCGGAGTATATACCCAAAAAAGGCATTTTTACCATTAAAAGCTGCATAAAGGCCCGAACCTCAAAATAGCGACTGAGAAGGCACGATAAGGTATCGCCTAAATTATTCCGTTTTTTTACTTTAGGTTTTGGTACTTAGTAGGCGGATACGGACGCAACGACAAATAGCCATTCTGCGTAAAGTTGCAGTCTCTAGTGATGCAAGTGCAGTGAGCACGCGAAGAACACCGATATCTTTGCCAGCTCCCCACGTGTCATTTGCCACATGCATGTGTTGGTTCTGAACACACCGGAACGCGAACGTGTGTACTGCGCGTCAAGCCAGGAAAATGCACTTAACAACCAAGTATGGCGTAGTTAGACGAAAAAACCCGGTGGCAGCGATTGGCCCGGGCGGGCGAAGCAAAGGGCGGACAGCCACAGGCACGACCCCCGGCCGGCTTACACTAACCAGCACATCTGGTGGGCATGCGCAGGTGGGTCTTGGGACAATGGACTCGGATCTCGTAGTGAGTGTTTAGGGAAGCAACGTATTATTTTCTGCACAATTGGTGAATTTTGCTATCGAGCGGGGCATCGCTCCCATGACCATTTTTTTGTTTCGTGATAATATGTCTGTAGATGCCGTTTGTTTTTGTCCTGCGGGAATAAACCGGTAATCTATGTTTCTCGGGTGGCGTCAAAAATCGTCGGGTAAGGTAGGATCGCGAAACCGTCACACATAAAGGAGGTTCCTTCCCTACATACGTTACAGAACACTTGGTTGGTCTCTTCGTCTCCTGGGATATTGAATATGACCACGGGTATGATTTCTCGATTCTGCGCAAACTGCGACCACACTTGTATTGTGTCGGCGTTGGTCTCCTGGGGTGGTGATGAAAGGGCGAGACCTCCTGGTGGACGTAGAGCAATGTTTATATCAGTCGCGGGGAGCGTCGTCGTGGACAGCGACCCCAGTGTTAGTCGCTTACGCGAAATAGTTTTGGAGAATAAAGCAAGCGAAATGTTTTGCTGCCTCGTGGCCTCAGAACCGACGTGTACGACATACTGGTGGTGTGTCGTGGTTGCCCGGACTGGTCGTTTCGATTCGGCGGGCTCTCTCTCTTGCCCTTCCCCGGCGTTCTTAGTGACTGGGGATTTGACCCTGGCGTTGCACGTGCCACAGGTTCCGGTGCACAAAGGCAGCTGCTTCGGCAATTATTAGGCTAGAGGGTATGCTAGGCCTGCTCAAGCCTTGCGAAGCCGTAAGAGTGGTGTAGATTCGTAGCACACCGAACTGCTCCTCTGGTGCTGCTACACCCGGGAATGTGTTCAGATGATCCGTCTGGCATTCCGGTGCTGCATTTCCCCTCTCAATGGCAGAGAGAAGTGCTAGACGGGAAAAAGAGAACAAAAAACACATTTCCAAATATGGATTGTCGTGTGCTGGAAGAGTACGAGTAGAAAGTGAAGCAGCCTTGGTAATGGTGAAAAAAGAGGAGGAAGACAAGGATAGGGTTGGAAGAAGCTATCGCGGTTCAATTCGACCTAATAAAGCGGCACTCCCAATCTTACAATTGCGAAAGAAACTAGAGACTTCCCAATTACCTCCAAAGCAGCTGTCGCCGGCTTACCCAGCCCCACTAACTACCACGGACGTTCACGGGGACTCGATATTAAGCCACCGTGGTGGACCGACACACTAGAAGATCCGGCGATCTCACACCAAGGCTCGTTAAAAGTGAGGAGCTAAAATTGGCTACCGTTTAGTGATTCGTGCTAAAAGACTGCTAGAACATTATCTATTTCCACGAAAGTCAAGCAGTTATGAATGGGGTGTACATTTGGGAAATGACTTCTGAATTACTATATCTAGAATTTTTTCATCTTTCACAGTTGCATTTCTGTCATGCTCGCTTTGAACAACGCATATGGCTTTCTACATTTGTTATTATAGTGATTGGAATGAGCGATATAGAGCGGTAAGTAATTTAGTGGAAGCTGAACTGAACACGAAAGAAAGTCGCTAGAGCACGAACCGTAAGTGACAGAACTCCTCATGCGTGCCTGTGTCGCGTGTACGTCTGTGTGAGAGCGCGTAGGCGTGTGTGTGAGCGTGGGCGTGTGAGTGTACGTGCGTCCAATTGACACGTGTACCTTCGTATGCGCGGTCGCTCTACAGCAAGACTTATGTAGGTCAGCGCATGCCAACTGCTCGGTTGCATCCATACCTTGCAGGAGTTAGGTTACGATAAGTAGTTTTTCGCTGTTATAAACAAGCCCCGGGCACGACCAAATGAAGTGGAGAAAGTCCAGCATAACAATGCATTACAAGGTGCAGCACGGTACTGTGTATGCGCGGCAATAAAGGCGATGCTTCTTCACCGCGTGGACCAACCTCTTCTGTTATACTCCCGGAGAACCATAGCGCGCCGATTCCAGCATTTGTGCCGGTACCAAACGACAGCAGATAGGTAATCGGCCAGAGCCATCACAATTTACGCAACCGTGTGTCTCCCAGGAAATCCGCCTTAAATATCGTTTCATTTCTAGTTTAGAGTTGAGCTGCCATCCCAAAGCACCTCTGAGGCGAAAATTATCGCAATACAGCGCTCATAGCCGAAAAGACGGAATTTTCATACAAATTTACACACTATTTTACGAAACATCTTAACACGAAGAAATGTCATCTTTCGATTAGAAGCTCAACGAGTAATACCAGAATACGTTTTCCCATATGAGAAAAAGTGCAATAAAATATTTACGGCGAGAAATTGCACAAACAGATTATAAAAACATACCTATGTTTTCTTCGCAGCTTGTAACATGCGTGCCCTAATATAACAGGTGTAAGTTTAGTTCACAAATCGAAGGTGGGAAGCCGGAGCATTTTTTAGAAACACTATCGATACGTTAAGAGAAGAATTTCTGCGGCATTTTCAAGAACCTGTATTGTATGTACCCACGTTAAAATGTCAAAGATTGCCTATTGGTGAAAATTTTAAACTTTGCCTTTTTATATGTTTGAAAAACGCTGGCTGTTTTCTCGGCGCGCTATTCGGAAGCTTTGCTCTCTTCTCCGGTGCTCTTCATTTGCTTTGCTGTTTTGTGTCCGTGCTCTTTTGTCGCTGGTTCTTCTGTTGCTCGCGCTTCCTAAAACTCTAGTGTACGGTATCTTCTACCGTAGTTTCATATTACTTCCGGAGGAGCACGATTGGGAGAACATGAAGCTTATGCTTCCGTTTAAATAATTGTGACCGTTAAAAGATGTACTGATGCCACTTTATTAGCACAAAATTGTGTGATACATAGCACACTCACTCCTTGGGCTATCGTTCTTTTTTGGATATCAAAATGAGTTCTTGAGTTTCGCGAAATTGTAAAAGACAGAGTAGCTGATGGGGATGAATGTTTTTACAGACACCCTCGAATGAGGAAATGTTTATTAGTTTTTACGCTTTCCTGTTTACTTGAATACGTCACAGGCTCCTGAAGATTTGAAACTGGTTTTCCTATTTTATGTAAGTGATTAGAATGTCTCAAAATGCTTTAAGGTACGTTTATTAACCCTCCCCTAATAGGAGTAATGCGCATTTTGGGTAGGTTGCTTGTTTCCCCGGGTTTTTTATTAAGTATTCAGCCAAGTGATATAGTGGTTAATTACTCTATGAATGTTTTTTTCTATAAATATAGGGCACAAGAGTGCCCCAAAAGAGACTTCAGCATTTTGCCCTAAGAAACGAGTGAAAGAGTCAGGGAAGTTCAAATTTAGGGACCCATAAAGTCTCATCAGCTAAGTTATAATTAAACATCCATGCTAAATTTTTTACCCATAAACTAGAAATATCAGCAGCCCAACCCTAATCTTACGAAGGAGCCCCATTGAGTTTTATTCTTTGTAGCCGCTGCAAGAAGGTAAAACGTTGGCCGCGTATCTGCTTACTTCTTGGAAAACATAATCCAAATAGGGGGCTTAATATTGCCCTATTAGGAGCTATGTGGATTTTAGGTAGGTTGCCCGTTTCTACGGATTCAGGCAAGTAAATACTGCTTACGAACGTGAAGAATGTTTTTTGATTAAAAATATCTGATGCACATGTGCCGCAAAACCGACTTAAGCATTTTTTTTCAATGGAATGAGTAAAAGAGCGAGCGGAATTTCATATTCACGGAGCCAATACGTCTCGATGGCTAAGATATAAATAAACACGCCGTGCTGATTTTTTTTAGTTACAAATTGAAATGTCAGGACCAAAAGCTTAATATTGTGAAAGACCGCCATTAAGCCAAATTGTTTGCTTCCGCCCAATGGAAGAAATGTTGGGGGCGTATATGGTTGCTTCCCGAAAATTATAATCCAAGGATGAGGAGTAAATTCCCATATTTGGAATAATCTGGATATAGGGGAGGTCCCTTCTTTCTACGAATTGTTCAATAAGTATACAACCCAGTGATATACTGCTCACTAATGCTACAAATGTGTTTTTCTTACAAAGGTTAGGCACACAAGTCCCCAAAACCGACTTCTGCATTTTGCCCTAAGAATCGACTAAAAGAGTGAGAAAACATTTACTCATAGACCCATGAAGTCTCAGTGGTTAATTTTAAACGAACACCCATGCTAAATTGTGTTACTTTCAGATTAGTAGTGCAGAGGCCACAAGCCTAATTTTCCGAAAGAGCACTATTGAGAAGAAGTAGTAGCTCCCACCTAATAGAATAAAACGCTGACCGCGTATCTGCTTGCTTTCCGGGAAATATAACCGAAATATGATGCTTAGCTTTCCCTGCCCCATATGTATAGGTCCTCTATTCGCCTCCCGCCTCAATAGTTCTCTCTTACCCTCTTTTAGGTCCCGCAAACAATTACAAGTAATGAATCAAGAAAATTCTATTTTCTCACGCCCCCACTCCTTGCGCGCTACCGCTTGAGACAGCGGGAGGATTTTTGTCACCCTTTGTAAGTAGTGGTTCTTGTTTGATATGAAAAAAGAAATATTTTATTTGCATTTTTATTCCTAAAAATTTTTGTACTCTTACCCCTTTATGCAGCCCAACACACTGTCGTCAATACAAAATGCCTGTCAGATAGGCGATTAACGTGTTCAAACAGAAAGGCGATTGAGTGCATGGTGCATATTTCTTTGACTGGGCAAGCAAAAACACAGTGGAGGTTTCTTGAACTTGATTCAAAGGTTTCGCGTTAGCATAATTGGTTTGCCACCTGTGTGGCCAACCAATTGTGGCAAACCACCAAACCAAACGCATGGTGCTGGTGTGGCAAACCACTAAACCAAACGCATGGTGCTGTGTGCAAAACAGCACCATGCGTTTTCAGTATCTGCACGCTTCCGAGATTCATCTTAATTGTTATAAAATTGCGGCTGAAAAAGATTCATGAACCCTACTTTGATAAGTCATCCCATAAGTATCGATGTAGTCGCTTGAGCGAACCAACCTTGTGCAATGTATTTCCGATTACCTTAGTAAAAAGTACTTTAGAGGTATTATATTACCACAGCCGTCCTGTAGGAGCGCATATATCCACAGCATGCAGAAATGAGAGCGACAAATAGCTCAGAATGTGTTCTACCTGTTGTTCAATCGGCCAACCGGGCCTTGCTATGTACTTAGGACAATACTGCAATGTCGTTAGGCAATTTTCGATGTAAAATCAGCACACAAAACTTGCGATAGAGTAACCACATTTTTGTCGAAAAATTCCAGCAACAATAATTTAAGAGTCTAAAGCGAAAGTGCCACTATGCTGCATTTTTCAAGGTCATTTATCGCGTCCCAAAATTTTTCACCCACCGGCACGCAAGCTGCCTTTCTCGCATGGTTTTGCTTGTCAGGTGCTTCGATTCTGCGGTAGCAGGTGACTAGGTGAGGGTGACACGGCTTTTCCCTCTGCACCTTGTTTTCCGGTGGTGGCTGGGCCATTTGTACACGTGGTTAAGTGAAGGCGAACCACGCGAATACGCGAGGGCCTGACAGCAGATATACAAAATACTGCGCTGACTGGGCGGTTTACACGAACGAAGACAATGTGCAGGCACATGAAAGCGCTAATTTGCCGCGAGCTTTAGTGGCAATCGCTTCCAGGTCAGTATCACCATCGATGTGGTGTCGGCTTTGCTGTCAATGCATGCCCTTCCTTGGATCCGTTCATACTTTCGATAAACTCAACGGTTGGCTTAGGATCACCAAGCAAATGTAAATGTTCACGGATTACTTTGTGCTTAGTCTTTGCTTTCGCTTGTCCCAACTAGTTTTATAGTTGCTACACCAGCGCCAATTTGATTTTCCAGATATTTATGCTCAAGCTACGTTTAGTCAATGACGAGGTCTTATACAGTAGGGGTTGGTATGACGATAAAGTTACCCACATCGAACAGCGAACGTGTGCCAGAATTGTACAGACAAGTGTCGCCCCGCTATGAAAACTGTCCATTGTAGCCTCACCCAGAAAGCCAAATTGTTCAAAAAAAAAACAGAGAAAACAAAAGAAACGTACACACCTATTACTTTTCCATCAAGGTTGAAACTCACATTTTCACGCATGAAGGATTGTTTACGAACACAATAAGCCGTAAATTCAAGCCACAGAGATATTGACTGCAAATGCCCTAGTGGTTGAGACGATAGTCACATAGTCTCATAGTCAATGCGCATATACTCTCATCGGGCTCCTTACTGCACCACATTCACCTGGTGGCGTATTCCCAAACCATATCCCGTAGAGGCCCAGGCCGACCACACCCACTTCAAACAGAGACGTCACATCGTGACGTCACTTTCTGTTCGAGCGCGACTTCATGCGACGCGGATTTTTTTTTCGTTTTGGGCGGCGGCCGATGGCGTCACTCCGTCCACGAAGGTGGGGCTGCGGCGCTGGGGAGCTGACGCACATAAACTAGAATTTAAAGGCCCAACCACATCCAGCGTACTTTCGGCGTTTTCTCGCGTGGCAACGCGAGCTGACGCGCGAGCAAGCGCGCGAGCAACGCCGAATGTCTACGCTCACCAGATATCGGCGTCGACGCAGCGCGAGAAAGCAACGTAAAGCGGGACATCTGGCGCCATCTGGAGTACACGAATGCAACCGGTGCAACTTCTCAATCGCGATTGAAACGTGCCGTGTAGCAGCGGGAGTGCGTCGAGCGCGTTCGAAAACTCGATCGCGATTCACTTCAATCGCGATTGAAAGGGCCCGTGTCTGCACGTTGCCGCCGAACGACGCTCGCGCGATGCGTGATTTCGCGTCCTTGTGGTTAGGACTTTAACCTTTTCGTACCTATACGTCCGGAAAGCACTCTCTTTAAAGTAAAGACAAAAACTTGTTTTGGTCTTTTGTGGTTGCGCTGCTTCGCGGAGGTCGATGGTTTCGCTCCGTGATCGAGCATGACGTGTGCGCAGGGAAGCTTCAAGCACGAAGTATACTTTTCCATACCTGTTCTCACTTCTCACTCTCCGCACTCTCTTGCGATCCTGCAGACGCTTGTCTTCCACCTGTTCCTAGTTAAGCTAGCGCTGGGCGCGTTGCTCTAAGTGCGTGCGCAGGCGGACGCTTTTTCACGTACATGTGGTCATTCTTTACGTTCCTGAAAGCGAACACTCTCGATCATTACAGTGAAGACGAAAATGTTTTTTTGATCTTGGGTGGTCTTTTGAATTCTATACCTAAGCGCAGACCGTTTGCTCCCAATCGGTCAAAAGCACACCTGTACGTCGGTCGCTCATCTGCTGTAACATCAGCGAGCGCGTTGATCCGTTTTCATAATTGTGTCATTACCGTCAAATCTGAACAAAGTAAGATAGGATGATGAACGAAGACGCACTTAGCAGAACTTTACTTGCTACTTGATTTAACCTTGATGTTATGTACCGACTGCAGCTTCATGAGTATTCAAAGTGTGAGCAAAGCAAATTTCGTGGCTGCCTTGATACTGAGGGTACCGTCGAATGTCACTTATAGGTTAAACAGCAAGGCACTCTTACCCCCTTTGTTTAGCTTGAAAAAGAAAAGAAAAGCCGGTGAGACCCTTATTGCAAAAACACAAGGTTTCGCCAAGATTCGAACCATAGACTTTCAAAACAAAACGCTGGCACACAAGCACGCAACAGGCACACAAGCACGCACGCAACACAAGCACCCCAGGAGAGTACGCGGGTCCCAAGAATTTGGTACCCTAACAGAGGCTGCCAACGAATATCGTCGAGTGATTTGCTTTGGTCATGTTTGAGAGATTTCAGCCGTGGTAATGCTTGTTTCTTATGCGTCCATCTTGGATCCGAGGGCAGTTATGCTATTTCTACAAGCGATGCAACCACAGCCCCTTTATTTGAGTCAAGATAAGCTATCGCAAAACCTCGGTCTTCCCTACGCAAGCCACGATTGCAACGAATGGAATGGCATGCGGCGCTAGCATTCTGGCGTTGATAAGGCTTGGTCGTGACGCACCAATCTTGCAGACAAGCCCCATAATGCTAATTTTACAAGTAACGTAGCCAGAGCACCCTTATTTAACTTAAAAAAAGTTATCGCAAATACCCGATCTCCCCGACGAAAACCAAACAAGCCTCAAATGAATGAGCGCTTTCTAACAGAAATAGCTTGCAATTTGTCTCAATGCAGCCGATAACCGCAAGTTAAAAACAATTGATTCGCTTCTGCTGAAAGGAATGCCTCTAAAGCATGAGGAGGACGTGAAACCCGACAGGCGCTGCCATCTTTCCGCTGCTTTCTCGCGCTGCGACGACGGATATCTGGCGAGCGTAGACATCAGCGTTGCTCGTGCGTCAGCTCGCGTCGCCACGCGAGAAAACGCTGAAAGTACGCTGCATATGGTTGGGCCTTTAACTTCTACTGAATGTGCGTCAGGTCCCCAGCGCCTCAGCCCCAGCCTTGCGAACGGAGCGAAACCATCGGCTGCCGCCCAAAACGAGAAACAAAATCCACGTCGCATGAAGTAGCGCTCCAAGAGAAAGTGACGTCATGCTGTTACGTCACTGTTTGAAGGTGGTCTGGTCCACCTGGGCCTCTACGGGATAGGGTTTGGGAATACGCCACCGGGTTTGTATCGGTATCCCGATTGACAGGAATATGGTGCGAAGGACGCCATCTCCCATCTCATAAGGAATGGTCCTGCAGACCCTTTCACTAAATACCCTCAGTCAAGCTCATGGAAGAGAAGCGCGGCAGCTCGGATTTGCACTCCGAAAAGTCCGGCGGAACGAGCTGTCATAGTCATTGGCAGGCTGCTGCTGGCGGTCACCCAACACACATAACCAGAGTACTCAAATCAAGTTTTCGCTCTCCCTTCCTACAGAGGCTTGAAATGCTAATCAACATCGTACCGCCCCTTGTTATTTGGGAGAACAAACCGCACTCTGAACTCCTGTGTTCCATAGTAACGACACAAGTTTTCTTGTGGTTAATACCGACAGTTCACGGTGGTCTCACATTTCAAGCACGTATCGACATCTAGGACGCCCATCTAGCCTGCATCCGAACATTGCAATGCTATTCCAACAGAAAGTGGTTAGAGTGCTCTACACACAGATAGGAGTAAGTTATCTATCCAGGCTGTCACACCACTCTACCCCGGCAGAGCATTAAGTTATACTCTAACACGGGAACGCCCATACCTCAGGTTGCCGTTATTCGGATATTGGGTATCAACATTCAAGCAAACGATCTCAACAGCGAAACCATCCGCCGCTTCGATATTCATGCCGCCCAGGTCGGGCGCAAGCTCACTCGGGTAGCTAATTGGCGACAGGGAATGTCCGAACACACTCTACTTCGCCTCTAACAAGCCTTCACACTCTCCATGATGACCTAGGCCACCCCCTAGCTGCTGCTGAATCGCCTCAAAAGAAGAAACACCCATAATTTTGTGACGTACCTACGCACCACCCCCTGGAGCTCGGCATCCATAAACAGCTGATGAACTCATTGAGGCTCAACACCCTTCTTACATTCATCGCCTCACACGCACGCCTACGGGCAGGACAATCCGACAACAGCTAGGCCGCACGGTCCCCTTTACGTCCTTCTGCACAACCGCAGCCTTCCTTTTTTAAAAGATGTGAATCCCGTGATACAGGTACCCTCTCGTGATACAGGTATGTGATACAGGAGCCAGAATGCTTGTCATTAAGGGGAAGATAGGGTTCTTTAAATTGTGTCTAATTGGCCTTCTCCGACGACGCGCTAAGCAGTCACAACCCAGCGTACAGCAAACTGAAAGTTAGCCATGCTATATCTAACTTTTCAGAAATTGCAAATTGATGATTTGAAAATCACAAGAAAGACCTTTTTAGGATCCGGACATTGCCAAGGATGTTTTACCAAAATATTTCGACTTCCAGCTGTAAGTGGACTTAACAGTGCCTAAAAGTAGCTGCGATGACCAGCACAGGAGACCACCAGTATTTTAACCAGCTTCACTGATGACAATGTAGAATTCTACAGTTGCGGCAACCAATTCATACCTGAAAGCGACAATACTACGCATATTCCCAAACTCATCAAGTATTGCGCTTTGTCATTTTGCTTGTGAGAAACCTCAAACTGTTTCCAATTTCGAAGGCTGCGAGATGTATAATGAAATCGTCATTCTACCTTTAGGCAACTTTTATTCGCCCCGATTCAGAGTGGTCTAACTAACCCAAAATGCGTTTTAGCTTTTACTCAGAGGGGGGCAGACATGACTGCGCTCACACCCCCCTGCCGCGCAGAAACCACAGTCGGCATCATAACACGCCCGTGGCATCCACCACAATTGTCCTCATCACAATGCGCTACAGCGGAGTAATGAAATCTACCGCAACAAAATCTACCGTGGCGCTCCCCAGATCTAGGCAGCTTATCCGCTACAAGTCATGCGCATAATACTAATGCTATGTCATCGGAGTCACCAAACTCTATAACACGTCAGCCAAGTCTTTGCCACGGATCTGTGGACTTGGCAGCGAATACCCTCAGAAGGCCAACGTTACGCTTGCTTTCTTCTCCTTTCACGGGCGCCAATAGACGGCAAGGTGCGGTATTTCCAGATCTCCAGGAGGCTTCAACATGTCACACGGCAGAACTGGCCGTAGTATCCCCAAAGAAGATTTCGATGGTTTAAGTTTTTTCAACCAAGCTAAGATTAAATACAAACCCGAACCAAGCTTTCCGGGTGCATCTTGTTGTGTCGAGACTGCATTCCACGTTCTTGAAAGCTTTTACTTCAAGTTGTAACCAAAGGAAGGGTTTCTATCGCGCAATTTTATATCTCTCAAAAATTTCGCCGAGGTGTTCGACGCAGAAATGGTAGTGTAAAGGGCCACGCCGAACAAAAAACAACATTCACGCACACTGCTCCATATCTTGCTGTCAGTAAATCAAGTAAAATTGATATTTTTCCCTAACCACTTCCAAAACCCTACGACTATTCCTTTTTCACGTACGGGCTGAGGAGGATGTTGAGGCTCTACGAGAAAGCTGTGCAGAAAGGGAACCGCTTATTTAGACCAATGCCTTGTTCACGCGAAAGACCGAGAGATCTGCTGGAGATTGTGTTATGCAGCCTCTAATAATTATATTCTTTCAGTGTTCACTAAACGTACGTATTAAATTGATTTGAAGGAGAAAGCCCCAAGCACACGATCACCAAATACTCCTCCACTTGTTCATCGTGTTTGTACCGTCCCCGTTCCGTTCACCGCCTCCGTCACCGCTATGTTTGTTATGGCGTCGTCACGTTCGCCTGACACACAGCACACATCAGGCTAATGTGGTTCCATTCTGGCACGCTCAGTGGCTAAGGCGTTGCGCTGCTGAGCACAAGGTCGCGGGTTCGATTCCCGGCCGTGGCGGCCGCTTTTCTGATGGAGGCGAAAAGCAAAAACGCCCGTGTGTACGAGATTTCGGCGCACGTTAAAGATCCCCAGGTGGTCAAAATTGATCCGGAGCCCTCCACTACGGCGCGCCTCATCGCCTGCGTTGCGTCGGCGCGTTAAACCCCACAATCAATCAATCCATTCTGGCACGCTACCCGGGTTTTATCGGGATTTACGTCACTTCACTGCTTCTTTAGAGGCCCCGGTGCAAATCCCATTCCGGTATAAATATGTGTTTATTTGTATATTCTAAATATTTTTTTTTCCAAAAACAACGTACTTGTGCAGAAGCGTATAGCACAAAGACTGCACGTACTATGGACTCAGTAAACTGTATCAGCTATGAACTTATAAGTGTTGGCATACCTTTTTTTTGCTCTTTCCTGATAATTGCACTTCGTATACCGTGTACCAACGTTCGGCATACCTTTTTACGCTCTCGATTTGTATGCTGAGCCTTTTTGCGCTCAATCTTTTCCCTTCTTACTCTCTTTTCTTTGCGTTGTGCCGTTTTCAACGTGTAGTATAAAAAACTAGACAACAGCATGGCTAACATACCAGACTTCATGTTAATTTTTTTTTTTCGTGATAAATATTTTATTTGGCTTAGGATTTAGGTTAGCTTTATTTTGTATCCATTTGTGTTGGTGTGGAACACTATGGTAACTAATTGCGTTTGATGGCACATGTTGGTGTGTTTAAAGATATGTGCGCCATACACGTCATAAAATATTTCAACCAGTTCTACAAAACGAGAAATAAATTGTTTTTTTTTTCTATTCCCGTCAAAGAGAGATTAAGAAAAGAACGATTAAGAAGGGAAAAGGTAGAGCGCGAAAAGGCTCAGCATTTAAAGCCAGTGCGTAAAAAGGTTTGCCGAACCTTGGTACACGGTATATGAAGTGCAAACAGCAAAAAAAAGTATGCCAATTCCTACAAATGCATAGATGATGGAGTTTAGTAAGTCTAAAGTACGTACAGTCTTTGTGCTATAGGCTTCTGCCCAAGTCCTTCGTTCTTAAAAAAAATTAAATATACAAATAAACACATGCTTATATCTGATTGGGATTTGAACCGGTGCTTCGAGAGCAGCAGTGAAGTTTATAAAATTTTCCAATTCTATAATTAGCACGAAACAAATTGTATGCAGTCCTCCGTGATCCGGCGCTTTTAAATGCATAGCATTTTCGTAACTCACAATGTCACGCGGCGTTGGCGTGCCTTGTCGTAGTCGGCAGGCGCGCCTTGTCGTAGTCCGCAGCCAGGCCACTACACTATAAAAGAAATTACAGTTTCCGGCGCCCGGTTTCGAACCCAAGACGCCGCGGGCGGAACGCAAGGTTCCCGGCGCACTACCGACTGAGCCACGAAACCGACACAGATTTCGATGCACCGAACGCGCGTTAT
Source organism: Haemaphysalis longicornis (assembly GCF_048455015.1). Classification (NCBI taxonomy): domain Eukaryota; kingdom Metazoa; phylum Arthropoda; class Arachnida; order Ixodida; family Ixodidae; genus Haemaphysalis; species Haemaphysalis longicornis. Next base: position 130,619,242 of record NW_027526385.1, on the reverse strand, counting down.
ATCCTTCACTCATTTATGGTTTGTTTCGAAAGCGCCACAAGTTGTCCCGCGCCTCCAAAAGATGGCGACACGGGTCCCGCGATCGAGAGATACGACTTGCCGGCGCACCCCCTCGGAAATGCTGTGCATTTGATCGTGCCCCTCGCGAGGGGGATGTCTTTTTTTCATTTTTTTAAAGCCGAGAGCTCTAAAAGGACCCTGCAACACTTTTTTGTTAGTGGATTTCACAATCAGTAAGATGCCTATGATGAGGAAAGAAAATGCACAGCCCAATGTATTTGGGCGATATAAAGCGCTACTCCATCCAAGATTCGTTCACCCGAGTGGCTAGAGAGTATGCTCAATTGTAAGTCAGAAAAAAACATGCTTTGCTTCGGGCACCCTTCTTGCGCTGAGTGGTCGTTCTTTACAGAGTGAAATGGCACTGAATATTTTTCTTTCCTTCTGCAGAAATGACTGTAGGAGCACATGGAAAGAGAAAATGCTACCATCATTCCCAAAAAAGTTTTATTTGCCGCTTATCTTCCCCGCAAAGAATGCCCAGGAAAATCGGAACCTTGCAACGATGCGGCGGACTCACTCGGGCCGCAATTTTCGCCGTGGAGCCAGGCCCGTTCTCGGCAATTTAAAAATCAGCCCGCAATCCACGAGCGTCCAGTGCGGTCTAACAACGACACTCCCAGTAGCAAACATTCCGTGCTGCCGTAAATTACACTCTGCCTATACATAACAGGTCTCGCTATTGGCGGATTTGGTAATAGTTCTGCTTTAGGAAGCCTAGATGAAAGGTTCTATTCCGCGCCCGAGAGTCAGATGCGAGTTTTTTTGCAGCATTTTCTCGTGGGTGACCTGAGACGACAACCTACGCAAGCAGAAACGCCAGTGCACACACATTCACCTAATAATGAGGAAACCTTAGATCTCTCATAAACTGCGAAAAGTACCCGTAGTTTAGTCCGAAAAATCACCTCTGGCAGGTAAATTGGAACGGGTCATTACAACAGCAGCAAGGAGCAATAAACTGCACTCACCTCCCACAATACCAGAATGAATAAGTAATTTGCCGGATGCCTGCCCAGTGGACGCTGACCGTGACCGTACGTGCATTGAAAAAGTGCACGTTGAGGAGAGCTCTTCCTTATTGGAAGCTGTACTTGAATTGCACCAGTTCCGCCAGTAGGGGGAATTTTTGTCAAAAGTGGTAGATACGACATCGAACGAAAGGACACAAAGACAAAGCAGCAGTGAAGATTCTTTGATGATCATTTGCTATCGGCTTCAATTAACAGAAGCAGAGCTAAGTGCCTCAGGAATGGTTTTCAACTTTGTTAATCATAAATAGCAGCGCGGCCCAAAGTATAGCTGAGGGATAGAGAGACTCTGGAAGAGTTTAGATGGTGCTACCTGCTATTCAGATTAACGGCCTAACGTGTGTTTAAAGTTGTGGAAAGATCTCTATGGTCGTGGAGCTTTTCCCTCTCGTGTATAGGGAGCACTAGCGAGTGAAAATATTATTACGTTGCGGCAGGACAACGCTGAGACAAACCATGCGTCACGGTAAAGCGATTTGTGAACAAAATAACACGGTCTATTTACAAGTGCCCATAAAATACCAGCCAGGCTGGGTGCTGCCCATTTCTTCGTTGCGGTCTCTATTGGATGAATATGGCGCTACGCGAAGCTTGGTACTTCTTCTCGTAACAGTACTAATTGGTCTAACGTGTGAGTTAGACAGGCTTAGGCAATATATTAATAAATAGGCAAACAGCTATGTAGAAGTAAATTAGGAGGTGACTTTGAATAGCATTATTTATTAGTTTTACTTTTCTATTGCTGTATGGCTGGATTACACTGACGTAGAAAATGCCGCTTAAATGTGAATAAACGCTTTTAGTGCCAGTCCCGGCTACTTTTAATTGGCATTTGTATGATTAAAAATACCAGTATTCAAAACATAATTGCTGTGTCAGCTTACATTATCCTGCATTCAGCGTGAACCCTGCAATATTGCAAGTTTAACCATGGTTAAAATATAAATACCTAGAATATAATCACTAAAATCCGAATACGTAGTGGTTATTTCGGGCAATACCGCCCATAAATACAAAAAGGTCATACTACAACTGTTAGCCAAAGTTGGGTTGACCAAGGTGGACCTGAAACTTTATCACACAAATATTTTAGGCCAACAAATTATTTTTACTTTGCATGTCTGTTTCAGTAGGCGGACGCAGATAAATCTTGCTTTTACTTTTTAAGGCGCAAGCTTCATACTTTGCGTAAATTGTTGCTTGTGAGGTGTTGTTCAATACAGGAATGGTTTGTATAGTTTTTCTTTAAGTATAGTTTTTGTAAAGTCTGCTGTAGTTTTTATACGCCCACAGGCGTTAAACGATTAACCCCAAATTATTCTGGTCATATTCTACAAACACCTTTACACCAAATTTTCGAGTTCTGTAGATTTAACTGAACGTGCGCCGAGCACTCACCGCTTTATATGCGCGCTTGAAGGAGAGAAGACAGCGGAGGAAAGTTGCGCATGCGCACACATGCGCGCACAAGCGCGCCGGAGCACATGCCAATGTAGGCGAAGCGCGCCAGCTGTTGTTATGATAATGAGCCGGAGAGAGCGCATAAAGCACAGCTGTCGGAGAGAAGAACGGAGGAGAGTTTGCGCATGCCTAATGAGGAGTGCGGACTACGCCGGTCAACGCGGGACAAGCCGAGTGAAAAAGATGCCTTGCATCTCATACGCTTTTCTACTGCTTTCCTCATTTTCAAATAACCAATATAAAGCACTCAATCTTCTGCAGTACTATTACTTTCAGCGTTTAGCCACTTTGTATTGGTTGATTTCGGCACTCCAGAATGTTTACGACTCAAGTCGTAACGGGGTATTCGAGGTCCGGTACGAAGTGGCGACGAATATTTCGGGGTGTTGCTACGGGCACCCAAAGATGGTCCAGAAGGCTGGGAATAAAAAGAGGAGGGGTGCTGATTCACCGCCGCCGCCATAGTGATCGTCGTCGCCGTCATCATTGTCGTCGCCAATGCCATCATCGTCGCCGTCGCCGACGTCCGAGACGTTACCTCCTCGTGAAACAAATGCTAGGGAGCATGGTCACTCCAGGACGTCATGGCAGTGTCACTGAAACTTGGTACGTGGATCTGCTCCCTAAAGTGGCTTGCGAGCAAAGCTGTGCCTTCAAAACGGAGGTGAAGACCATCCGCGGCAAGTGCGCGGATGGGAGGAATTGTCTAGAAGCCATGATCAAAAAAGCAGCAAATCCAGGAGCGCCTCCAAATGTCCCGCACAAGGCCATTGAAGAGGGGTGCCTTCTGGTTGAACGTTTCATAAATTACTGGTTGTGGTAGCCCTGACGCCGGTCTCCAGCTGAAGGCAGAATGAGGCAAGTGAAGATGTTCGTGATTCCAGTACGTTTTTTTCTGACAGGCTGGAGAAGCGTCCGGTGACCTTCAAATGCCGACTAAGCAAAAGTCGAAGGTAAGTCGTTCGTCCCGACGTGGAGTACAAGGTTGCTCGTCAAAGGAGGCACGAACTCCAGTAAGCTGCTTAGTTCAATAATGCGAGACCCTGACTTACACATGAACATCGGAGTGCCATCTTGAAAGGGATTGAATTACTGGTGAAGATATTTTGTCTGAGCCCCGCACGACTGCTGTCCACGCAGTGTTCTTGGGGTACGGGCACATGATCTTTTTCTTTTTCATTGTGGCCGTTGGGGTGTCCATGGTTGAGAAATATGCAAACAATGTTTTCCTGGGTGCAGATTGAAAAATAGGAAAAGATGTTTTCGATCACGGTCTGAGGGACGGCCTTGGTCAGAATACAGTGATGGCATTTGTCGTACAGCTTATATATGTTTCAAAATTAAAAATTATCAGAAAAAAGTTAAACCAACTTACCATCGACTGCTAAGTCGGCGCCTTGAATGTGAGCGGATGCTTCCCGAACCTGTCACCAAAGAGCGTCCTAGTATCACGAGGATCTACAGTAGCCTCATTCTGCCTAGAACTGTAGACCGGTGTCGGGGCGACCACAACCAGCAATTCATCTAACGTTTTGACCAGAAGGCACACCATTTCAACGGGGTCATGCGGGCTTTTGTAGACGCTCCTGGCCTGGCTACTTTTTGGATCATGACTTCAAGTCCACTCCTCCCATCCCCGCACTTGCTGGGGGTGGTCCGCCTAAGTTTGAAGGCACAGCTTCGCTCGCAAGCCACTTTAGGGAGCTTCTCATCTCATACCAAGGTTCAATGGAACTTCCTTGACATCCTGGAGTGACCCCACTCCCGACCATTTGCTTGACTAGCGGTTACGTCTCAGAAGGCGACGGCGGGAATTCCGGTGGTGGCGGCGGCAGCGCGGACGGCGGCGGTGGTTCGGCCTGTGGTGGCGGTGACGGCGGTGGTGGTGCGGTCTCCATTGGCCGCGGCGGTGGCAGCGATGGCGATGTCGTGGGCGGCGGCATTGGTCCGGTCTTCGGGGATGGCGGCGACCATGGTGGTGACGGCGGTGGTGATGGCGACGACGATGGCTGCGGCGACAACGGCAACGACGACGGCGACATGGTTCGAATCCTGGTGCCGGACAGGACCGTGGTTCAAATCCCGGTGCCGGACAATTCCCACCGGATTATAAAAATGCGCGTGTTGATGGAATTGCAGGGGGGTTGCAAGCTGGGCTAGCTGAAAAACATTCTTGGATAAAACCAGCGCGAACTCAGACAAAGACAGAGGAATCGGTGGTACTTTTGCTGCACTTCCTTCGTCTTTGTGTGAGTTCCGGCCGGTTTTATCGAAGAATTGATGGAATTGGCTTGGGGTGCGGGCTGACCCCGGCGCCCTTTGCGGGTAACGCTCTCCCTCACCAGAGCAGGACTGGCCACACTGGTATAGTAATGGCCACAACCTCCCATGAACACGCCATTAACCCAAGGCCCTCAAACTCCAGTGGTTGCGAAGCAACTGACCACTGCGGCGGTCAGACCTATGATGCAGCAGAGGGTGCAAGAATCCTAGGAGCCGGACAGGCCGCCATTGGAATCGAACCTGGCAAGGCAACGTTTAACCTGAAAACTTTGTCCAGCGAAGCGAGTGTAGAGGTGTTGTTCGGGATTTTATAGGGCATAGATGGAATGCAATCGGGCTTAGCGAGGCTGGGAGGACAGGTGAAGCCTTTACCGTGCTGAAAAATTGCCACGTCTTTTGTTACCGAGGTCTAGTGGCAGAAGAGAACCGAGGGTGGGATTTGTAGTCAATACAAGGATAGCTCGCAACATATACGAACACTATGGCAATAACGAAAACGTTGCTGGTCTTTTAATTATACTTGACAACAGGTACAAATTCAAGGAGATACAGGGCTTCGGGCCTACATCCAGCCCCGACAACAAGCTAGTTGAAGGCCTCTATGAAGATGTGGAATCGGCAAGGGATTAACTAAAACCACAGTATACTGTAGTTATGTGAGACTTCACCGCTCAAGTGGGCAAGAATCAGGCTGGAGACAAGGCATTTCGGAACTATGGTCTGAGCTGTACAAATAGCAGGGGGGATTTACTACTCGAGTTCGCAGAACGGAATAATCTACGCATCAAGAACAACTTCTTCTGCAAACGGGAGAGCCGGACGTTGACGTAGAGGAGCCCGCATGGGGAGCATAAACACGGAATAGACCTCATAATATGCGATAACCCAGGCGTCGTGTAGGATGTGGAAGTTCTCGGAAGGGAAAGATGTAGTGACTACTGTATGGTAAGATATCGAATAAGACTAGATTTGAGGTGGGAGCGTAACAAGCTAGTAAGTAATAAACATATCAATGAGCTAACTGTAGGACGTAAAGATGAAGAATTGAGGATCTCGCTACAGAACCAATATTCAGCACTTACCGAAGAAGCAGAGATTACGACACAGGAAACCAGCGACATTGTTACTCGGGTTATCACAGAGTGTACGTTAAAAGTCGAGGGTACGATGGCTAGACAGGATACTGGTAAACTTTCCCAGGAGACGAAACACTAATTAAAAAATGCCAAACCATTACAATCTCCACCCCAAATGACAGAATAAAACTAGTGGAGCTTTCGAAGTCACTAAGCGTAAGACATATGACATAGGGTGGTATAATATGGAGAGGATCGAGTATGCTGCAAAGAACGAAGGCAGCCCGAAAGCAGGGAAGAGGCGCTTAGGCTCGGGAAAAATGACATGTATGCACGTAAAGACAAGCAAGGCAACGTCATCAGAAAAAGAGATAGAATAGTCCTTGTAGCCGAGGAGTTCTATTCAGATCGGTGAAGTAGCCAGGGCATCCAGGATAATGCCGAACGAGAAGGTAGTTCAGAGGAGGTAGACATCCCACCTGTAACGACAGAAGGAGTAAGGAAGGTTTTGAAAGCAATAAACGGGGGCAGAGCACCTGGTAAGGATCATAAAACAGCATACCTCTTGAAAGATGTCGGGCAAAGCGCACTAGTGATACTGGCAAACTTGTACACGCAATGCCTAATTAACGCGAGTGTACCGGAATCATGGAAGAACGCGAAAATTATCCTAATCAATGAGATAGGCGACATGAAAGACTTGAAAAATTAGAGGCCGAACAGCTTCAGCTTGCAGTCATTCGTCTACAATGTACATACCAAGGTAATCGCAAACAGAATTTCTCCCACCTTAGATTTCAGTCAACCTAAAGAACAAGCAGGGTTCCATAAAGGATTTCAACAATGGACCACATTCATACGATCAATCAGGTAATAGATATGTGCAGAGTATGCTGAACACTTATATATAGGTTATATAGATTATTCGAAACCATTTCACTCTGTCAAAACCTCAGCATTCATTCAGGCATTACAGAATCAGGGTGTAGATGAGCATTATGTAAGAATACTAGAGGATATTTACAATGGGGTCTACAGCTACCATCATTTTCTATAAGGAGAGCTCTAAAATACCTATAAGGAACGGCGTCAGACAAGGAGACACAATCTCTCCAATGCTATTCACAGCATGTTTACAAGAAGTATTCAAAACGTTGGATTGGGAACAGGTGGAAATAAGGGTTAATGGAGAATATCTCAGTAACTTCAGACTTGCCGATGGCGTTTCCTTGCTGAGCAACTCGGGAGACGGAGTGCAAAGCATGCTTACCACACTGTGGGCCTAAACCATTGGCCGGAAAATTATTACGCCGAAAACTAAAGTAATGATCAATAACCTCGGGACAGCGCATCGAATTGAGATTGGTGGCGAGGCAGTAGACGTGGAAAGCGAATATATATACCTAGGACACGTTTTGACACAAGATCCCAACCATGAGGCAGATATATTTAGAAGGATAAGATTGCAGTGGACCGCATTTGGCATGCATTATCAGATAATCAATGGCGCCTACCATTGACCCTAAAGAAGAAAGTGTATGACAGCTGCATCTTACCGGTACTCACATACGGGGCAGAAACTTGGAGGCTCAATAAGAGGGTTCAACTAATATTCAGGGGTCCTCAGTGAGCAAATGGAGCGACAAATTATAGGTGGTAACATTAGGGACAAGAAGAGAGTGAACGAATGCGTGTTAAGCACATATTAGTAGAAATAACCACGAAGAAATGGACGTTGGTAGGGCATGTATTGCGAAGGCAAGATAACCGTTAGTCATTAAGGGTAACGGACTGGATCCCTAGATAAGGTAAGCGTGGCAGGGGGCGGCAGAAAGTATATGGCCAGATGAGAACAAGAACTTTGCGGCGATAACTATGTCGCAGTTAGCACCGGACCGGGATAATTGGAGGTTATTAGGTGATGCCTTTGCACTGCGTACGGCGTAGGTAGGCTGTTGATGAATATGATATGGTACAAACACTTATATATATATATATATATATATATATATATATATATATATATATATATATATATATATATATATATATATATATATATATAGTTGAGAAAATGGTAGACGCACGATTAAAAACAAACCCAGTTGTTTACTGACGTTTAACTCAGTAAACCACTAATCACTGTCAGTAATCCACTATATATATACCACTAACCACTCAGTAAACTACTCAGCTCCTCGGCAGTGCCAGCGACATATGTGCGGGGTCACCCCCCTGCGACGAAGCATTAGTGACGCTACGGCGTCTTCTTACATCCCTCCCGCTACTGCGGCACTTCGATCCGTCCGCTCCAACCGAGGTCCACACTAATGCCTGTGGAATCGGTCTCATTGCTCTGCTTGCCCAAAGAAAGCCTGGTATTGAAGAGTGCGTCGTAGCATACGGGAGCTGCACGCTGACGAAAGCGATGTCGAAGTACTCCGTAACAGAGAAGGAGTGCTTGGCGATAATTTGGGCACTGGGAAAGTTCATCCGACACTTGTTTGGTCGCCCATTCGATGTCGTCACCGATCATCATGCACTCGGTTGGCTCTCCTCCCTCAAGGACCCATCGGGTCTTCTTGGTCGCTGGGCTCTCCGACCGCAACAATACGACATCCTGGTTATTTACCGTTCAGGCCGCAAGCACTCTGATGCTGATGCTCTTTGACGCTCACCAGTGCCTACTGAAGTTTCCTGCCTTGCCTCAAGTAACAGTGATTTACATCTGTCGCCTCTTGCAGTCAGCAACATGTCAGCCGAGCAACGCAAGGACCAGCGGATTGTTTCTCTTATTGGGATGCTCTCCGGTACATCACCTGACAGGGAATCTCAGGCCCTACGCCGCCAGGTTTCTCACTTTGCACTCTGTGACGGCCTACTCTACCGCCACAACTACTTCTCCGACAGCCGAAAGTGGCTGCTGGTCATACGCCGTCATTTTAGCAGCGACATATGCACCTCCTTTCACGCTGATCCAAGTTGCGGACATGCTGGCGTACTAAAGACCTATGAGCGTCTTCGCCTACGATACCACTGGCGCGGCATGTATACCTCCATGCGAAAGTACGTGCGCTCTTGCCCTGAATGCCAACGCCTAAAATCGCCGCCGTCCCGCCTTGCCGGTCCTTTGCTGCCACTGCCTTGCCCAGCAAAGCCCTTCGAACGTGTCGGCATCGACCTGTGTGGCCCACTTCCGTCAACTGTAGCCGGAAACCGATGGATCATTGTTGCCGTGGATCTGCTTACTGGGTACGCCGAAACCGATGCTCTTCCGGCCACCAAGCGATGCTCTTCCGGCTTCTAAGCGATCGAGGGCGGGTTTTGTTGTCTGACGTTATTGAAGCCCTACTGTCTGAGGGCCACTTCGTTCATCGGACTACCACATCATACCATTCACAAACGAACAGGATCACGAAACGCTTGAATCGCACCCTTGGTGACATGCTCTCCATGTAGGTGTCTGCTAACCAATCGAAGTGGGACCTCGCACTCCAGTTCGTATTATTTGCTTACAGTACGGCAACGCCGACTACCACGGTATTCTCGCCGTTTTTATTGTTGTATGGGCGAGAGCCGTCCTGCACAATCGACACGACACTCCCCTACAAGCCTTGCTCGCCGTCTGAAATAATTTTTATTTTATTGCCAAACAAAAGCAAAATACTGCTCGTTACTTGTATGCTCCATGATCGCTGACTTGGAAGCAGTTGAAAGTATAATCTGTTTCGGTAGGAAACATGCTTTACACAGCGTGCATGAGAAATTGCACCTGCTGCAAATTCGCGGATATTTTGCGGCACCGAACGCCGGGGCGATTTCTCGCCCTATTTCGCTTGTATTTTGCTACAAAAACAGGCGCCATGTTCATGCTGTTACGAAGCATTACGTCACTTTCACGCAGCCTGAAGTTGCTAATGCATGACGTAGTCGTTCAAGCTAAATGTTTAAACCATTTCAGGCCTTGTCAGCCAATCACATAGAGGGCGTGTATTACGGGCATTGTTGTTGGTAAATATCAAAGACTGGCGTACGTTATCATGTCTAGTGCTTCTAGTCTGGTTTTTTATTCCGGCCAAGAATTGTGCGCTTTAAGTAGAGAAATCAGGCGAAATTTCGAACTGGTGCCCGTAAACGTCATAAAACGTGAAAATAACGACAGCACACCCAACCGCTTTGTCAACCGGACCCAGGTGACCAAAGTTTAAAGCCAATCAGACTAGACTTCTGGCAAATTGCCGGCAATTTGTGCAGTTGAGATCAGGGCCCATGGTCGTGATACGAACGCCCACGTCCTCATCCGTAGAAGGTTTAGCAGGTGGCTAGGGAAGCTACCGCTTGCACAAAAGTTGAGGTGTCAAGCCGTGTAGCAGTGAAGCCGATGTGCTGGCGGTGCGAAGGGCTCCCTTCAGAACTCTGGTAGGATTATCGGATAGGCAGGTCATCTGCGCCAAGTGAAGCGAGTGCGAAGAGATCCGCGTGTTAATGGAGCTCGCGCTGCTGAAGCTTGAATGTCGTAGCGTGCCGCCAGGGGCGGCATTTCGGATCGTAGTGCCGTCAAGCTTACCGAAAAGGCCTGTAGTGCCAAATGACGCTAGGCCACCTGCCCGGCACGACGCCGGATACTCGACCCAAGACATTAACAGGGGCCATTAAAATGTCATTGTCAAGGCGTGGGAATCAGAGTTTGGGCACGTTGAATGTGCTAGAATGTGGCAGTGGTCGCTACGAATGGTGGACCGTGTTACCTTGCTGCCATCTGGAACCCGAGAACCGAAGCCACAATCCCCAGCTCGGCGTCGCGGGAACGCTTCCGAGGGTTCGTTCCACTCACCAGGAGCTGCAAAAGATACGGTAGGAGCCAGGCAATGTCGACCAAGCTGGCTTTATTGCTCAGTCCTGTTATGGAACTCGCACTGGACTGGCTGTGCCGAGCTTGGGCGGACAATGGAAACTCCAAGAGCTCATTAGCTGTCCGTGGCTGCGGACTTGGTCTGTCTCCTTGTCTCGGGGTTGAGGAATATCAGCTCCTTTCTCCATCCCGCGCCATTCCAGATGTGACGTTTGGACGTTGCCCCGGTACCACCGTTCGTATCATTCCACGTGCTTACGAAGCCGTCCTTCACGGGGACGTGCCCAAAACAACCTTGATGCGCCCACAACTCAGGTGGAAGAGTCACGTAAGCGCGGGGCGGGGAGTGAACAATAACCGGCAAGACCTCCTTTGTTCCCCAACGCGCCATCCCTTCTCTCCACGTAACGCGTGCAAGGTACAAAAATGCGTCGAAACAAGTCCCCTGGGGCGGCTTCTCTACGCGACGCAAAGTGATTCCGCCGGTTGAAGCCGCCGTAGTAGTTACCCGTTAGCGCGCTCCTGCATTCCGGCTGGAGAACGAGACGAGAAAGAACGACGCTTCCTGCACCTTCCACCAACACAAACCAGCGGACCCACAGCTGCACTCCGAGATTAACTCCACAGTCATGGGGAGTACGCGTTGCCCGGCTCGAGAGCTCGAGTCCCCGGTTCAGCGGTAAGCAGGCGCCTCCCGTTCTCGTCGGCGCAAAATCGAAGGGTCTCGTCTCCACGGCCGTAACAAGGCACCCGCCTTACACGCTTCCACCTGACTAGGAGCCGGACGACCACCTACGCTACCCTGTTGTCGACATCAAGATCACGCCCCATCGCAGTCTGAATAGCGGCCAGGGCATCATATCTGATAGAGATCTAATAAATGAGACTGAAGCAGATCTGCTCGACGGCCTTCGTGATCAGGGCGTGACAGCAGTGCGGCGAATCACGATACGCCGAAACGACCAAATAATAGCTACTAAACACATAATCTTGACATTTGACCCCTCAACACTTCCTGAGTCGGTCAGCGCAGGTTTCCTGAGATGTCCGGTCCGACCCTACGTGCCGAACCCACGCCGCTGCTACAAGTATCAGCGGTTTGGACATGGCACTAATGCTTCTCGTGGTCGACTAACATGCACCAAGTGTGCACAACATGATCATGCATCTGACAACTGCCCATCGCAAACCCTCATCTGTGCGAACTGCAAGGGACCCCACGGGGCCTACTCTAGAACATGCGAGAAATTCAAACAGGAGAAGGAGATCATCAAGGTTAAAGTGACTGAGAATCTTACCTTCCCAGAGGCGCGAAAGAGGTTCGCCTCTTTCCCCCTGGGGAGGTATGCCGACGCAGCTCGCCGGGGGGCGGAGCCGCGTCTAGTTTCGGCGGGGACCCAGTACCGCGAGTCGGACCTGGTCCCGCTCCGCCCCCCCTGGGTTGCCTCTGGCCGCCCAACCCACCACCACGCCGCTTGCTGAGGCAGCAGCGGTTGTGGTGGCAACCTCTTCTGTCGGGACCGGTGCCGCTCCCGTCCGTGGCTCCCCATCGTCCAGTGCGTTGGAGTGTGCCATGGACACCACGAGCCCCGCACCGGCTCCCACCGCCACCGCACCGCCCGTGCCACTTCTGGTGCCTCCGACACCACCGGCGGTGGCGGGTCAAACGAAGGGCCCCCGAAGGGGGCCAAGTCCCGGGGGGCCCGGTTCGACGGGCACACCCAGGACATCGGACGGCGAGATGGACGTCGTGCCGTTCTTGCCTGCAACGCAGCGCAAGGAGCGGCCTCCGACGTCCAAGCCTTCAGATAGGCCGCCCAAAAAGCCCAATCCAAGAGTCACAGCCCAGAAAGACGACACATAAGCATACACACTCCAGTAGCTCTCACACTAAATAATGGGAAGAGAAAATATTGTTCAATGGAACTGCAGAGGCCTTCTGAATAATCTTGACGACGTGTATGAGATTCTGCATACCAATCAGCCAAGTGTAATGTGTGTTCAGGAAACACATTTGAATTCTAAACACACAAATTTCTTGAATAGTTACCTGGTATACAGGAAAGACAGGGATGGCTGCACACACTCTTCTGTAGTGTGGCCATAATCGTCCGGAAATCATTAGCATGCCACCCTGTGACTTTAAACACTATCCTTGAGGCTGTAGCAATACGCTTAATAATATTTAATAGGTTGATAACGGAATGCTCCATATACATTCCTCCTGATGTTACACTTTTGAGTTCAGACTTCTAGGCGCTGGTTGACCAGCTGCCCGAACCATACATTCTAACAAGCGATCTTAATGCTCACAATTCTCTTTGGGGCTCTTCTCGTACGGATGCCCGAGGTCGCCTGATAGAGAGGTTTCTTACATCCTCTGGAGCATGCCTTTTCAACAATAAACAGCCTACATACCATAACATAGGTCACAACACATACTCACATCTTGACCTGGCTATTGGCTCTGCAATTCTCTTTCCATGTCTTGAGTGGGGTGTGGGCACGGACCCATATGGTAGTGACCATTTCCCCACTTCATTAACGTATATAGGTACAGGCCCGAGCAGTCCGTCTTCCCATAAAAGCTTTAATGAAGCAAGAGCTAACTGGAATACATTTACAGAGACATCCAAACTACACCACACATTCATAGGACACCTACACGTAGATGAAGCTGCACAACTCCTCACGGCGCACATCCTCGACGCCGCCGAAAAGTCCATTCCCCACGCCTCTGGTGCCCCGCGCAACCAGAGGAGGCCGTGGTGGAATGAGGACTGTAGGCGGGCGCGAGAGGCCCAGAACAAGGCGTGGGGTGTCCTTCGTCGGTACCCCACGTCGGGTAACCTTATTTTGTTCAAACGGGCCAAGGCGTTAGGAAAACGTGTGCGTCGTGAGGCAAAACGAGAGAGTTGGCGTTCCTTCATAACATCAATAAACTCCTACACAGACACACGCAAGGTATGGACACGTATACGCAAACTCAAAGGACAACATACACACAGCCTGCCCCTGGTAAGTACAACAGGGGACACACTGGAAGACCAGGCTGACACACTCGCACAACACTTCCAACACGTGTCCAGTTCAGCACACTACACGAACACTTTCCTGAAGTATAAAGCCTGTTGTGAAAAGAAGTCCCTACAAGACAACAAATCACAGACTTCTTACAACTCCCTGTTTTCACTACATGAGCTGAGGGCTGCTCTGAGCACGTGTAAACCCTCAGCTCCAGGCCCAGACAACATTACATACACAATGATACAACACCTACACGCAGACACACTTGTAACACTTCTACATCTATATAATAAAATGTGGCTTTCGGGGCACATTCCACACTCTTGGAGGGAGGCCATTGTAGTGGCTTTCTTGAAGGAGGGAAAGGACCCGTCGTCCCCCTCAAGTTACCGTCCAATAGCCCTGACGAGCTGCCTGTGCAAGCTCTTCGAGAAGATGATCAATCGGAGGCTCGTGTACTTCCTCGAGTACAATGGTCTTCTCGCGAGCTGCCAGGCAGGCTTTAGGGTGGGGCGATCGACGAACGATCAACTGGTTGCACTTGACTCATACATCAAGGATGCCTTCGTGCATAAGGAGTACTGCTTAACTGTCTTTTTCGACCTCGAGAAGGCCTACGACACCGCTTGGCGTTATGGGATCCTTAGTGACCTCAGGTCATTCGGTGTTTCGGGTAATATGTTGAACACCCTTGTTAGTTATTTGTCGGAGAGAGCGTTCAGAGTAAGAGTTGGTTGTGCACTTTCAGAGGTCCACGTCCAAGAAAATGGCGTGCCGCAAGGTGGCGTGTTGAGTTGCACTCTCTTTATCGTAAAGATGAACGCTCTTGGAAAGGCACTGCCACCAACAATCTCTTATTCTATGTATGTAGACGACGTGCAAATATCTTTTAAATCATGTAATATGTCAATATGCGAACGTCAAGTCCAGCTTGGTGTCAAGAAGCTTGCCGGCTGGGCAGACAAGAATGGGTTTAAATTGAATCCTGCAAAAAGCTCCTGCGTTGTGTTCTCCAGGAAGCGCGGGGTCCATCCGGACCCAGACATTACTCTGAATGGCGTGTCGCTTCCTGTGAACAAGGAGCACAAGATCTTAGGTGTTGTGTTTGACCAGAAACTCACATTCTTTCCACACATCAAGAAACTTAAACATAAATGTCTGAAAACAATGAATATACTTAAGGTTCTCTCCCATCAATCGTATGGTTCCGACAAATAACTCCTACTACGGCTTTATACTGCTTTGGTTGGGTCTCGTTTAGACTATGGCAGTGTGGTATATGGGTCGGCGAGTAAAACAGCGTTGCGAATGCTTGACCCAGTGCTACACTTGGGGCTACGGCTTGCGTCGGGTGCTTTTCGCACTAGCCCTGTCGAGAGTCTGTATGCCGAGTGTAATAAGTGGAGCCTTGAGAACCAACGGACATACATGGACTTACTTTATGCTTTTAAAATTTCATCGCTGAATAACCATCCTTTCTATCCTGTCTTTAACGACACATCCACATCTGTGCTTTTTGTAAATCGCCCATCCGTTCCTCTGCCCTTTTCACTTAGAGTGAGAGAGCGAGCCTCGGATCTGAGCGCTTCGTTTTTAGATGTGTACAGATCATCCTTTTCAGACATTTTACCTCCTTGGAAAGTTCGTCCTGTGTCCTCCGACCTTTCTTTTATGAAACTTGACAAAAATCGGGTACCGCGAGCTGCAATACTGCAGCACTTTCTGTATCTGCAGTTTAAATACCCACTTGCTGAATTTTACAGTGACGCGTCTAAAACCTCCACTATGGTCTCCTGCGCTGCTCATGGTCCGAATTTCAGTGCAGCCAGAACCATGAGCGTCCACACGACAATTTTTTCAGCAGAAGCGTATGGGATTTTGCTCATTGTACGTCACATACTTGAAAATCAAATTCCGAAGTCTATCATCTACACAGATTCCTTGAGTGTTGTTCGCGCACTGTCATCGTATACACCCCCCAAAAACCACATAGTTAATCTCGTATTTAACACTATCATGTCTGTGTATGCAAAGAAGCATCAGCTGCTCCTCTGCTGGGTTCCAGGACACGCTGGGATCGCTGGGAATGAGTTGGCAGACGAGAGGGCTGCTGCTGCTGCACTCAGGAACACTGTAGACATAACAACCGTACCCTACACAGACCTCAAGCCACACATAAGACAACACCTGCGCAGAACATGGCAAACACACTGGGACGAACAGACAGACAACAAACTACATGTAATAAAGCCACACTTGGGACGGTACACAACTGACTCACGCAACAGACACACGGAAGTCGCCTTGGGTAGGCTGCGGATAGGGCACACCCATGCGACGCACTCGTATCTGCTGACGGGATCTTCTAGACCCCAGTGCGGCAGGTGCGGAGAGGCCCTATCCGTAGTGCACATACTAATCACATGCAAGGCACTTCACACAACACGACACAAACACTTCAGAGAACTCGACAGACAACATATTCCCCTACATCCATCGTTTTTTCTGGGTGATGATGCCATTGTTTCCGTGAAACGTGTGTTTGAGTATTTGTCCGACGTCAAGTTTTTAAACCTCATTTCCTATCACGCATCATGAAATCTGGCCCTATACACCAGCCATGCTCATTGCGGTGTTGTGATTTTACTTTTCTTTTTGCTGATTTTAGTTAGTGTTTAAGGTTTCACCCCTATCATCGACTATTGTTTTGGCGCTCTTTGCCCCAGTTGGCCTTGCGCCATAAACATCCAACGATCATCATCATCATCACTCTGTTGTCGAGACCAGCGAGTGAACGGACCCCGTTTAAACCCTTACTGATTAAACTTAATCGTTATCTGTTCATATTCGTTACTGTCTGTGTCTCTTTTCCTCTCAACTCTGCATGGACCCACCCAAAAGGGAAACATTGTCCCAGCCCCTCAGCGGCTCGTCATACAGACCTCTGCTGAAAATTTATAAGCATAGTATTCCCGAATCCCAACGTAACCTTGTATGGGAGAGAATGTTTTCCAAAGGGTGAGTAGGGTGGCGATGGAGACGCCAGCGCTCTTGGGCCGAGATCGCGGAGGGCAAGTGCGCTCAGCGAATGCGCAATGGCGCGACCGCTGGTGGGGCTGTGCCACGGAAAGCTGCTTCCTGGTTTCAGCGGTGCCAGGCAGTTACAACTAATGGTCGTGCGCAGCCGTCATGGGGACCACAGTGCTATGGTCTGCGCGCGTGGTGATGCTTAGCGGGCTTTGCTGCCAAAGCAGCAACCGCGTGTCGGTGGCGCAGCGGCGGTTAGCCCTAACGGCGATGCCCGACCGGCATGGGGACCCACGTGGTACCCACAATGAAGAGATGCTTGTTGAATGCAGTGAAAATTTTCCCCCTTCACAGCGCTGGTGCGCCTTCTCCTGGTATGGCTCGCATCCTTTTCCTAATCTTTTTTTTCTTCTTCTGCCCGGAACACCACGAGCGGGAGTTTTGTTGTTTTTGTGCTTGCATTCAGCTCGCACGTAATAAAACATATCGCCGCCCACTTGAACGCGCTGTTTTTACTTTGGGGGCACATTTATTTCCTAATATCCTAAAAACGACCCCAACAAGAATTTTTAATTACACGAATGCAACGACTTCCCGTCAAGTACGTATATTTTGCCTCACATAAAGTTCATTTTTGTGTCCTAATAATCTAAATAATGAAGCATCGTATGAGTGGTTCCGGTCATTCTAAGTGTTTTGAACGGTTCTCTTCATATAAACTTCTTGTTGAAGTATCTTCTTAACTTGGCCGGAATACTGATTTGAGAGGAGAGCCGGTACCGTTTTCAAGCCCGAATCGTTACATAACGCTGCGAGACACTCTGACCGCTTACAAAGTACGACGAGAAGCGGGCTGTTAAACTGCTCTGCACTTAAAATTCACATCCGCCTAGTCCTGCTTACATCCCTGACATGTGTAAAGATTTTTATGCTTCTCTCAGTGAGACAAATTTAATATGTCCCCAAGTTATATTTTTTCTCACGCTGTTTTTTGCTGGCTTTTATTTATTTGTTATCTTCCGCTGCACTATGGTGAAGTGCGAATTCGGTGATGCGTTTATAAATGTTCAATTCATTTCGCAAACAAATTGTGACAAATCTTTCAGGAATGCTGTTTCCTGTGCTCCCGGAGTAGAAGGAAAAGAAAGATAAGGTATCAATCTTTTCAGGAGGAGGAGGATAAACTTTATTGACAGCATCGTAGTGTGGTGTGGGGCCCTCTGTCCAGGGACTCCATTGGAGACTCCTGCCGCCACGGCCCTTTCCACCAGCCTAAGCCGGGAATCATGACCGGACCTGAACAGCTCCTTCTTCCACTACTCATGGGAAGGGTGCGCTATTCTGTGAATTTTGGGGTTTGCGGAACACTCTCATACCATATGGTACAGGGTGCCCAGGGCAGCGCAAAATTTGCACAGCGTGAAGTACTGCGTGGGATGGAGCAAGTGAAGTTTGACGGATGAGGAAACGTATTTGTTTGGAGGAGCCGGGGGCAGTGCTCCTGCCCTTTGGTTCGAGATTGATGACAGGGGGGATAGATCATTTTTGGCACTTATAGTACCCCGTTGTCTTGATATGTAACCAAAGGATACGCGGTCTCTACCTACACCCTCGCGTCGCATGGAGGGATAGATCTCGGGCGATGTCGTGGGCGGTCGTTTTGTCTGGATTTTTCCCCAGTTTCCTAATTAGGCGGACCTCGACCATCTTTCTCCTCCACGGGGAGCGTACCGCCCCTCCGACAAGTATTTATAAATGCAGTTAGCACAATCACTGATGACGTATCAAGATTTGCCAATGCCTTGTTTGTTATTTGGTCTGGTCTGAGAGTGGTGTTCCTGTGAATTTTCCAAATGCTGCCTTGATTTCGAAGATTTAATGTCACTGTCCAACTTGGAGTTGGGGGGTACTGTTTAGTTGGCGAATAGTGGAGTGGAAGATTTTGGTATATATCTTGTTTGCAGTTCTTGAACGAGGTCATCCTGCGTTCCGGGGAACGAGTGCATAACAGTGGCCATTACTCTGGCGGACTCACCCTTGCTTTTTGTCGGGACTATAAGGTACCTCAACATCCACTAATTATTGGAGTTACTAAGAATCCCCCTTAACTCGTCACAGCGCGAGAGCCAATTTTCTCGACTGAGCTGCACTGCGTACCGGGCCGCTTCTTCAGTAAGCGATGCAATGCGTTTCTTTAATTTCCGGTTACGTCGCTGTGGCTACCAACGATGAATGACATTTCTCCGTGCCTCCCACATTTGGAGTAGCCTGGGGTCGAAGTGCGGTATTTGCGTGGTGTGGTGAACCTTCTTCGTCCTCGCTTTAATGTCCGCCCGGACTTCGCTGACCCATTCCTCTATACTGTCAATTTCTTTCGGGGACTGAGTGTCACGACGCTCTCGGAATTTTCTCCAAGTCAGTGAGTTTCGCATCCTCGATAAGCACTGTAATCTTCCGCAAGGATTACGGTCAAGATTGTGTCGTGGTCACTGCCCAGGTTCTCTCCAGTGTTACACCATCGAACGTGGTCCTCGTAGGTACCGAAGCGTCAGTCACTAGGGTGAGGTCTGCCTCCTCGATGGCCAGATTGCGTTCTCCTCCCCTGCCATTTGTGTAGCTGTAACCCCACAAGGGGTGTGGGGCTTCAAAATCCCCGACCACAATAAGCGGTTTACGTGCCGATTTGCTGACCGCTTGTTTCATAATAGAATGAATTTCAGACGTCTTGTACTTAGGACTGCAGTAGATGTTTAGTCCGAAGAGACTGTTGGTCTTCCCCGCGTTTCTCGGTATCAGTTCTGACAAGATTCCAGCTTCCTCTTGCTGAATTAGGGAGTGTTGAATCGCAGTTATGCTTTTTCGTATGAGGGTGCTTGAATTATGTCTTTCGATGTTCCCGCGTGTAACATAGCCCTATTGCTTTGCTGGCGCGTTTGTCTCTTGAAGTGCGATGACATCAGGCATTCTGCAGCAGGACCCCATGTACTGCATTAGATATGCATTTTTGGGTTTTATACTCCTGCACTTCCACTGTCTTAGTATCAGCTCCTGCCTCGTCGTGCGTTCATTTGCCATGGTTGGCGATGTCGGAGTTGTCCTGAGTTTCTTGCAGTGATGGTCGTGCGTACGGTTTATCTCGACGCGAATGCCTGGTCAAAGACTGCAAACCTGGGCTTTCTGAGGCCTCTACCCGATTAGTTATAGCGGCGTTTGACTGTTGAAGCTGGGATGAGGTAGCGGCTAGGGCGGCCACGTTTTGTGTCAGTGCTCTTATCCACGTCGAAACCTCCGCTGTAAGGTTAGCTGCGTGTTGTTTTATCATATCGCCAACCATTTTGGTGATTGCCTCTGAGGATTGCCTAATTTCGTCGCTCAAGTCTGATTTTAGATATTGAATTTCTGCTGAGTTTTCAGCACGTCCTTTGTTCGCGTCCACTTTGCGGCGTTTCTCAGGTGCACCCACGCGGTTTTGACTTTCTGCAGACTGGGTTACTTACTTTTTTAAAGACACAAATTCTTTTTTTAGGTTCTGAAGTTCGGCTTCCCGCTTAGAGCACTCAGCTTTTTTTCTTTCATTTTCAGCTTTTACCTGGTAGCATTTCGTACACTCAGAGTAGGGGGCGTCAACAGCGAGAGAAAGAACTTCAGCCCAGCTCGCCTATAAGAGCTGCTCTTCCTTCTCCCAGATCTGGATCTGGATTTAGACTGGGAGCTCCTCGATGTGGTAGTTGTCGGTATAGGACCCGTCGACCTTGAGTTACTAGACCGTCGCCGAGACGTCCTTCGTGAATATTTCGACTGGCCCGCCGGAGCTTTCCGTTCAATTCCACGCTCCCGGTCCAGAGCCTTACGCGGCAAGATGTAGGGCTCGCAGAATCGCTTGGGACATCCCTCCTTGCTGGCCGTCAGATGGTTTCTCTTACACAGGGCACAGTAGCGCTTGCAGTCGTGTGCCAACTCAGGATTCTGCAGTCCACAGAGCTCGCAGGTTCGCACGTTCATGTTTGGGCATACATCAGAGCGGTGACCCGTGGTGTTTCATCTGCTGCAGAATGGCACAGTTTTCTTATAGAGGTAACACCTGGCTTCAGCTCCTTTGTAATACACGTAGAACGACACTTTATGCCAAAGTAATAAGATTACAACCATTCAGATAGTGCCGAGGCGTCGACACGAGAGAAACGCATGCCCCGGCAAGTAAAGGTCGTCTAGAATTTGCTCCATAGTATAGTGGTTAGGAATGCCTTGGATGCCCCCTTTGCCGACTCGGAGAGATCGAGCCCGTAGAGATTAAAAGGCTAGATCCGGCCACCAATATTCAATTGTCGGATTTGATAGAGTCCTGGCAGCTTGCCGTTGAGGCGAGCTCACAGTCAAGATATTCTGGGTCTCATCCAAACAAATGCACAAGTCGGCTCCGCGCCAACAAAGTTTTGCTTCTTCCAGAAGCGCTTCCGAGAGCTGGGCATGGCTAAGCTTCGCGAGGGCTAGGCCTTCTTTAGGCCTAATGACAAGCTTGTAGTCGTCTCTCGGCAGCGGCGGGGGCTTAGGCTTCGCGTTATGAATGCTCGGTCGAAGTATTGGCCGCGCAGTGGTAAGGCTCTGGTTCTTAGTGTTGCTCACCTTGGCTTTCCGTCTTTGGGCCCTGCTTACATTTAATATCCACCCTTCGTCTGGGTTTCTTTCGATTGGCTCCTCTTCATTTGAACCGCATTGCATGCTGTCTTTATATTAGGTATCCTCGTGCTGCTTGCTGAGAGGTTGAGCCGAGCCAATGGCCGAGGTCGCCATCGCCGCTGAGTGCGTACTTGTACTAGGTCAAACGTTAGGCCCAGCGTGGGTCCGCTGCCTCGTGGAGAAAACCGGCCATGAAAAACGAAGTGGGGCACTAACGGGCAAACCCTTGGTATGCACAGGGTCCTGATGACGTCACGCACAACGTCCTTATGCTTTCGCTAGGAAGTATTGAAGTAGCGCACTTCTGGAAGGTCGGTTTTAACGGAGCATCGCAGACTTGGCTTTTCACGCCGATGTCTTCTTCTTTCCATCTATTCAGAAATAATACGGTCCTGCGTCTGTCGATTAGAGTTAATTCTTCCTGAATAGATTTAACTCTAATCTACGAAATTTTAAATATTTCAAAGAACGTCTCGATGGCGGCCTTTTCCTTTTCTTGACAAGACATATGTTGCACGAGGGTTATCTATGGGAAACCTTATCGTGAAAAAAAAAACGGTAGTTTCATTCATACAATTTTGCCTGCAGCAGCGTTGCTCCGTGTGTGGGTTCCTGAATTACGAAAATCAAATTATTCCCTATATTGCAGAAGTAGACGAATCCACGTCCCACTGAACACGCGATGGCGCCAATATGTGGCGCATGCAGGGCCGTCTTTTCATGCCGACTTTTCAGCCCAACAATTTCTTGCTTTCCAGATTCATTGATTTGTTGGTAACGATGCACAAAATTTCCAAAATTAGCTAAGCTATCATAGTTGCCCACAACGTATTGGGAAAACAGCCAGCATGTTTGTGGAACCCAGAGCAAGGTTGTCTCCCACATTTCTAAGTCCCAGTAATCATACACAAGATACTTCAACAAACCTCCGTATTTGAGCCCGTCGTTTTGGGAAGCAACACACAGCCCCCGACGACACGTCTGGGGTCTGACTACGTATGGAAGCAACGCAGAATTAACCAGCGCTCGTGCAGGAATTCGGTAGCATCTGTAATTGTTTAGGGAATAAATTAGGAAGGCGGTATCCTTAAAGTTATTATCTGTGTGTTGACAACTAAAGGAAAAGGAAATCACAAAGGATAGAGTATTCGCTGCTGCATTTGGGATCGGCAAGAAAACTGGGAAACAAGGAAGCGGTGAGGCACATCTCTGCCCGTCTTCCGAATATGAAGTTACTTCAGATCCTCCCTCTAGATTTCTCTCTCTTCTGGTGGAGCAGGAGTGGGCACTAGGCGTGGCCTTCCCCAAGAAAAATATAAAAAGGGTTTGTAACCCTAACCAACCATCGCAGTATACCTAATCATGAAACCACTTCAGATGCGCTTTAAAGTCTTTGTATCTAAGGTCAGAGCACCGTACTGGTGTTCATACCGGATACCTATTACAAGGACTAAAGTGTGCGTTACGTACGCAAATATTCTAACGAGGAGCGCCAACTTTTTAGCTGACTGCGAATTCGCATTCTGGTTAGTATCGCGCCTTCTCTGTCTAAAGGTGCAAGTGCAGCTTCCTCCATCATCATAGGGCAGTAGGAGCAACATTGCATTCAGGGATGTGATGATCTGAGGTAGTGAACTTGTTACAACCTAAAGTACCTTGCTAGTTTTTTTCTGCAAAGCGCCATATTCGAAATTCGCGAATGTAAAACTTCCAGCCCTAAGTGAGCTTTGCGCCCTCAAAATTCTGGTGCTGATGATGAATCCAATCGCCCGGACTCCGCTAAACTTGGCAGGGGGATGAGCAGCGCGCTGGTGATTAGAGCTCCCGAAGGGGGTAGCCAGATCAACGAACTGTAGACTCTTGTGGTATGATTAAAGAAGCCATAAAGACAAAATACAAATTTGGTTGATTCGAAAGATTGCCTCATTAAAATCATACTGATACCACTTTTAACACAGTCTTCACTAAAATAAGCTATATAAACCGGAAAAAAGGGAATGGCCATGCAACCTACTAGATCATTTCCCGGAACAGAACCTATGATGTCATACCACCACCTCTGCAATTAGCGGAGGCCAGCGAAAGCAACGGCAAATTAGGCATAGCTTATAAGCTTCTAGAACGAGCTATTTGCGCCTACATTTAGAGCACATTGTTTTTATATAACAGTAAGAATGGTGGGATAAACTGTCGAAGTTACGAAAGCACACGTAAACATAAATTACTGATGCGCACTGTTGTTGGTACTGCGCGCACTATGCTTGTTTTAGGTGCAGCGCAGTCCGCAGCTTTTGAGTTGTCTTACACGCACTGGCTGAATGGTGTAAGAGACGGTGTCCTACGTGACCCCATTTGTCCAGGACATTCCGTGTTTCACGAAACGATTACTTTCTGCAGCAACAAAAACAAGCCAGGTTCCAATACGGTCAAAAAGCAAAGCAATAGCAGACAACGGTCTATGCATGAGTATGGTAACGCCATTTGGGAAGAGTGACGGCAAGCAAAGTTGCAGCCTAATCAAGCAGCGTAAGTTTGTCTGTATACATGAGCTTAAGGCGTTATTGATGACGCCCCGAAAAGGCACGATTTGGCGGGAGAATCAATATTTTAACCTAAATGGACTACATTCTCGGTGAATATGGCAACAGTCGCTGCCGACCAAACGCAAAGAGCACTATATAAAACACAAAATCTTTCGAACAAAACAAACTTGTATTTTGTCCTCGTGGTTCTTTTAAGGGCTTAGAGTACTTTATATTGAGGTGAGGTGAGATATTTTTAGTTCATTTTATCGTTAGTACATTCCATCGCTGACATAAGAGCTGCATAGATGCAGCTTTTGAAGCCCGTCCGCCCAAATAAAACGTCAAGCAGCAGACGGCAATGTGCATGCTATACAGCTTATACACCAATAAACACAAAACACACCAAAGGATCGGAATTCTATTGCGATAACAAAATTGTGTAAAGAAAAAAAATATATGCGAGCTAACAACTAAACAAAGAAACAATATTGCATTCGACAAATGTGATAACGCTCCATGAAAAACGTGTTTTTGCTGAGGGGAAAAGAAGACAAGAAAACAACGAAGCACATACTGAAACATACAAAATACGAATACTGTCGGTTTGCAAAGATGCATTGGCAAACAAAAAGAGATATAAAAAAGCATACTTATGATCAACTGCATACAACCCAACCGAAACAAGCCCTTCAAAAAAATGGTTACACCAATCAGGGTGTTACCCTCAATGAGATGGATAACGCATTACAACGTTACACATAGGGAAAAAAAGTAATGCTAGTTATTGCAGGCCCGAAAAATTGAGCAGCACAGAAGAGAAAGAATAATAGGAAGGCCCGCAAGGAAGTGTTCCACAAGGCAGCATTCATAGGCGCTAGTTTGATGATAACAAGATGGACCACGTAAAAAAGTAAATAAGAAAAACCAGAAGGCCGCTAGCAAGCTACACACCTCTTTTTTGGAAGTGTGCGTCAATTATGTATCTTTATTGCTTGTAGTTTGTTCTATAAGCCCGGTAAAGCATTAAATACAGCTGGCACACCGTATGATGTACGAAAGGTGGGCACGTGCCTTCATTCAGTGTTTCTGCAAGTGTGCACAGGCGAATTCTGGCAAAGGCAGGCCAGCTGAGATAATTTTTGCAACATTTAATCCTTTCTATTAGGACGATTAGCAACCGAACTAACAAAAACAAAACTTCCAAATCACAGTTTGACTGTAGCTGCAAGTGTATACATTTACCTTGAGCGCTTTGTCTCACTCTAAATCTCCCCATTTCTATGCCCCGAGGGTACGCAATCCACTCGAGTAAAAACAACCAAAACTCTTTTCCGCAACAGATCCACATAGTTGCTTTGAACACAGGTGTTCCTTTACTTCCAACACGATCCCCAATCGATCTTGCTCTTAGGAGGCTCGTATAACCCAAACCTAAGTTTGAACAGTCAAGGCACTAAGTCTCTCCAGGACTTGCTCACCTTCCGTGCTCGACAAGCACGCTTGCTTCTGGCAAAGTTTGTCTTGATACACCTCGGTATTTACCTCTCCCGAATACGCCTGCCAGCTCCCGTACACGCGTAATGAAGGGGCCAAAGTCCCTGCAACAGCTGTTACTCAGCCATCTGCTTAAGAATCATTTGGTGCCACAGCGCACGGGCCGAAGTCGGATGCATTACCAGAGGAGACAACCAAGCCCACGGCAGGTTAAAACAGGCACCGACTCTATAAAAGGGGGCAGGACGTATTTCGGAAAATGGTTCTCACAGTCCGACAACGCGCAATTTGGCGGCCAACGTCCGGGCTGACGGGGTCCAGACCGCAATAATCAACCCTTTTGTGTACGCCTTCCGCACAGTTGGACTAATTTACTAGGGACGGTTTGATTCAATTACCGGACGCATTACGGTGGCGTCCTGCCCACCTAGGCTAGATGCCGCCTAGAGGCACGGTAGCCATTTGAA
Source organism: Haemaphysalis longicornis (assembly GCF_048455015.1). Taxonomy (NCBI): domain Eukaryota; kingdom Metazoa; phylum Arthropoda; class Arachnida; order Ixodida; family Ixodidae; genus Haemaphysalis; species Haemaphysalis longicornis. The sequence goes on along the minus strand of NW_027526385.1, from coordinate 130,593,262 downwards.
ACACAACAGCGCAGTATTGGCAGTGCTGCGCATTGATACATTGCAGTGGGGCACTATACTTTCACACAAGGCGGGAGTGTCTGGCCGCTGACTTGAAGAGTCAACCTTGCGGCATGTTCGATGTTCACGTTGATGTACATAGACAATCGTGTCTATATTGGTGTTGTTCAGCCGCTACGTCAGCCTTTTTTGGCGGTGGTACGAAGTCATCCAGCGAATGATGATGTTCATCAGGTGCAACAATGTCGTGCGTTGGTTTTGACGCGAATGCAGAACCATGTACTTTATTACCACGTGTGCTGAATAGTATTTTCTGAGTGAGTATTCGGCCAATAGTATTTTCCCCGTAAACATGCTTGCACACTGCTGTAATTGAGGTGCCCCGAAGACCTGTCATCGTGGCAAGTTTGAGTCACCGTGTCGTAGAAAATTCGCTCGATAAATAGAGCAGCAGTTTCCGATGTGGTTGCGAGTTCAGGGGCTTTGTTTTTGCCTTATCAAGGTTAGGTGTTAAGTAGCAACCAGTAATCAGCTGTTACGCACCTTTTACACAGAATAAATACCAAGCGAAATCATTCTGCCTCGCTGGAACGGGACGATCGGCTGTTCAGTCAGTTTAAGGAGACCTGTGAGGCGTGTTGTGGGGTCTCGTTTGTCACTGGCATCTGCGGAATATCCTGTGTCAATGGTGCAAGCCTTTGGAAAATGACCAATATTATTTTCTCCGTAATCCTGCTTGCACACGGCTGAAACCGAGCGGTCCCGAACTGGGGTAATCGCGGCAAGCTCTATGTATCTAGTCGCGCCCATTTCCCTGCACGACCAGGAAGAACGACGAAGAATCATCATAACAAGTTCTGTTTGTAGGGAAAACTGTCCTGAAGTGGAAGCCCATGTACAGCGCGTTTGAATGCTCGATTAACAGAGCCTGATTGGCCTTCTGAGCACGCAATACACCTACCGAAGTTCAGGGTCACTCCTCTGATATGAAGGCGTCGTCTTATGAAGGCGTCGTCCTCACCGTTGTTATATTCTATAACGTACTGAATAGGAGGCCAAGAGAGGAAGTGGGCGTCTCTATGCACTCACAAAGACGTGTACAAAATAGAAAATCAACTTTGATTCCAAAGTGCAAAGGAAAGTCTAATACCAGGCATAGTTTGTCCCACGTAGGGGCGGACACCGGAAGGCCAGTTGGTGTGGGAGTGGAAAAAGGGATGTCAGACAGATAGAGAGGAGAGAGAAATGATAGAGAGGAGGCAGAGGATGCCCGCGTACGAATCCAACAACAGTGCGTGTGCGGCCCGCAACCAGAGCCACGGCTAGTAGCTAGAAAACCCCTGCCTTCCTCCCTACATCGCGGGCGCCCCCAACGTCTGCCTCGGCAGCAGCGCTAGGCTGTCAAGCTCCTCTTTGTGAGGGTCTTCCGGAGGGCCGAGAGGAAGCACAGTGTGTAGCTGACTGAGAGCCCCGCCTGCTGTTCTTCGAGTTCCCGGAAATTGCGACAGGACGCCGGGCCGCTGGGCCAGCTTTCATTGTCGGCGGGATGTGTCTTGGAGGTGTACAGAGTCCGCGAGGGTGTGGGCTCCTACCTGGACGTTTCAGGAGTCCTCCCTGCACTCCGCTGGTTGGCGCAGTGATTAGAGACCATGAACTGTGACAGGAGCTTCACAGACTTTCCGTTATCTCACTTTTTTTACTATTGTTTTGTGAATACGGTACACTGGCGCCGAATTCGTGTAGCCGTATGCTCCAGCATTCTAGGCCGTCAGACCGCATAAGCAGTAGGGTTCAGTGACTTTGCGGATTGTGCATCCATAAAAAAAGGGGTAAAAGATATTAGTTCTTGTACAAATGACGGCGAAGGACTGGAGAACCATTTGCTTTTGAATGACTACAGCACAGGGCCGATGGTTTTTAAAGTCGGTGCATATTTCAGTCGCCGCCTCAGGGTATAAGGTTTAAGGTTGGTTGGTTGGCCAGCACTGTGGCGAAACGGAGACTAACGCGGTAGAACTTGCAAAGAACGACAAAATATCTGACATTCTATTTGTCCGATGGTGTCCAAAAAGAATTTACGGCAGATGACTTCTGTGGGTCAGCGGATACTCCTTTTTAGAAAATGTAGATGATAGCGAAAATTGAATATTTTAGGATTAAGCGCAAACTGGGAATTTTTGTAGCCTGAAGCATGTATCTTAATCTGCACAAGCACTATTTGAAAGGGAGAATTAAATGAAAACATCACAACAAACAACACACGTGTGTATTTTTATATCAGCTGCAACCATGTTTCTTAGCCGTTGAAATGTTTCAGGCAATGCAAATTGCCCAAACGGCAGAACTTTGATCTTCTACAACCCATCCGGTGTGCTAAAAGGAGTTTCTGCCTATTCACATTCATAGAATATTCTGTTGAATTAATTTGCAATTCTCACACAAATAATTTTCTTACTAAACAAGTGCTAGTAACTGGTAAAGGTGCTACATGTGTTTATTAAATTTAGTTAGTTCCGCCAACAGAGGATCGGCGTCATATACGAATGAGCTTAAGTTTGAATTATTTAATAGCGTGCAATACATTCGTAAATCATAGCGTACCGACCGCAATTTGAATGTGCCTTTTGGAGAAGTGCCAGAATAGGTTTCTGAAATAGAAGTAACATTGGCTATGTCCAAGTACCGAAGAAACGATTCTAGGAAAAAAAATCACTGCCATTTAAGTCTGTCGAAGTGAATGCCCGGCTGTCAGCAGGATACTACCGCACACAAGCGCATCTCATCGGCTTACTCTGATGTGATATACTTCCCTAGCACCACAGCCGCACTGTCCCACTGTGGAACGTTACGCGCAGGGGCAACCAGACTTGGGTCCCCGACCAACAAAAGACTATCACGCGCCCAACAAGCGACGACTAAAACTGCCCGCAAACTGTCGCTCGAAGGGCTCGGTCACCCTGAACAAGCCTGCAGCACGATTGATTGTAGCCACGCAGCGTCTTGACTTTCCCAGCTCACGTTATTCAGTACCGCACCGGGCATCGCGAAATGAACTGGCCGCCCATTGCGCGGTCATCTCGTCGTCTGTGGCCTCCGTCCTACCCCTTCCCATGCATTCCTGCGTCTAGTCCCACCGATGCTCTACGAAGATGCGCTGTTCTTCCTCGTGGAGCACAAAGCGAGCCCAAACCACAGCTAAGCCGTAAAGCAGCTGCGTTAATGTCTCTAGCGGATGTGTAACGACACTTTGAATACACACGCACACGGAAGGTGCACAACTGGCGGGAGGGTGCCAGGTTCAAAGAGGTAGCTGAAGAATGAAAGTGTATTTAAGTATGGAGTTGGGTATGGATCAGGGTTTGTTGATCTGCTGATGCAAAAAAGCGGGAGAGTGGGTCTATAGAAGATCCGCTGGGAGAAACAACATAACCACTCACCCCTTCCTTTCTTATATTGTTGCAGAACAAAACTGGAGAAAAAGGAGGCTGCTGTGGAATGATCTGTATGCAAAGGTGAAGTTGCCCAGTAGAGGCCTGAAAAAATCAAGGCTTCCACGGAGTCCTTCGTCGCCGGGAAGCATGGTGGACTCAAGAACACGCACTACGATCATAATAAAACAGCAACGTGTGGACGTTTCTAGACTCTTAACGTAGCAGTTATAGACGATCACACAGGGCTTCCAATCGAGAAGACAGCCGTACAATACGAGAATTGCGGTCTCAGATACATTTTGGTGGCATAAAACGCCAAATCATACTGCTTATTTTCTGTTACATGGTATAGTTTTTCTATAAATGTACAAAATTGCTTCTCGTGACAAGAGTTTGAGATTAATTTCTGGTAAATTACATACAGACAATAATGCTTGAGTTTGAATAAAAAGAAAAGGCATGCACAACAACTTCAGCTGTATTTGTATGGGTCAATATATCACGATAATTTATCAAAAGCAGGTTTATATAAACTCCCGGATTTTGTCGTCCCAAACATTTGCAATATTGGTCTGTAACTAATAAATTTCTATAAAAGGCTTTATCCCTCTGCCAATCCGAAGACCGTTTTACGGCAGTAGTGTGAATTATTTGTACGTATGCCCTACAGGTGGCATTGAAAAAATGAGTTGACTTCACTTTTTAGAAATTCATGCAGAAAGGCCCTTCTGCGAATGTCCAGAGCGAAATACCCAGAAAGATTTGTTCCAAGCACAAAAGGAAAAAGCTCCTGGGCGTACGGGGCGTAGTGACCATGACACTTATGATTTGTTGCCACATACCACGTCCCTTAATTTTTCCCAGACATATCACCCCTGAATGCGTTTTGAGCGCTAAGAGTACCCTATGTAGTTATGGGCTTCTCCTTTACGCGGTAAACACTTGGAATACGCCATTGAATTCAGCCAGTTGCAGCTACGTAATGAGCCATTATAGGGGCGAAGCTCCTCTTGCTTGGGCCCTGTCCCGTCCCTCGTTGCTGCTTGTTGCTGCACGGCACCACGATGATGATTGCGGCAGGATCCCTCTGGGGACTGGCCAACCAAAGATTACCCAACAAGGAGGAGAGGAAGAAGAAGAGGTTGTCGTTCATCGTGTGCGAGCTCAAGACACGTACCGGGGGTACGCGACACAAGACGCTCTACAGAAGGCGACGTCCAAGGTGGCTAAAATGTCACACACTGAATTCGCCAACTTACCCATGGAGATTATCATCGTCCCAAACAAGCCCTACGTAATCATCACAAACATAGACGTCGTCGACGGGCTTGTCAACGGAGCAGTGGGAAGTCTCAAGCTTTGCGATCGAGGAGTGGTGGTCTTGACGTTGCGGCGCCCGGTTCCGAACCCACGACTCTCTGGCCGCGACGAGAGGTACGTGTCGCAATTTCCACTGCGCTACAAACCGAGACGCGAGCATGGCTACGAACGCGCCTTATATCCTTCACTCATTAAGATGGTGCGCGTCGTCAAGAAGACCTATCACAATGTTTCACGGTTTCACCGATAAGCATTTTAACTTCGTCCTCTCATCATCATTCACTTCGGGGAGATGGCGGGATTTTTTCATTACACGTGCAGGCCTACACTGTTCACAAAAGTAGACAACTCTTCACTTTCTGTTTATTACTGCGCGAATAGTCAAAACATGGCAAACACCCACCTGTACATATCGATGTTTCTATAGTATTCAGCCAATTGCAGCTGTGTAATGAATCATTTTTCACTAAACTCGTGGGCCTGCACTGTTCACAAAGGACACAACTTTCTGCCTTCCATTTATCACTTCGTGTGTAGTCAAAACATGACAAACACTCACCTGTACATGCGGAAGTTATCATGATTCTAATTTGTTAGCCTTAATACAAAAACACTTTTGCCCATACTCAACTATTCGGTGGGGTAATTGATCACTGGTAATGTATTCAATACGGACTCTATTTTTCCACTGCTTGACCTTGTTTCTGCCACTCCTATGGCGAGGCGGAGCCATTGAAGCGGGCCACAACACTGTCAAAGTGGTGCACCAGGACCGCCACGAGTCTTCTCTACCGAGTACAGCAAAATAACTTACCGCTATGGTAGCCAATGCAATAGGTATGCCGATATCATGAAACTGAAGAAAAACTACGGGCCCGTTCATAAGTATCAAATGACTGCAAAAAATAAAAATTTGCATCATCTTTGCCAACACGTAGGCTAAGTACGAGGCCTCTCACACCTCTGGGCCATCTTTAGATCCCTGCATAGCAAGCTAAAAACAAAGCTTTTTATTGTTGAGGAGCTATGAATTCATTTTAAATATTACGAGAATTTGTGAATATTAGGCCGTTATTACAACACTTTTCTATTTATGGAACTCAGGATTAGACCGTGCTTCGACCCTTTCCCAGAATGAACTTTCTGAACCCTCTCAAGAATTTAGACCTTCCTTCCACCATTACAAAATTTCAGATTGCCATCTGTCAAGGCAAACTAAAGTCGGCCCCCGTAACGTTAACGTCATGATTCCGTCACATGGCAACCGCATCATGAACAACCAACTCCTCTTGATGCCCTTATCAAAGCATAGGACACAGGCCAAGTTTCCGACTACTTTAAGACAACTCTCATTCATCTCATACCAATGCCTGGTAAAAATGTTCGCATTCCGGAAAATGTCGGCCAATTTGTCTAGCGCCTACCACAAGCAAATTCATTCAATGATTGCTTCATATTCGAATGCAATACCATTTTCAAAGAACGGCCTTGTCTACCCTCCCCAAATGGGTTTTCGGACAAAACCTCGGGACGCCTGATGAGTATGTGTGGTTTGTGTAAAGTGCTCCTGGACGCAGTTTTCCTATTCAAAACCGTTTACTGCACAGATCCCCAAGACTCATGTCCCCATGGCGGGACTCAACAAAATATTACCTTGGTAAAGGGGTGCCTGAAGGCTTCATCTTTGAACCTATTTTCTCGTACCTTTCTGTGAACAGAGTAGCCAGAAAACTAGATACTGACATATTTGCTCGGTTTGCCATGTACGCGGACCGCATTGTCGTCTGGGCGCAAGTGGTAGACTACCATAGCAAAGAAGGCATTTAAATTATAATATATACGTGCAATTCTGAGCTTGCTTCAGTCGTTATCAGCCTTTACCACGGAAACCTCGTCTTGTAAAAATGAACATACCAGAATCATTGGCAGTTGAAGCAGGGATTTGTCTAAAAGCAATACTCTCTGCATTGTTGATAATGATATCACATTTAAAAATGGCACTGGACGCTTGCCTGGTTTAAAACTTGGTGGTTGTAAGGGCCCCGTAGTTCTATAGGCATCCCTGCACAACTGGGGGGCTACAATGCATCTCATCACTCGAATCTCCGAAACATATGGCGGTGCCCAACAACCTTATGGCAAAAGGTAGCGAGAGCAGTGGCCCACAGGAGCATTACTTATGGCTTCCGCATGTACGAACTTCGAAGCATCTTCCAGATTTGAAAGTTATAAACTGCTCCCTGATTTATTCGATTTCCAGCCACCCCCATCGCCATCGCGCTTGGAGCGGCCTTCTCGATCAGGTGATCTCCCTCTCTCGGTTTCAACTATAAGACGGAGAGACGAAGTCGAACTATAAAAAAGCGTCTAAACTGCTCCCAGCAAGACAGAGAAATTGGAAAGTTGAGACGAGCTATACCGCATCATCAGGAAGCCTTTTATACAGTCATTGCTACGGTATAACGTCCTTGACTAAACGTATCGCCGCAACGACCCTCTCTACGTGCCAATTGTAAGCGCAGAGAACCTTTGGTTAAGCATTTTTTCCAAGAGATGGCAAAAGATGAAGTAGGTATATACAGTCACGCTACTGCACATAAAAAGGCAGCATCCATAGCATGGATAGGAACCGACGCGTCCATGCTTAGTATATCTTATAAAACCGGCAATGAGCATTCTGTGGTCTTGATGAACAGGCTGAGCTTTTCGGCATTATAAAAGTTTTGAGACATACACAAAACAGTCCCTTGAATATTCTGTCTCAAAAATGTAAAATTACCACAGACTCACATGTTGCACTAAGAGAAATAAATCATCCCTTCTCGCCAAATTCGACATCTACTACGATACATGGAATACTTCTGGAATTACTCTAAGGAAATGTTCACATCCGCATGGTACGAACTCATTCAGCTGGTGAACTACGGCTTACCAGACAGCACGCAGTGCTGGCGATAAGTGTGTCCCCAACCCTCTCTGGGCTATCTTCTGGGTACCACGGGAGTAGCCTTCACCTTCACAACCGTTTTCACCTCTTCCACGAGGTGACAATGACGCCGACCATGCGACCGACAGCGTTACGTGAGATGTTTACCTTTCTTGAGGAGTTGCAACATGTGCGGATCATTATGCTCCATCTCTACAGTGCTGGTAACTGTTTCTGTTGACATAGTCTGGGATGCCATAAGAGATGTGCCAAAGTCTTCAAATGTAGTACTAGGGTCTGCGGAAAAACATCGCCTGAAGGTTTACAAGTTAATTTCTTGCCCAGTGTCGTGACTACGAATCTTCTTTCTATTAAGATAAACACGAATTTCTAAATGGTCACTACTCTCCTAATAGTTCTACATTCCTCCAGTTTGTTACTCTCCTACAAATTTTTCAAACCTTTAGGAATTCACTTGCCTGTTAAGGGTGGGAATAAACAGCTGTACAAATGAAAAGGAGCAACTACTTAAAAAAGCTTTATCGAAGGAACGATTCCAACAGCCCACCTACCAACTAGCGTCTTGTATTGTTTCTGCGGGATGGCGAGGCATTGATCATTTAAAACATTCTCAAAGATGGTAATCAAGTGCTGCTACAAAAGGAAAACGCCACAGGGGGGCCTTCTGTGTTAATGCCTCGATTTTGCTTATCCAGCCATTTATTTATTCGTGAGGCATTTATTATTTTACTTACCCTTGAGGGCCTGTTGCCTCCTCTTTGGTGGTATGTGTCTGCAATGTGTCTCAATCACGTTACTTTTGAAAAACAAGAGAAACACATCGTAAATGTCATCAGCGCTTTGATAAACTTTCTTCTTCTTAGTGAGCGAGTATTTTTCAACTGAGTATTTCTTGAATATGCAACATTTGTTTAAATTTTCCAAAATAGTGGAATAAAAGTCGCGACAAGTGTAACTGCAGCATGTCAAAGCAATTCGAAAGTTAGTTTTAACAGCCTCTGTAGTTTCAAATCTTTGTCTGGGGAGAAATAAAGCAAATCTAACTAAATATTGTCTAATGTAAAATGATATACTTGTTTGTACCACTGAATGCCATTATTAAAAGCTATCTTGTCTCCAAAGTAGGAAATAAAAAAACAAAACGTCATAAATAACTAAGGAAAAAGGCGACTTGTACCTTCGAACAATGATCCAATTCAAATAATTTTTTAAGACTGCGAAGTGATGACTCGGCTGGCTTTTTAGCCGGCGTGGGGTTAACAAACCCAATTTTCGGTGAAGCACACGAGCGCTTTTACCTAATGAGTTCGTGGAGGTTCCTTGGGCTATGCATTAGTCACGTTTTTTTATTAGTTTGATTTTGACGACTACAATCTTTTGTGCCAATGTATAAGGTAGCTGGCACATTGCCTGTATTGTGCTTCAGGGCATTATGGAGTGTTCAATTTATATCTTCTTGTCACTGCCACTATAAACCTGTCACGAATCCTGTACCATACACTGTGATGGAGGGACATTACGATCATCAAGGAAGAATAATAAAGAGGATGCCATACCTTGCATAAAAACACAAGATTAATGCACACCCACTGTATTTTATTTTCGGTTCCTGTAGTGACATCAGCCTGAAGAATGCCATGTACATGACAGGCAATAGATAAGATTGACGTCGGCACATTCCATGCATGCTTATTAGAAAGAAACGAATGTAATAAATTCTCCTACCAACGACTTTATTGTAACCGTTCCTACCATTTCGGATCACATTTGGCTCCTTCAGCAGGACTGTCTGGGTTTGACGAAGAGCAGCAGGTATATAAGTGTGATGGTATTTGTAGCTAGTCATCAGAACTAGACTTGCAGAAATGAGACAGGCACCTCAGAATCACTATGAAGACGTAGACAAACTTCCTCGTCGTTGACGCTTGGTCTGACTCACACCGTATAGCTGTCTTCAATCTCCTCACAAAGATTTTTTCACTGCAGCGCATCAGAGGGTAGGATCACGTTTAGGGGGAAAAGTCCTAATGTATATACATGTTCAGATTTTTTCTTCCGCTGCTTGGATATGCGTTGAATTGAGGAGGATCCTTTTAAGTAATTCCTTTCCTAATTTCAATCACGTGAACCTTTCTTAAGTCAAGGCCTTGGTCTGCTTCCTCGCAGTGTTTATCTAATGCGTTCGTATATCAGGTATCATACATCGTTTTGGTATGTGTCAATGTGGTTTCTAGAAGTGGATGGTTTTACGAATGTACAAGATGGGGCATTATGCACGAGGAATGTTGTAAATGACGCCTTGCACTTTTAATTAATTGAGAAGTACTTTTAGTAATCAGACCAGTAATCTACATATTGACATGGGCTTGTGGGTGACTAGAATGCCTTCCTGTTTGAAAAAAGCCGTGTATTGACTCATTTGTCTTTTTACAATGTGTAGCCAGGTGTAGGTGGGTCATTTGTTAACGGACGTTCGAGGGGAGGTGGCGGAGTATGGGGGAAAGGTTTCTGACCAGTGGCGTTGAAAGAATCATTTTTTCGTGTCGTTGCTAGTTTGCTGAAGACGCCTTATGACGCAGGGAGGAAAGTTTGGGGTGTTGTAGTTTTATGTTAGGTTGGTGATAGGTTTTTCTCCCTTTATTTTAATGTCTCCTTGTGATGAGCATAGAGTTTTTCGTTCTGCTTTGAAGAGCTAATGCTGGAGAATTGTAATTTAAACTGCATGATTTCAAATAAAAGATAAAGTGTAGCCATGATTGTTGTTTGCACGTGTAGTCTGGGAAATTTTTTGGTGGTCCACAATGCGGCTGCACGATACATTTACCTCACCATAATACCAGAAGATGGACAACGCCTTTCTGTTTCTGGTTTTCGCAGAAATACATCCCAATGGCCGCCGCCCGGCCCTGCGAAAGCGGATCGACTGCGAGCACCTGTGACCGACTACATATTCTGACGTGGGAGGGCGTGAAATGTTCCTCGTTGCCTCTTCGCACTTGTCACTTCCGCTCGGCTTCCCTGACGGCAGAGCCTGACGCAAGCGCTTGCCATCGAATGATGTCAACCCCGTTTTTGCGCGGAGCTCAAAAATTAGTCTTTAGCAGGAACACATGGAGTAGTCCCATTGTTCACAGGCGCCATATCATTTATCGAGCGTTAGATGCCTGTTTTGTGTTTTTTAGCAAATACAGAACTCTATACTGTATGACTGATTACACAGAAAGATTGCCCGAGGCTTCTCTGCCCTATTAAAAATGTGGAGTTGATGGAATCCATCAAACATCAACATGGTGGATTATGGTAATGGCAATAATGATGGCATGACGGCAGATTACTGCATGCTGGCAGGGTGATGGATGTCGGCATGCTGGTAGACGTCGGTAGCTGACGGCATGCGTCGCTAGCTGACGGCAATGGTAGCGTCGATGCTGGCAGGTGGGGTAACGGTATGACGGCAGATATGCGAAATAACACAAAAATGATGACGACATGAAATGGAAAGGTGCTATGCAATTCTTATTAAAAACTGGTTTAACTTCTTGCAAATAAATTTATAAAATAAGATTTGCAGCAAATAAGTAAGCTTGCGTGACTTGCGCTTTACTCTGTCCATTCATGTCGTGATTATTTTTCTGCTATCCTACTACAATGCTCTGGAAACTTATCAAGCATTTTATGAGAGCTTAGAGGTGTGTACTGGGGTGCTTAAAAATACTACACAAAATGAACTTTGTTTTAACATCCAATATATTATCATTAAATATCAAATACGGTGACTATCTCCGAACAGGTGGGCAGCTGAAAATAAAAAAAACTCAGTTACACACTTAAGCTAATACAATTCAGATCAACTCAAAACGCACATTTCACATACCTCCGTAAACATTCTTAGATGGTCACTCCGATGTGGTCCCTTGCTTCTGCCATTCCTCTTCCACATATAAATCGAAAATCTGCAGAAAAAGAACATTTTCACCAAATTAAGTGGAAACCATCCTGCTAGGACCCCTTCAGGTTATGGAAGGGTGCTCTTAACCTGCACTGCTCTAAAAGACATCGCATGGTGCCAATGCCTTTCCCGGGAAAGGAGTTTAGTAAGACGCAAGCGCACATGCATGCAAGCAAGAATTTGAAGAGAACATGCGCTAGCAGCAGGAAGGAAAAAAGCAAAACACCCTCGTGTAGAGGAATTCTACGCTCAAAGAGCAGCCAGTGAATACCAGACGCAAGAAAATGTAGCTTCAGGCATGTGTGTTGAAGGTCAGGAACACGGAAAATTGAAAGGTGAAGAATGCCAGACGACATTTAACCTGGTTGGATGCATTGAAGCGACGAAAAGAAACGCTCACCGTCTTAAGATGAAAGTGCAGACTAAACGAACGCTTGCAAAAACTTTAACAAACTTGTGATGAATTTAGAGAAAGGTCAACACTATGAGGAGAACCGAGCTGTGCAAGCACTAGAGACCTTTTCAGAAGCCGCACAAGAAGGAGACAGGTGTGTCAAATTTGTCATAGAACAGATTATCAATAGTGACAAATCGCGCTGACTAGGCAGCAGCCAACGTTGCGGGAAAGTGTTATGGAGGGCGACTTTTTGAAAAGGTTACGAGCATGTGAGGGGCAAAAAACTGGTGGAGCTGCCCTGTCAAAGCACACTAAAAATCTCGTCGGACCTTCTGCAGGAGGCTCGAGTAACAAACCTAATAAAGGAACGGCTTCAAGTGGAGGGACAAAGCTTGTGGTCACTAAAAGAGTCATACTGCAGCCTGATTACTGACGAAATGTCAATGTAGCCAAAAGTAATTTATGGCTGTCAATTCGACAACATTATTTGCCTTGAATCGGCTGTCAACCTCGAACCGACCGCCAATGCCACTGAAATAGCCTGCAGGCTCCTTTGGTTTGTCATGCGGGGGCTTTCCACGGCTGATGTTATCCCATTAGGGTATTTTTTTACCAGGAACCAAAAGCAAGACCGGCTCCGTAACCTGAATTTTAGTGTGCTCAACTCTGTGGAAGAGCCGGGGTTCCTCATTATTCGTATTGTCACAGAGCCACCAGAAAAACAACGCCATGTTTCTAGGCATGTGGGTTGACAACACACTACACCATGTTGTGCTACATCCAGTGCGGGAAAATGACCCATCGTTCCTGTTATTTGACCAAACCACCTCATTAAGAACCTCAGAACAAATCTTCTAGAGAGAGAGAGAGAGAGAGAGAGATGTTTAATAGAATGCACAAAGTTAGGGAATGTTTTGTTCTCAAGGCCCCCTTTAAGATGCAACAAAAGTTGTGAATTGTGAACCAAGCTCGACTCTTAAGCTGACCGCACATTGAGCCGAACATGGAAAAAACGTAGCTGTATCGCGCCACCTTAATATTTTCGCCTGTCGTCATCAGCAGCCCGAAGTTCCTTCAGAAAAAGCCCAAAGCTCACCAACAGGCTTCAGAATGAAAAATTCCAGTACAATAAGCAGAATATTGCAATCCCATATTAAGGACCATGCATGTACTCCACGTAAATATGTGACTGTAGCCTGTTCAGCAAGGTGTCTCAAGTGAAGCATGACAAGGCGCAGTAATACTGCCGAACCCAGAACTGGTAGCGCGGATGGCTGATTGTGTGGCCAATTTTCGAATTGACGCCGCCGCATCACGGATAGCGCACGCCACAGGTGAGGCTGCGGAGGGGAAGACAACTTTCGTTCTCACAGGTGGAGAGGAGCATTCGGCGGACTGCACCAAAAGAGGAACATCAAGCGGCCGTGCCAGTTTTAAATGCAACATCTTGTGCATACTAGTTTTCTCTTTTTTACTAATAGCTCGCCCTTCGGGATTTTGTTTCAGCAGGCCAATGAACAATGGCAGCAAAGGTTCAGGTAAAACATTACATAAAAGCGTTAAATACAATACATCCGAATTCACTGATTCCAAACTCGGAGAGCAATGAATTGCGGAAATGAAGAAGCCGACATGCATATATATATATACAGTGCTAATGGAAGACCAAAGCACCTCACTCTTGGTCAAATTCGGCATGTTCTGGTAAAGGCCGAACCACAAGACAGACCAACTCCACGGTCCAATCTTTCACGTGACGCGATGTCAAGGTCCGTTGCGGTCGACCCAGAGCAAGGCGCATCCACACGGCGGGCCGGCTGAGCAGACAACGAATAGCCGACCGTCTGAACTCGCAAGCTAGAAGGTTTAACACAGGCGCCGTTTGGCCGCGATCACATGTAACGCACGTGTCTGCACGAACCATTTCATACACACAATTACAGCCAGCCACATGCATGCGGGGTGGGCGCGCTCACGCAGCCGCCGGCGTCGTCGGCATGAAGGCAACACGACGAGCGGCGACGGCGGGGCGACAGGAGTTGCATACGGCTCGTCACCGCTCTCTGGAACCGAATTCTTGCCGTATATTGATGTCCACATGCGTGACACAATGTCATAATGATGGCTAGCATCGCACTAGTAAGAGACATAGGGGTATCTAGTGAAAGCGCGCATTAAGTATACGTCGCGATTGTAAGACTAGCCCGCTGCCTATCCCAGCGGGGGTGATTGACAGGCTCCTGCGAGCGCTTCGAAACAGCCGCGCTCCCGCGACGTTCTCAATTGGCGCAACTGGACCCGGCTCCACCCACGCCTGAGTCGCCAACTGTGCCTGAGTCACGCCCCGGGGGTTGAAAAGAAGGTCCCCTTCTTCTCGTATAGTAAGAGTGGGGGTGGCAACCATCCTCGATCGTCAGACACAGTTGTAGCAAATATAAATACCCCAGAAAGCGAAGGATAACACAGGCGCGGAAATCGCAAAATTCGTAATGCATTCGACAATAAATCGAAACGTGTGGGTTCGGTCGCCACTCTGAGCGCGTGTTTTTCTTTCGTTCCTTGTTACGTAAATTTACAAAATGTCTCTTCACTACCCGTAGTGTAGAAAAAGCCTAATCATTCCCCTTTGCCTCCTTAGGCGTTGAAGATTGCTGACCTACCTTCCTGTATTTCCTGAACAGGCCTCTGTCACTTGCTAACCACATATATATATATATATATATATATATATATATATATATATATATATATATATATATATATATATATATATATATATATATATATATATATATAGGGAGTGGTATAACTTTGAAGATGGTAGAGAACACAAGAGAAGAAAACTTCGAATAAGGTAAAAGCACGATTGTGGCCTACGTTTCAGCAAAGAGAACTTGCTTTCCTCAGAACTTGCTTCCCTGAGGAAAGCAAGTTCTCTTTGCTGAAACGTAGGCCACAATCGTGCTTTTACCTTGTTCGAAGTTTTTCTTCTCTTATATATATATATATATATATATATATATATATATATATATATACATATATATATAGCGAATCAGAATAGGAAATGAGGGGCTCGTTGAAAATAACACAGAAATAAGGGTTGGCAGTCGAGAAAACCTCGGAAAGCAAAGGGGAGGATGTGGTAGATCATTGAAACAGATTAAGAATTTGGAAAGAAAGAAAGAAAGTGAAGAAAAAATGCCCGCCAGGTGGGATCCGAACCCACGACCTCCAGAATACCGGTCTGGTGCGACGGAAGCGCAGCGCAGTCATGATTGCTGATGAAGAGCTTCCGATTTCACCGCCCTCCACGCGAGCCGCCACTTGAGAACCTCTTCGCATCACTGCGTCCCATGGAACAAGCCCATGGAACAAGCACAGCTGTGGCTTTCCACAGGAAGGTCCCGAATCGCACCAGACCGGTATTCTGGAGGTCGTAGGTTCGGATCCCACCTGGCGGGCATTTTTTCTTCACTTTCTTTCTTTCCAAATTCTTAATCTGTTTCAATGATCTACCACATCCTCCCCTTTGCTTTCCGAGGTTTTCTCGACTGCCAACCCTTATTTCTATATATATATATATATATATATATATATATATATATATATATATATATATATATATATATATATATATATTCAAGGCAATAAACCCGCATTACATTTTGGTGGAGTGTGCGGATTCCATCCTCGCCCTGCTCGGTAGCTTCACCCCGTGTACCCGCCAGCCTGGAGCTTCGGAGTCGCACCCTGCTTTCTACCGTTGGGTCCACCATGACTAGTGACGCCCGAAACACGACATCGCCTTCGCCACCGGCTGTCATCTGCTCCGGGGTGATCCGTGAGCGTGAGCCGGCGATGTTCACTGGCGCAGATGACCAGGACGTCGAAGATTGGCTTTCGGCCTATGAGAGGGTAAGCGCACACAATAAGTGGGACGATGCCATGAAGCTAAATAACGTTGGTTTCTCCTTGAGGGGACTTGCCGAAAAATGGTATCTCAATCACCCAGAGGATCGCGCAACGTGGACCGCATTCAAAACGAACTTTTCGGCAGTATTTGACCGGCCTGCGGTTCGCAAGCTTCGCGCGGAGCAGTGTTTGAGAGAGCGAGCTCAAAAGGCCGGCGAGAACTTTACCAGCTACATCGAGGATGTGGTCGACCTTTGCAGGCGCGGGGATCCTTCCATGCCTGAGCAAGACACCATCAAACACATACTCAAGGGAATAGATGAGGACGCGTTCCAGATGCTTCTGGCGAAAAACCCTCAGAGCGTCCGAGACGTCATCAGCTTGTTGCAGAGTTATGACGAGTTGCGCAGGCAGCCTCGCCTCACTCGTTGCGGCCCTGTGGAGCGTGAGGAGCCGCTCTGTGGGCTGGCACTCGACGAAAACCCGTTGCTACTGAGCCGCATCAAGGAGTTTGTCGTGAAGAGGTGGCTCGGCAGATCTCTCTCCTGCCTTGTACATCTGTGCCATCGTCGCCGGTACCAGATCCTTGCTTGTCATCGCCACTCCGTCGAATTATTAGGGAAGAAGTCGCTGAAGTCTTACCGACAACGCCAGCTGTCCCCCAGACGTTACCTGTAGCGGCGCCTCTATACGCTGAAATGGCGGCACGGCAGGCTCCGCCCACCGCTTACGTGCCCTTACGCCGCCCGCAGCCGCCGCCTTACCTTCCTCCAGCTTCCTCGGCACCGCTTCACAGCAACCCATGGCGCACGCCCGATAACCGGCCGATTTGTTATTTCTGTGGAGTTCCTGGTCACGTAGCGCGCTATTGCCGCCGTCGAGTCGCGCCGTCCGGAGACGCTTACCGAAGACCAGTCTTTGCTGCTAGCGTGTATACTCCTCCACGTTCGTCCAGCAATGCCGCTGCTGAGCCGCCATATCTCTCGCCTCCTCGCGAAGCACCCGATACCGGTCGGTCGTCCTCCCCTCGTCGCCGTTCCATTTCGCCGCTGCGCCGTCGTCCGAATGCCCAGGAGGAAAACTGATCGCCGCAGTTCCGGAGGCAAGAACTGCGGCGCCGTCGAAATTCCGAAGCCCTGGCCTGTCTGTTACGAACGTGATTGAAGTAGTTATCGATGGAATCACCACATACGCCCTTGTAGACACGCGAGCAGCCATCTGTGTTATATCCGACAAACTTTGCCGCAAATTACGAAAAGTGACGACCTCAATATCCGGTTTCCGTCTCCGCACAGCTACGGCGCATCACGTCGAGCCTTCAGCCGTTTGCACAAGCCGTGTCTTTGTGCAAAACACGATGTAAGTAATCGAGTTCGTCGTTCTTTCCTCGTGCTCCCACGACATTATCTTGGGGTGGGACTTTCTGTCGCGTCACCACGCTGTTATTGACTGTGCCCGCGCCGAGATCTCCTTATTTCCGCTGTGTGGTACTGAAGTGCACAAGTTAACCACTACATTCAAGCTGTGCGCCGCAGAAGACTCCACAATCCCTCCAGCCTCTGCAGTTATCGTGCCGGTAATCTGTGATCTGGTGTCTGACGCAAGTGTTGTGTTTACCCCCTCTAATCTGTTTATGCGTCGCCAGGGCGCCCCTCTCCCCTACGCCATTCTTGAAATCGAAAATGGCGCTAGCATGATCTCCATCTGCAATACCTCCTCTTTACCCTTAACCGTGCATCGTGGCGGGTCCCATGGACGCGTCGAAGCTATTGACGCTCGCCTCATAAACGACTTCCCGGATGCATCCCACGTTCTGTCGCTCAGCTCGCTAAGCCCGCCTCTTCCCCGTGCTTCTGATTCGGCTGCCTTCGTTCCCTCCGTAGACGACAACCTCGACCCTGTCCAGCGCAACCACCTGCTTACCCTTCTTCACCGTTTCCGATCTACCTTCGACTGCCAGCAAACTTCCTTGGGCCGCACGCAGACCGTCACACATCGAATTGACACCGGCTCTCATCCACCTTTGAGGCAGCGACCATACCGCGTTTCAGCCAAAGAGCGATCCGTGATCGAAACGCACGTTGATGAAATGCTTCAGCGTGGTGTCATTAGGCCTTCTAACAGCCCGTGGGCTTCACCGGTCGTTCTTGTTGGCAAGAAAGATGGGTCTGTTCGTTTTTGTGTCGATTATCGACGACTGAACAAGATCACCCGGAAAGACGTTTACCCGTTGCCACGCATCGACGACGCATTAGATTATTCTCAAGGCGCAGAGTTCTTCTCTTCCTTAGACCTCCGCTCGGGTTACTGGCAGGTGCCGATGGCAGACGACGACCGCCCCAAGACCGCGTTCGTGACCCCCGACGGGTTATACGAATTCAACGTAATGCCGTTCGGGTTATGTAATGCGCCTGCCACTTTTGAGCGCATGATGGACGACATTCTGCGTGGCCTCAAGTGGAAAACTTGCTTATGCTACTTGGATGACATCGTGGTATTCGCGCCCGATTTTGACACCCACCTCAGTCGCCTGGAACAAGTTCTGCAGTGCCTTACCGACGCTGGGCTACAGCTGAATCTTAAAAAGTGTCATTTTGCTGCCCGCAAACTGACAATTTTAGGTCATGTTGTTTCAAAGGACGGCATTCTTCCCGACCCTGCTAAACTTCGAGCTGTTGCCGCCTTCCCGAAACCGACTACCGTGAAAGCCCTGCGCAGTTTTGTCGGACTCTGCTCCTACTTCCGACGCTTCGTGCCCAACTTTGCGTCCGTCATTGCGCCTCTAACGAAGTTACTGAGCGGAAGTAATGACCTGTCTACCTGGTCACCTGCTTGCGATGAAGCCTTTGTAACCCTACGCCGCTTACTTACGTCACCTCCCATTTTGCGTCATTTTGATCCCTCCGCGCCCACCGAGATCCATACCGACGCCAGCGGCTTAGGTCTGGGAGCAGTGCTTGCCCACAGGAAGGCGGGATTCGACGAGTACGTCGTCGCATACGCGAGCCGCACTCTTACAAAGGCGGAATGTAATTACTCTGTTACAGAGAAAGAGTGTTTGGCCATCGTGTGGGCTATTTCAAAGTTCCGGCCTTACATCTACGGTCGAACTTTTGATGTAGTCACAGATCACCATGCCCTTTGTTGGCTATCGTCGCTGAAGGATCCCTCCGGTCGCCTTGCACGCTGGTCCCTTCGCCTTCAGGAATATGACATCCGAGTGATATATCGGTCTGGACGCAAGCACAGCGACGCAGATGCTTTATCTCGCTCACCTTTATCCACTGATTCGTCCGAAATTACGGCCATTGATTGCATACAGGCATCTGAGCCACTTGAGGACATGGCAGGGCAGCAACGCAAGGACCCTTGGATATCTTCCATTTTTGACCTGATTTCGAACCCTACGGAACGTAGTGCCTCGCGGGCACTGCGACGTCAGGCCGTGCATTTTTCCATTCGTGACGGGCTTCTGTATCGCAGGAATTACCTCCCCGAAGGCCGCAAGTGGTTGTTAGTGATCCCTCGCCACCTACGCTCTACAATCTGTGCTAACTTCCACACGAATGCGCAATTCTCCCATGCAGGAGTCTTTAAGACGTACCAGCGGTTGCTGCTGCGCTACTTTAGGCGAGGAATGTATTCCTTTGTAACGAAGTTCATCAAATCATGCCGAAAATGCCGACGTCGCAAGTCTCCGCCGCAATCACAAACCGCCCCGTTACAGCCTTTGCCCTTCCCCGCGCGCCCTTTCGACCGAGTCGAGATAGACTTATACGGCCCTCTGCCCCTGACTGCGGCCGGCAACCGTGGGTTATCGTCGCCGTGGATCACCTTACGCGATACGCTGAGACTGCTGCCCTACCGGCTGCCACAGCGCGCTAAGTTGCTACCTTCATTTTGCACCATTTCATCCTGCGTCATGGAGCACCACGAGAACTTCTAAGTGACCGGGGCCATGTCTTTTTGTCAGAAGTGGTCGAGGCTCTCCTGAAAGAATGCAACGTCACCCACCGCAGCACTACAGCCTACCATCCCCAGACTAATGGATTGAAGGAGAGATTTAACCGCACCCTCGGCGACATGCTCGCTAAGTGCGTGTCTTCGGACCACTCCGATTGGGACGCGATTCTCCCCTTTGTGACTTACGCGTACAACACTGCGACGCAGACTACTACAGGGTTCTCGCCGTACTTCCTCCTCTATGGCCGTGAAGCATCCTGCCCTCTCGACACCATTCTACCCTACCGACCCGACGCATCCGAATACACGCCTGTTTCTCAGCTCTGCAGCCACGCTGAGGAGTGCCGTCAGCTTGCTCGCAATTTTACTTCCGAGGACCAATTCCACCAAAAACATCAGCGTGATGGTGACAACCCACAAGTGGTTTTTTCTCCCGGCTCTCTCGTATGGCTTTGGGTACCAGCCACTACCCCTAGACTTTCTAGCAAGCTCCTTTCCAAGTTCCATGGGCCGTACCGCGTACTCGAACGAACCTCCGCCGTTAATTACGTTGTGGAGCCGCTCACACCATCGTCTGATCTACGCTGCCGCGGCCGTGAAACGGTACACGTGCATCGCCTCAAGCCGTACTACGACCCTTCCGTCGTGACGTGCCCTTAGGTCGCCAGGGTGGCTCCCTTCCCGGTGGGGGGTAATTGTAGTGCGAAAGACGAGCAAGTGGCGCGCAGCCACCATGCGAGCACTACCGAGCAACTGATAAGCTACGCGGCCACAACAACCGTCAGCAATGTCATTGTGATTGGCGTACGCCACTCAAGGAGATTGACCACTTGAATTGTGCAGATGACGACGAGGCAGCACGGTGAGCCACCGCGTGGGTTCGGTCCCAGAGTGGGGACCGAACCCACGCCTTCGTTCGGTCCCCACTCTGGGCGTGTGTTTTTGTTTCTTTCTTTCTCACGTAATTATTAATAAAATAAAAAAAATAATGTAACGTCACTAACGGTAATAAATCGTCTAACTGTTCCCCTATGCCTTCTTTGGCGTTGTAGACTGCCGGCATTTTTTTCTGTATTTCCTAATGAGCCCCTAATTTCCAAACCTATATATATATATATATATATATATATATATATATATATGCATTTCTTTCTGTATATATTGTGAGCGCTTACACGAGGCGGGCGGCATTGGACGGCGGTATGGCTGGGCCTCTTGACGACGGGTTGGAGCAGGGCTGGGTTGACGAAGAGCTGCGGAGCAGGTCATCGCTTGGGGCTGACGGGGTGCTTCTGAAGGCATAGAAGTTCCCAGCGCCTGTTGAACCTCTTCACGGATGACGTCAGTCATAGAAGCCACTTGAGGTTGCGGCGTTGTTGGAAAAAGCTTCTGAAGCTCCTCCTTGACCACTGCTCGAATGGTCTCGCGCAATGTATCGGAGCTTCCAGTTGCAGCACCGATGGCGTCCAAGCACAGCGCGTTGACAGGGCGGTCGTATTGCCTCGTTCAAATTTCTAGCGTCTTCTCCATCGCGGCCGCCTCAGACGCGAATTCAGCCACCGTCTTCGGCGGGTTGCGGACTAGACAAGCAAAAAGCTCTTGCTTCACTATTCGCATTAGAAACCTGAGCTTCTTTTCTTCGGTAATTTCGGGGTCCGCACGGCGAAAAAGTCTTTTCATCTCCTCAACGATGATCACGACACCTTCGTTGGGGTGCTGCGTTCGAGTTTCAAGCAAAAGCGCAGCTCGCTCTTTTCTCACAACGGTAGTGAAGGTCTAAAGGAACTCCCTTTTGAATTGAGTCCAGTCGGTCAAAGAACTCTCATGGTTCTCGAACCAAGTTCGAGCAGCGTCTTCTAAGTAAAGTTTCTTCCGAAGTAAAGTTTCTTCGTCGTCCCACCTGTTGAAGATGCGGACGCGCTCCAGCTTCTCCAACCATTCTTCGGGGTCTTCAGCTGGGGCTCCCCGGAACGATGGCGGTTCCTGGGGCTATTGCAGGACGATTGGCGACGTTGTTTCTTGCACCATGGTGTTGGTTGCAGCGTTCCTTTTCTTGGGCCCTTCTGGCATCAAACCGAACTCGGGTAGCAATCCTTGCCGTCGGCGGCTTTCTCTGGTTGGGCTGGCTTGGCGGCTTCCAGATGTCGTTAAGAGCATAAAGGGTGAGTACCCCGCACCTCCACTAGATGTCACGGAGCCAAGGACGACGCAGTTGTCTTGAAGGAGAAACAAGTTTATTGGAGCGAACTTGTGCTCCCCTAACAACTCAAAAGAATACAGAGGCGGCGAAGCAGCGGTTAACAAAGTGACTTGCGTCGGCGAGCGTCGCAGAATCGAATGCCGAGGCGTCTGCTCTGCAGGCTTTTTATCTTTCGGCGCGAGTGTTTCTGGAACCGTCCATTCACATCCAGAACATTGTAGATCACAGACGATTATTCTGGGCTAGCGAGGGTAGGGCGAAACAGTTTGCTTTTCTGAATGTGATAGCCCGTGCGGCATAAAAATAAAGAATGGAAGACGCGTTTTACTTGGAACGCAGGTAACAGTAAAAACAAACAAAACAAATGGAACGCCCGGCAGTAAAAACAAACAATAAATAAGCAAGCCCATACATAGTTCGCGGCAATATGTATATATATATATATAAATATATATATATATATATAAATATATATATATATTTATATATATATACATATGGTAACGAAATGAGGGGCTCGTTGAGAAAATTCAGAAAGATAGGTCGGCAGTCTACAACGCCAAATGAGGCATAGGGGTGTGGTTAGGCTTTTTTTACTACAGTTAATGAAGTTAACATTTTTTTAATATACGGAAGAAAGAAAGAAAGAAAAACACGCGCCCAGAGTGGGGACTGAAGCCACGCCTTTCGAATAGATCTTGAATGCTTTACCCTCGAATACCACCCTAAAGCGTCAGATACACTTCTAGTAAACATAAATAGCCCAGAAAGTGACGGAGAACACAGTCGCCCAGATAGCCGAATTGGTAAGGCATTCGAGATCTAATCGAAAGGCGTGCGTTCGGTGCCCACTCTGGGCGCGTTTTTCTTTCTTTCTTTCTTCCATATATTTAAAAATGTTAACGTTATTACCCGTAGTAAAAATTAAAAAAAAGCCTAACCACACCCCTATGCCTCCTTTGGCGTTGTAGACTGCCAACCTATCTTTCTGTATATATATATATATATATATATATATATATATATATATATATATATATATATATATATATATAAATATATTTATATATATATATATATATATATATATATATATATATATATATAGGAAATGAGCCTCATTTCCTTTCTGAAGCCTAGCCAGGGTCTCGGTTCTGGCAGCCTTGATGCCTAGGTAGCATAATAGGGCTTCCCGCCAGTTACCCGCTCTCGACAGGCTGTAGACGTTCGAGTCACGCCCCGCGGGTTGAAAAGAAAGTCCCTTTCTCCCCGTTTAGTCGGAGTGGCGCTGGCTACCACCCTCAAGCGTCAGATACACTTCTAGTAAATATAAATAGCCCAGAAAGTGAAGGAGAGCACAGTCTCCCAGATTGCCGAATTGGTAGGGCATTCGAGATCTAATCGAAAGGCGTGGGTTCAGTCCCCACTCTGGGCGCGTGTTTTTCTTTCTTTCTTTCGTCCGTATATTTAAAAAATGTTAACTTCATTAACCGTATTAAAAAAAAAGCCTAACCACACCCGTATGCTTCCTTTGGCGTTCTACACTGCCGAACTATCTTTGTGTGTATATATATATATATATATATAGAGAGAGAGAGAGAGAGAGAGAGAGGGGGGGAGAGAGAGACAGAGGAGGAGGGAGTGAGCGAGAGGAGAGAGAGAAAGAGAAGAGCAAGCAGTCGACAATGCCAGGAAGGCCAGGGGTATTCCAATTCTGTTGGTCTAGTTACTAGAGTTGACATCTTTTAAATTTATGTGACATGGTGAGTCGATAACCACACGCGTCCAGAGTGGGGACTTGTGGTTTTATTTCGAATGCCTCATCAAGTCGTCTATCTCAGTAATTGTGTTCTCCGTCAATTTCTAGGGAATTTGTATTCCCCACAAATGGGTCTGACGGTTGAGGCTGGAGGCCAGTGCAAATTTGAAACCACGGGATCAGGGGGAACTTCTTGTGTAACCCCCGCGCAGTTATACGGGCGTCTAAACCTGGTAAGGAGCAGACAACCCTCAGAAAACCATGTGATGGTACCTCTGGGCACCGAGGCATTCAGAACTGGGGCCCTCCCTTTTGGTTCGCACTTTATATTTTGGAATGAGGTTCTCATTCGGGACACATTTAAACGTGAGAAAAGTATTTTTCACTTCTAAAGAAAAGATTCCTCTAGCTACAAACCTGTCTCCAACCTAAAATGCCAGGTTAAAGTCATGCAACCGCTTTAAGGCCCATTTCACCCTTGCCTTTGGCCGGCCAACTGTGCGCAAACATCGCGCATAGCAGCGCCTATGAAAACGGGCAGAAGGCGGGGAAATATTCACCAACTTCATAAAGGTTACACCAACTACACCAACTAAAGTCTACACCAACTACATATCTACTTAGGCCAAGTTGTGACCCCAGATCCCAACCTGGAAGCAGAGATAATTAGAACGATCAGAATGGGGTGGGGTGCATGTGGCAGACATTCTCAGATAATGAATAGCAGCCTACCATTGTCGCTGAAGAAGAAAGTGTATGACAGCTGCATCTTACCGGTACTCACCTACGGGGCAGCAACTTGGAGGCTGACTAAGAGGGTTCAACTTAAATTGAGAACGACTCAGCGGGCAATTGAGCGGAAAATGATAGGTGTAACATTAAGGGACAAGAAGAGAACGGAGTGGGTCAGGGAGCAAACTGGTGTAAAGACATATTAGTAGAAATTAGGAAGAAGAAATGGACGTGGGCAGGGCATGTAATGCGAAGGCAAGATAACCGCTGGTCATTAAGGGTAACAGAGTGGATCCCTAAAGAAGGCAAGCGTTGCAGGGGGCGGCAGAAAGTTAGATGGGCAGATGAGATCAAGAAGTTTGCGGGGATAAATTGGTCACAGTTGGCACATGACCGAGGTAATTGAAGAATGATGGGAGAGGCCTTTCCCTGCAGTGGGCGTAGATAGGCTGGTGATGATGATGATGATGATGATAAAGGTTGTTGATTTGTGCAGGCACGTCAATGCCTCGATGCCTTCACATAAAAGAATCAGACGATTGAAGAACGGCATCAAGAAAAACGCTTTCCAGGTCTTGCTGAGCAAAAACCAGCAAAACGCCTGTCAATATAGAGGAAAAGACATAGAAAAAGTGTTTATTGAGCGTATATTTTTATGGGGAAGTTTTGCATCTCGTCAGAGGGCACAGGTGCCGCCACAGAAAGGGATAGAAAGGGGTAATCCAATACCATGCTATCTACTCAAATTATCCAATAAAGAAAAGCACAGGCTATATACAGTCTATTTACAGTAGGCTATGTACATGGGAAGGAAAGTTTGAAGCTTGCACAAGTATGTACAGCATACACGCACGAACGTGGTTCTTTGGTGAGCGGGAGTTCAGGGGCGGCTGTTCAGGCCCCTTCCAATAAATGTGTGCAGCCTAAAGCTCTCTCGGTGCAGCATGAGGGGGCCTCAAGGGTGCAGGATGTCTTCTATAGAGCTCGTTTGTAGCCCTAGCCGCCAGTAGCCAGACACAAGTTTGATCCAGGCACCAGCACACGCAGCGCAACTGCAGAGGACGTGACCTGAGGTTTCATGCTCCCGGAAGTAGGCGCAGGTGTTTCAGTGGGCACAGGCGTTCTGCAACACTGCTAGTGGAGGCGTGCTGCTGTGTTGTAGCAGCTGGTGCGGATCCGGAAAGGGGGACCGCTCTGTTTGCGCTATCACACTCGTAGGAAGGAGCCGTGGGACCGCACCAGTGGCCACTCGTTTACAGGAGTTGTGTGTGGCTACTTCTCGCCTGATTACATTCCTGGCCACACCATAGCGCATAAAGCACCCGTAAACTGAGACAATGGCGGAGTCGTGGGCTGCTTTGACAAATTCGTCTGCAGCCTTGTTCCCGGTATGCCAACGAGGGCGGAAAGCCCCTGCTGGCAGAGGCTGCAGCCTTCTTCCAGCAGGTGGCGCAGCTTGGCCACAGGCGACAGCTTGAGGTGGCCGCCTCGCTCCCTCGCCCAGACGCCTCCTGACGCGGAGGACCGCTGGTAGGGAGTCACAAAAGATGATGGCCGCTGGTGGCAGGTCCTCAAGCATAATGGCCTCCGCCAGGTGTAGGCCTGCCAGCCCAGCCGCTGTGGAACTCGTCGGGAACGCCAGACGCAGTGCCGGTGGAGTCCCTGGCCGGAATGATGCAAGCGGCAGCGCCTGGTCCTTATGTTTGAAGGACCGAGCCATCGGTGCAGACTAGGAGTAACCCCAGTGGTTCCACGCCTACAAGGGCAGCAGTTCTTTGCGGATCTCGACCTGTGAAAGTCTCTCAATGGCCCCTATTCTTGGCAGCGTGGTAGAGACATCGAGGGGCGCTGGAGCAGGTGGCAGCGGGTGCTTGCGGGTGCAGGAAGCACGCCTTCTGAGGGGTTTCTATGTAGTCCTCAAAACCACCAGCCAGGCTTCTTATGCAGAAGTGTCCCCTCGACCACAGCCTGGTCAGGACGGAAGCATCCCATGGTGCTTGGTGAAGCAGCTCTATAAGCTGCGGCGCTGTCTGCGTGACGAGAATCTGGATGGGTCAGCTGGCGGTTTGAGCACGGTGCTGACCACTGGAGAGTATCTTTGGAGGCCGACGCAGCGCCGCAAAACCTTACGGTGAACCATTTCCAAAGAACGTTTCGCTGTGCGTCCCTAAGGTTTACTAGTGAGAGTGCATAGTGGACGCGAGAGACCACGACGGCCCTGTAGATCCAGAGCTGAAAATTATGCGGATTAGAGACCCTCCGTTTGTTTTGGGATGTCGGTTGTCACCAACCGACTTGCCTGTGTTATTGTACTTATTTGCCCTACCCTTAGCTAACTTAATTGTTTAGCCTCCTCCCGTGTTTGAAACTCTCCTCGCTGCCCCCTTTCCTCCTTGCACGACTGTTTACACATCCCCTTCTGATTTAAATTGTAATTCGGATATGGCCTTTAAGTTGAGGCTACCGTCACACCAAATCCAAGAAGTCTCCGTCAATGTCACTTCCCCATCGTCCAGCCGCGATCGTATCTCTGTGTATTCTATGACAATATGTTCTACGGTTTCCCGGTCCCGGCCACCGAACACACAAATTTCATCCTGTTGCCTTTAGTTACCCGCGTATGCCCGTGTTCTTGGACACCCCGCCCATGCTTCAAAAAGCGATGCACTGCCTCGTGTATTGCCATAAAACCTTCCTTCCTGATTACTAGTTTCTCTGTTCTATAAGCCTCCAGGGTTTTTTTTCACTTTCTATCTCTCTACCCAATTCGTTGTCTGGTGCTTTTCCCTGCTTTGTAACTGTTGTGTATACCCCACCTTCCCCGAGCGAATTTCTGTACCGCCTGGTCAGCTGCCTGGTGTTGAATGTCCACTGCATGCCCATGCTCCTTATATACAGGTACCTAAACCCTGTCACAGCCCATTTTACCATCTTCATGTCCCGCAGTCTCTCCTCAAATTTTATGTTGCTCTGCGCCTCGCTTGCCTAAAAAGACGACCAGCCCATATCCCCCTGTACCACTTCATTCGTACTTTTGCTATGGGCCCCTAGCACCAGACTGCCTACCGTCCTATTACTTAACACATGCCCGCTTGGGTGTCTGAATTCTTGCATATAACAGAATTTCCCAAAGTCAATCCTTATACCATGACACCCTTCTAGACTACCCTTACCACCTCATATTTCATATAGCCCAGAGTGCTCTATATCTTATTATAGCTGCGTTACGCCTTCCGTTTGTTTAAGATGCGCCTCATGAGCATGCGTGCAATCTGCGCCGTCGTTAAGCCGTACTCCTAAATATTTATATTCCCTCACCACTGGTATTTCTACTCATTGAAATTATACCGATTTGCGCTGTGTGTCTTCGTACAAGACCATGATCCCTCGCTTTTTATTGCTAAAAGATCGCCCGACGTACGTCACTTCCTCTCCGCATATATCCATCAGGCTCTGCATACCTGTCCGGTCTGCCGCCATCAACAATGTCACCTGCATGCATAACACCTTCCCGTTTATGCTGTATGATAAATCGAATCCCAGCCTACTGTCCTCTAGCTTGCTTTCTAAACCCACCATGTACATCATGAACAGCAGTGGAGAAAGAGGACATCCTTGTTTCACCGTTGTAGGTGGATACCGTCTATTGTATGCTAACCTCTCCCACACCATCTGCACCTGGTTCACCCGGTATAGTTTTCTGTGTAAGTTATTATATTCTATTCCTGTCCCTTGTCTTCCAGGACCTTCCATGGCTCGTCCTCGTCTGCCTTGTCATACGCCGCTTTAATGTCGAAAAATCTAACCACAAAGCTTCATTTTGCGTCGTCGCGACCTGTATGCATTGTCTTACTTCAAATGTCTTGTCATCTAGTCTTCTGTCCTTTTGAAACCCATTTTGCAGTTACCCTACCACTCTATTGTCGTCTACCCACTGCTCTAGTTCCGATTTCACTACATGCACTTCCAACCTCTACAGCACGGACGCGACGGTGACTGGCCTATACGATCTCGGTTTAGTCTTCATCTTCTTTGCGGTTACAGATTAGGCTCATCACCGTAGATTGACACGTGTCCAGTATAGCCTTCTTTTCTATCGCCATGCTGATGGCTTGTAGCAGCCAATCCTTGCTCTTTAGTCTTATTTGCTTCATCAACTCCATCGGTATCCCATCCGTACCCTCTGCTGTATTTTTGGGTACCTTTCCCTCTGCTTTTCCCCAGTCGAGCTTGTTTCTTCCTATCTCCAGACATTTTGGCCTTTCCACCGTGATATTTCTCAGGCATTTGGGGCCGCTCTATCAACCTTACAAAATTTCTCAGTGATAATTTCATGCAGGTATGTCCAAGCCTGCTCTCCCTTGAGTATCTGCTCCACTTCATTTTCTATAGTACCACCATCTGTATTTCAGTCTGATCTGTGTGTCAGTCTGACCTTCTTATCGCTCTAACCGTTTTTGGCCGGGTCTCCATCCCCGCTACCCTTCTTAGTTATAGCCCCACTGGTACTACCTCGATGACCAGCCCTGTCTGTCCGCCATCGTTTTTTTCAGGGCCAAGCACACTCGGTGCGCCTGTGGTGCTGTCCAGGCCTATCCTGGCAGTAGTAGCGTCCCTCGTCGCTAGCATGCCCTCCGTCTGCGCTACCTGCTCTTCGAGCGCTTCCCACTACTTCCGTTCACCTTTCAACTCATCCTGTTACTCTCCAACTTGCACCCGGAGCTGTCGCTTTTCTCTCTCGAGCCGGTGGAGGCACGACGCCAGCACATACACTCTGAACATAAAATCCCGCCGTTGTGCCTTCTCGACCGACTCGAACCTCGCATCTTCGAGCGGGTACTTGCGCTCCAACTCCATGCACAACTCGCCCAGCTTCTTAGCTGGGATGGTGCTTGACGTGCCCAGCCGTGCCAAATTCGAACCTATTCACTGCTGCCTTCTCTCGCGCAGTCCACGCTACTTAAAAAGTAAAGCCAAGTGTAACAACCACTTGTCACATTTGGTTTGTGCGTTCGCCAACGCTAGCCACTCTTGCTCCTTTTCACCTAACCCTAGCAAACTAAACTACTCCTGTTTTCTCTAACGCAATAGCAATCTAAATACAGAATAAAAAATTAAAACACTTACCCGCTTTTGTCGTTGGTGTCGCCGCTGCGCTCCGCACGTCCGTACCATCCACCGTCCAGGTTACACAGTGCCCACAGTGTGAACGTCCCGTTTCCTGCGCGAGGAACTGGTTGATTCTCCGGATGGTGCGGGCCATCTGGGCGAGTTTTGCAGCGACTGCTGCCCTTCAAGACAGGATTTCTTCAATGCTCAGGCCGAAGTAGACGACTTTGCGACGCCAGGGAGGCGGCTGCCATTTAGATGCAGTAAGTCAGTGCGTCGGTTTCGGCTTGGCGTGGATGCAATGTCATGGCCTCTGTTTTGAACTCCAAGAGGCGAAGCCCCTCATTGGTCTGGTAGTTTCTAACTGCATTAAGGGCCGCTTGCAACAAGACGCGTAATCCCCTGCTGACTCTGGTGGGCTTTGTGTCCACAGCACTACGTCGTTGGCACGAAAGGCAATCTCTCTCTGATGCTCCTTGGGTCCAGTGAGACAGCTGGAGAGGTGCTCCATGGCCAGGCTATATAGCACTGGGCTCTAGCTGAACCCTTCCGGAACACCGGTCCTCACTTTGCGGGGGGACGCTCAGGGTCTTGCTGACGCGAACTTGGTGTTTTCGGTCTTTAAGGAACCCAGTGACGTATTCAGTGAGCCTACCCTCTAGCCCCAGGCTGTCAAGGCCACAGTGGATGTTTCTGCGCCGTAAGGACTCAAGTTCGGACTTCATCCGGGAACAGGTTGGGAACGCCTTTGTCCTCGTGCCAGGTCCGCTCTAGGAAGCACACCACATCTGCGAGGGCGTCAGGAGTACAGCGGCACCTCCGGAAGCTTCTCTTCATTTCATCGCCCACATTTCGTATGCTTGCAAGCCATTCCTCCCTCTCTAAGGCCACCGCCTTTGTGATATTTCGCACCCCCGAGGTCAGAGAGAAGGGGCAGAATGAGGTGGCTCACTTCCAGGTTAGCCTGCCTTCAGTAATACTGCCAAAAAACCATCCGCCAGTCCTCAGGGATGGTGCCGGTCCTCCATGTCTGGTTTATGTCCAGTAGCCTCTGCTGCTGGTCGGCGTCGAGGTTTTATAGCAGGGCATTACGGATGCTGTGTGCACCGTTGGTTCTGTGCCTCCGGGGGCTGTGCCGGACACCCGCCTGGAACACGGCCAGTGTGATGTCCGAGTTCCATGCCGCATCCACCCGAAGGTCAGCTGTTCTCCGTGGTGGCTCGGCGATGGGGACGCTGTACGGCAATAGGTGGCACCCTGCTCTCGAGTGAGCCAGCCCAAAGATAGTGGCTGCAGGGTCGGAGTTAGTACTGGGTGCACCGGTTGGACACAGGAGGTCAATCGCTTCACAAAAACCTCGGCCAGTTCTTGCTCCCCTATCCTTACACCTATGGCCACAGAATGGACTGGGCGCACCGTGCAGACAGGCTGTGTGAGAGAGCAGAAGAATTTCTATGCCCGGGCAGGGTTCCTTCGGCTGTCGTTGTTGCTGCACGGCCCGTCCCAGCTCTCATGGCGCTGATACCTACCGAGCCGTCTGGCTGCTACGTCTAGCCGCCGGAACGCGTGAAAAGGCCACGTGTGTTCTGGTGGACGGCCTGTTTCTGAGCTCCAATCATGGTGGCCGGATGGTTGAGTGCCTCGTTGTCGGGCACTGGCTCCCCCCGGGACACGTCGGTGCAAGTGGAGGCAGGCTCGGCGTATCGGACAACTTCCTTTAGGCAGCCCCGCTCCTCTGCTGTCTGTAGTCGCTCGCTCAGTTTTTGCCTGAATACTTAGCAGTCGATGAATTTGCAGTTTTTGGTGTAAGCGCGCAGATAGAGAGGACGAAATGAGAAAAATGCTCGGAGCCCCAGATGTGATTTGCCGTCTTCCAGTTGAAAATCATTGCTGATGCTCCAGTGCAAGGTTAATGCGCATGAGCCAGGCTCGCTGGAAAAAGTGGAGCTGCCAGTGTTGACCCCTAGCCGTCTAGCAGTGGTCACAGCGTCCAAGATGGCCCTTCCCACTTTGGTGCTTCGACGGTTTCCCCAATCCCAGTGGTGTGCTTGTAAATACCCTCAGATATGGCCGTAACGTCTCAGGAGGCTCGAAGACGGTCCAAGTGGCCGGAGTCTGGAGGTTATTCTGGTCTGATATAGATACTGAGCACAGAGGTGTGTGCCCCCATCCACCCCGTGACGCCCACACGCCCCATGGGGGGCCATCAGTGTCATAAATATTCGATCCAGACTCAGTAGTTTCCTTCTCACATTCAAGGGCGGTCATGAATTTCTTTGCGGGAGAATGGGTTCAAAGCCGGGAATCAGGGTGGAGACCTCCCGCTGAGGTAGCCGACGTATCCAGGGAGCCTGGGTGGCTCACCGTTTAACATCGCCTTTTGTGGACCCCTACGTTCAAGTCAGCCCTCAGGAGCTGGTCGGCCAGCGCTTCACTGTCTCCGCATGGAGTGGCGATTCTACTGGAGAACGCGTGGTCGTCGTTCGTTAGAGCTAGCATAGTTGCGGAAGGGTAGAGGCAGGGCTCTGCCATTGCGGCTGGGGCAGTCAGCTGAAGGACCACGGGCTGGAAACCTAGCCGCTGTGGTGCCGTTGGGCGCAGTGACTAATGAAGCGCTACTCGTGAAACGGGTTGTTTCTCCCGCATCAGCTCTGTCGTCACCCGTCATGCATGCTGCTAACACGACTTTTCCAGCTCCTGGTGATCGTTGGCAGGTTCTGAAACCACGGCAGTAGTTGCATTTGGGCATTTTGTGAAAGCAGTCAACAGTCCGGTGTGGCCCCCCCGCAGCACCTGCACGCCCAGGGACCATGTGAGTAGGCTATCATGTGACGGGACAATTCTCTTAACGAGCCTCACTTGCTAACTAGCGCACCAACATGGAGCGTTATATAGTGGTCGATGGCGTGAAATTCTATCGATGCCTCGCCAGTCTCTTGGCTGTGACTTCATTGTGTGTTGTGACAGTGCACGCCCGGGAACTCGCAGAAGTCATGTGCCAAAGCGACGACGAGGTGCGAAAGCAGCGCCTCTACGCTTGCCACCGATTAGCTGCAAATGAAGCGTTTCTCGCTCTAAGAAAACAATGAAAAGCGTGCAATATATGCCGAAAGAAATTAATATGTATGCTAATTAAGAAATCAAACTTAGTATGTACGTCTAACAACACAGATGTTTTTACTAGTCTTAGAATTGCCCGTGGGCCTGCCATCGTCGCAAGATTCATCTAGCAAACGATTGATGGCGCCACGCGGACAAATAAAATATTCCCCTCGAGTGATACAGAATGTCACGCCGGAGAATGGTCAAGTGAAAGAGAAAAAGATGGAGACACGCACACACACACAAACACACACGAACACACACATACACAGAGAGAGAGAAAGAGAGAGAGAGCTCTTTAATGCAAACTGGATTGGTCAGGCTATGGCAGGGTACGGCTTGTACTCAGCATTCAGCTTTACAAAAGTGGCAGTGCCAATATTGCAATTGCCAAAATACACAAAATCATAAGCCGTTTGGCCGGCATTTTAGAATACTGGACTGGTGGACTACAAAGAAAAAGAAACAAAATGCTACGCAGTCACTGATCATGAGCAAGATATTGGACAGCATGCCACACCAAAAAGTTACTAAAGAAAAATAAACCAAACAAACACTGTCAGCGGGACAGTGTATAAGGCATCCCTAAGCCTCCCAATGGTTACCCATTTGAAAAATGCCGCAATTTGGGCGTTATGACAACATTGATGAAGTACTAGGAGCCATTCTTTTAGCCCAAAAAGAGCGCTTGCTAGAAATCAGTTCAAGACCAGCCATCCTATGGAACAAACCAATGGAAGTACGACAACATCGACATTTCACCGATTCATCGATCCTCTTTTAACTAGAAAACATCGATTGAAGTTCGGGTGACGCAAGTTCAGCCGACAAGCCAAGAGGAAATTTCTTTTAAGAAAGTTTCAAATCCACAAAGACACCACGTGCTCTGGTGCCATAATTTGCGAAAGTGTAAACGCCACAATTGTCGCACTGGACTACCATACGGAGCAATATTTTTAATGGAACGGAAAAAGCGAATTCCGGAACCGAGTTCTTGGGTATTCACCTAGCCGAACTATCGAAAAGAAACCTTAACATATTACACACTGCAAAGCCTATTAGTCATTTGGCTACAGGCAGAATATGTAAACGCTTAGGAGAGACTAGGCAAACGTTCCTATTCACAATGAAGAAAGTTCACATCACAGGGACACCCGCACACCAGCTGCCCGAATGGGCCTTGGCAGTCGACCTAAAGCCAAGCTACTGGCTCCATCATATTAAACCACCTCTCCTGGAGAAACTGAAGCCAGCGCAAGGATTTTGTCGCACCACTAAAACAGGGGGCAGAGCATTAAAGCCATGATTTCAAAAACCAAACAAGACCTACGAAGATGTTCGCTAAAAAACATAAAATACGCACACTAAATTGGGCTAAATGTGGAAAAGCACCCACCCTCTTCGACGCAACATAGTCATCTACAATGTTATTCGGAGGGGAAACCTCAAACACTCATTACTGTTCTATCAAGACATCGGAAGCAACAATGGCCCGCCCGTCACCTCAAGATCGTCAACCAATTGAGAGAGTAGAAATGAGGTACTGCTTCTGGTGCTCTAAATGTCGCGTTTAACCCTTCAGTTAAATACAATCTGTTCACCCGATTTACGAGACTCCAACTATTTCTTACTCATTAAAGATTTTTTCTATACCCCTCTTTGTCTCTCTCTGTAAAAAATCAAAACGTTCTGTATGGCCATGACGGTAGTGAATAAACACTTTGAACACTCGCACTGTCATCCCCTTCTCACTTAACGTAACCAAAACCCTGCATACGCAACAGTTAACGCACACATAGGCCACACAACCGCAGATAGACTTTTTCTTTTCAGTGCCGCGGTGACTAAATTCGTTGTGTCTAGCCGTCCTCACTCAACTGCCCTTCAGTGTTAGGAAGGCATGATTCATAAATGTAGCAACACCGTTTCAAACTGGCCCCGCAACGTCAAACTAATGGTATCGCGTCGTATATCTTAAGACCTAAAGTGAGTTGTTATCTTGAACTTTTCTTCCACAAGTCACTGCGCGTGCCGAGGACTCTCGACGGTCACCCCGAGGAGCGCGCTCACGAGCGCTCGTCATTTCCTCGGTGTTTTTTCCTGCGATACCGAAATAATGGCTTCTACAAAAGGTCCGCTATAAAAAATACCGGGAACGCGTGCTATTACCAGTGTTCCCTGTGTGCTCCGGCGGCGCGACTGCTGGAACCTTTCCATCGGCTTTGTCGTCCGCTTAGCGACGATTGTTTTGGGCCGGTTTTGACGCCCCTTCGCATTCATTGCACACTTCGTTCGCGCGGCTTGATTAACTTGTTCAACAGCCCCTCCTGGGTAAACTGGACCCGAAAGAATTAAGTGGTCGTACGGCAAAGATATGCTTAAGATTGATTTGCAGGGCGGGAAAACAAAATGCAGAGACCAGGTACAGACATCTGGGCGCTAGAGTAACGCTACCTTTTGCGCACCCCTTGCCAAGAATGGGACCATGTTTTCTAAATTTTTCAATAGCAAATGGATTGTGTTTTAAGAGGTAAAAGATATTGAAAAAGGCGAAAGGAGCAACTGGTTGTGATAAAAGGCGATTATAAGAGTTCCCTCGGCTTTCTCGCAATCCCCAAACCACGAAAACTGACTAGTGTAAATCGGTATAAATTGCAATGCGAAAGCTCATATGCCGAGTTGTTTCGGTGTCTGCGCTTCTTTAGTGCGGTGGTGTGGCCCTAAGCTAGCGCCTCAGGATGTCTAGGTTCCGCCGTCTCACCCTTCGAAAGGCACTCCTCTCTGTTTTCTTTCTGCCGACCCACGGCTGGGATACAGCGACTGCATCCGCCGCTCTAGCCTTCCGTGGCCGATGCTGCTGCGAGTGGGAGGACGCCCCCGCAAAATCCACGTAATGGCTGGCCGAATCTCTGGTTTCGCTCCTTGTAGAGCCACGTGTGTGAATTGAAGTGACATCACATAGCAATTGTTTTGGGTGTCTTTTAGAGCTTTTCTTTCTAACCACCTTCACAGGGTGGACTAGAGCCATTTGTTTAAAATAGAAGCTGTTGTACAACACAATATGTTCTTTGTTGGAGGAAAAAAAACGAAAAAATGCCGAGTGCTCTCGAGCGCGTGCCTCGCAGCGGCAGCCAAACGTTCCCGGCACGCGCAGTGTCTCTAGCAAAAAAACTGGAAGAAAACCACGATGGGGGAAACAAATGTCGAGCGCTCGTGAGCGCGTGCCCCGCGGCGACTGTGGAGTCAATCGCCTTGTGTTTTTAGCAAAAAAATACTCCAGTGCTGTCGTCAAGATCTCCAGGGAATGTAAGGCTTGTCATGAGGATCACAATGCTATCGATGGATATGACCATCACTACAACTAGCACAGTGCAAAGCAACGACGAAATACGTAACCTTTTTCTCAGCGCGACTAATACGGTTGCGTCTGGAGTCTAGAAGTGAATAGCTGTCTTCTTTGGCGGAATTCGGTTTCACGTTCACGTCCACAGGTTCGCGTGGTTTGTAATTTTTTGTATTTGTAAAAAAGGCCTGAATAATGTGCACTTGGGAAAACGTATTTACAATAAAATTAATCTAGTGCTTACAGACATTATGACCTTTGTTGTTCTAAACGTATTATGAGCGGCTGCAGTAAATCGAGAAACGTCTTACACAACGTTCTTTGACTTGTCCCACTGTACAACGTCACAAAAACGTAACAAAATCGACCTAAAGCTCGGAGTTTGGTGCTGAACATATCCTAAGTGCAGCCTTTTAAAAAGTCTATACCACTCGTAGTACAGAAGCTCACTGCGCTAGGTGGTAAGACCTGAAGCTTCGGAAAACCAGCAATAAATAAGACGAAGACATAGGAAAAAGAAAAAAAAACACACGCCCTCGATTTGCAATTGACTTAATTGAATGATGATACATCGTACGAACCAACTGCCAGCACATGAATAATGCTTTTAGCAAACATACACAATTTGGAACAAGAAACGTTGGGATAAAAATGAACACGGCAGCCCAGGGCTGGCGTGTGCGCTGTAACAATGCATTTTGTTCAATATTGCGGATGCTGCTAGACCAGTGCGTGTCTTGTCTTTTTTCTCCTCCAGTCGTCGTATTATTTTTTGCCTCTTTTGCGAAGATTCGATACACTCAGCTTCGCATCCATTTCATGAAGTGAATATAGAGTTCTTTGTGAAGACTGAATAGGTTATTTTGAATTTGTTGCTATGCAAGTGAGAAGTTCATGGCCGGGGTCCTCATTATTATATCCTTGGCGTTCCGTTTTTAGCAGTGGCTTTTCTCTATCTCTTTCAAAATTTCACGCATCATTATCTTTCTACTTTTTGCTGGTGTCACCATAACATACACAGTTTGGCCAGCTTCGTAAACATATTTCAAAACCATTCTATGTAGCACCAGCAGCAGCATGTTGGTCTCCAACTCCGGTGTTTCTACGACGCACATCGCGAGGAAAAAGACAGAACAAAATTGCAATAAAACGAGGACCAACAACACAGTTTGGGGCAGAACTGAGACAGTTTCCGACCCAGTTAAAAGCCAATGCATTGTAGACAAACATAGCTTTTTCACATATGCTCTATAAAACTAGCAATTTCTTAACGTACCTACACAAAATACTAAACAAGAATAGCTACGAAAAATTATGCAACGACACAATGTTCGTTTTATTGTATGATTACATTAGGTCGCTATAATTAACTTTGTATGTCGGCAGTTGTTGTAATAGGTAGAGTATTCTGTATATGTCGTAATTTGGTCCTCGGTGGGCCCGTGCAGAGTAAACAATGAAAATGCGATATTTACTTTATGGTTGGCCTTTACCTCACCTATAGCTAAAATTCGCCCGTAAGTTGAAAACCGACGCACGCATGTCCACACAGCACCAGTCTCTTGAAACCGGCTAACCGGCATAGGGGTAATATTATCTTACCTGGAAAGAAACCAGGTAGTTGGTGCCGCATACCGTTCTCATTGTTGTAACGTGACAACAAGTGGAAATAAAATTCCGAGTATCTCATTCGGTTAACGGTACCTTGAACCAGCCGAGTGGTGTTCTCTCAATGTGTAGCGTAAATGTCATTATGGATAGCAATGTTTGCCTCGCCCTGGCTCAAGCAGAGATACCGTCAATGTTTTCCTGTGCGGCTTGTCATTCCAGCTCCTGCCAGCAGAGCGCTGACTTTCAAAAAAATTTAATAATAGAAATCTTGAACATTTTATACACACACTTCATGCTAACCGCCGTAAGAAATAGGTACAAATCATAAGATGAACATGAACTCTGCGTATACAAGGTGCAAGGTTTCTCTTATTAAACTCGGCTGGAAGTTCGCGCTTGTTCTGTAGTCTTTCAATGTCCTTTATATTCGCGCTGTAGATATTTTAACATAACCTGACAACTCGCCCAACAGTACACTTTGTTAGATTTTTGTCTTTCCTAATATATATCTATATATATAGTAAGGAAATGAGGGGCTCGTTGAGGAAATACAGATAGGTCAGCAGTCTACGACGCCAAAGGAGGCATAGGGTTGTGGTTAGGCTCTTTTCTTTTTTACTACGGTTAATGAAATGAACATTTTTTTTAAATACAGAAGAAAGAAAGAAAAGCACGCGCCCAGAGTGGGGACCGAACCCACGCCTTTCGATTACATGTCGAATGCCTTACCAATTCGGCTATCTGGGCGACTGTGTTCTCCTTCACTTTCTGGGCTATTTATATTTACTAGAAGTGTATCTGACACTTCTTAAAAAAAATGTTCACTTCATTAACCGTAGTAAAAAAGAAAAGAGCCTAACCACACCCCTATGCCTCCTTTGGCATCGTAGACTGCTGACCTATCTGTATTTCCTCAACGAGCCCCTCATTTCCTTACTATATTATTCTGCCAAAGCCTAGCGAGGGTCTCGGTTCTGGCAGCCTTGATGCCTAGGTAGCATAAGAGGGCTTCCCGCCAGTTACCCGCTCATGACAGGCTGTAGACGTTGGAGTCACGCCCCGGGGGTTGAAAAGAAGGTCCCCTTCTCCCCGTGTAGTCAGAGTGGCGCTGGCTACCACCCTCAAGTGTCAGATACACTTCTAGTAAATATAAATAGCCCAGAAAGTGAAGGAGAACACAGTCGCCCAGATAGCCGAATTGGTAAGGCATTCGACATGTAATCGAAAGGCGTGGGTTCGGTCCCCACTCTGGGCGCGTGCTTTTCTTTCTTTCTTCTGTATTTTAAAAAAAATGTTCACTTCATTAACCGTAGTAAAAAAGAAAAGAGCCTAACCACACCCCTATGCCTCCTTTGGCGTCGTAGACTGCTGACCTATCTGTATATATATATATATATATATATATATATATATATATATATATATATATATATATATATATATATATATATATATATATATATATATATATATATATATACTCGGACTCGGACTACTCGGACTACTCGGGGTGAAGGGGGCCTTGTGTTTAACCCCCGGACCCCGTGACTCGAGCGTCTACGACATGTCGAGAGTGGTCGACCAGCGTTGAACCCTCTTAAGCTTCCTATGGCACTAAGACTGCCAGAACAGAGGCCCTCGCTATGCATGTAGCGAATCAGAATAGGAAATGAGGGGCTCGTTGAAAATAAGACAGTAAATAAGAATTGGCAGTCAAGAAGACCTCGGAAAGCAAAGGGGAGGATGTAGTAGCTCAAGATAAAGAATTTGGAAAATTAGAAAGTGGAGAAAAAATGCCCGACAGGTGGGATCCGAACCCACGACCTCCAGAATACCTGTCTTGTGCGATAACCACTACGCTACCGGCGGGGCTACTTTAGCCTCAACTTTCTGGGGTATTTATGTTTTTTTTATGGGCGCGTCGACGGAGAACCCTGGCAAACCGAGCCTCTTGTAGGGACAGCGACGGTAGTTGTGGTCGGCGTCTCCGCAGTGGTAGCATAGAGGGCGATTATCGGGCGTTCACCATGTGTCGGTCTTCCTCGGTGTCTGGTTCTGCACTACAGGGGGTCGGGTGGGCGACACTGGGCGGCGGTACGGTGGGGCTTCTTGACGACGGGTCGGAGAAGGGCGGGGTTGACGAACAGCTCCAGAGTAGGTCATACTTGTGGCTCACGGAGTGCTTCGGATGGCGTAGAAGTTCACAGCGCCTGTTTAACCTCTTCTCGGATGACATCAGTCAGGGAAACGCCTTGAGGTTCTGGCGTCGTTGGCAAAAGTTTCCGGAGCTCGGCTCTGACCACTGCTCGGACGGTCTTCCGCAATGTATCGTAGCCTACAGTTCTGGCACCGATGGTCTTGCTTGGTAACAGCGCAAATGAAACAGGACACAAAAGGAAGAAGGAACGGACACAGCGCTGTGTCCGTTCCTTCTTCCTTTTGTGTCCTGTTTTATTTGCGCTGTTACCAAGCAAGACAATGTACCAACTCACCCAGTCGTCTGTTTTGGCACCGATGGTCTCTGGGAACCGCGCGTTGACAGGGCGGTCGCACTGCCTCGTTCGAATTTCGACCGTCTTTTCCACGGCGGTTGCTTCAGACGCGAATTCGGTTACCGTCTGGCGGGGGGTGGGGTGGGGGTTGCGGACAGTTCAGGCAAAAAGTTCTTGCTTTACGCCTCACATCAAAAACCTCAGTTTTCATTCTTCAGTCATTTGCGGATACACACTGCTAAACAATTTCTTCATCTCCTCAACAAAGATCACGACCCCTTCAATGGTGTGTTGAGTGCGCGTTTCCAGCAAAAGTGCGGCTCCTTCTTTCCGCACGACGGTGGCGAATGTTTTCAGGAACTCGCTTTTAAATTGAGTCCAGTTGTTCAAGGAGTTCTCGTGGTTCTCGAACTAATTTCGAGCTTAATCTTGCCAGTAAAAGAGAACATGCGGGATCGTTTCTTTGTCGTACCACCTGTTGAAGATCCGGACACACTCCGGTTTCTCCAACCATTTTTTGGGTCTTCTGCGGAGGCTCCTCGGAATGATAGCGGTTCCCCGGGCTGCTGCAGAACGATTGGTGAAGTTGCTTCATGCACCATGGCTGTGGTTGGAGCAGTCGTTCTTTTGGGTCCATCTGGCAGGAGACCAAACTCCGGTGGGATACCTTGCAGTCGGCGGCCGGCTCTAGCTGGACTGGCTTGGCGGCTTCCAGAGGTCGTTGGGAGCATTAAGTGCTCGTATCTTGCACCTCCAACAGATGTGACGCAGCCAAAGACGACGCGGGTGTCTTCAAAGAAAGACAAGTTTATTGGATCAATCTTGTGCTCCCCTAACAACTCAACCAGCGACTAACCGGTAGCGAAGCAGCAGTCAACAAAGTGACGTGCGCAGACTGGTTTCGGCGAATCGAATGCCGTGGCGGCTGCTCTGCGGGAATCCATCTTTTGGATGCGAGTGTTTGTAGATCATTGTAGATCAAAGAAGATTATTCTAGGCTACTGACGTTAGGGCGAAACAGTCTCCTCATCTGAATGAGATAGCCCGTGTGGCATAAAAAGAAATAATGCAACATGCACTTATCTTGAAAGAGAGGTAACAGATTCGGGCATGGCCTGGCAGCAAAAATGACATAAATAAACAAACCCATAAATGGTTCACGGCAAAAATCACAAGTCATTGTTGGAATTCGTTACGACGGCACCTGCTCATTCCCGTATCTGCAGAAGGTATTTACGACCACATTAGTTGATATCCTACCCATATAATTCAGCGCAGATTGTGCGAACTAATCGTATAGTTTGACCTATTGATAAGTAAAAACTAGTTATGGTCGAAGAAGCGATATTCAGCGATCATAAGTTGTTTTTACTTATCAATAAGTCAAACTGTACGTTACTTTACAAAGTTAGTTCTACAAGAAATGTCCTCCCGCTTACGACTGCCACTGCAGAAATAGCCTCACCACAGTCGCTTTACTGTCGTTTACTCGCTTAGATTAGGTGACGCGTTACTTATCTATGTATACGCATAACTTTGTTTTAGTTTTACAATATTTATTTTATCTTCTACTTCCCAGCTCTACATTTCGCATCGATCGGGAGGTGCTGACTGGGCAAACGTAGTCACACTAAAGATAATTCTCACACAACAGAACATAAAACTAATTTGGTGTGTGCACTCCCCGCGATGTTTGGCATTTTAGTTTTCCACTTTACCTTCAATGGCATATTGGGAAGGAGAACAGAGTATATTACGATTTAGGCGGTTCAGGGGCGAGAGACTTCACTCCTGCTCTAAATTTAAAATAGCAAATTATTACGGAAAACAAGCATTCGTGTTCACTCGTGTGTGTAATCACGTAGTGATAAAAGTTCGTTCTTTACGATATCATTACTTTTTTTCAAAAGTACAATTTACCCCATTTGCTTCTGTATTGCCCTGTGACTACTGCAATTCGTATTTACTAGCTAATAGATAAACCGGCTCCTCTCTGGCTAACAGCATTATTATTGCAAGTAATAAATATTTTCGAGTTACCTACTACGAAAAAAATTGAGTTATCGTATGAAGTGAGTTGCGGATGCTATACCCGTATAAGGTACGAGGCGTTACGTTCATCTAGGATGGGCAAGGACAC
Organism: Haemaphysalis longicornis; assembly: GCF_048455015.1. NCBI lineage: Eukaryota > Metazoa > Arthropoda > Arachnida > Ixodida > Ixodidae > Haemaphysalis > Haemaphysalis longicornis. Next base: position 130,550,852 of record NW_027526385.1, on the reverse strand, counting down.
GCTCGCATTATCAGGGTAAAGTTAACTTATTCCGATATCACCTTAACACGGAATGAAGTGCCACATATATATATCATTAAATCAGCTGGCGTTTTATACACAATCATATACGAAATATTGCCAGGCAGCTCGTACAGATATGTATTATATGTTCCCAAATGTTATTATGTTCGCAACCAGCAAAATTTGCTCTCCGAAATAAACTCCCCAAAAGTAATCAAGCTTCGAAGCTTGATGTGCCCAAGCAGTGAGCGATTGCCTATAAATTTGCAACAATATTGCAGCCCAAAATATTGACGTGTGAACGTTGCAATTGTCAAGTGACAAATATTCTTGCAGCCGTTTTTGTGCTATTTTTCAACTTTTCAGCTAATTGTGTTATTTGCATGTCGGCGCAAGCGTTTCAAGAGTTTTCCCTTTATTATCAAACGTTCAGGTTGTTCTTAAGGTAAAATCTTTGCAATGTATCGGCTGTTTTTCTCTGGTTTTTTGGCAGCATAATTCCCCTCCTGATTTCCTAACAAAACGTGCTTGAGCCAGTTATGAAGAACTTAAGAGCCGATGTTTCCCCCCCCCCCTAATTTCTTTTATTTCATCGTCCTCTCCAATGAGTCACACGTTTCAGACATCACGCCCGCAAATATTGATTGATTCGATGTGGGGTCTAACCGCCGACGCAACGCAGGCAATGAGGCAGGCCGTAGTGGAGCGCTCCGGATTAATTTTGACCACCTAGGGATCTTTACGTGCACCGAAATCTCGTACACATGGGCGTTTTTGCTTTTCGCCGCCATCAGAAAAGCGGCCGCCGCGGTCGGGAATCGACCCCACAACCTGGACGCAGAGAAATATTACTGTTTAAATACGAAACATGGTTTTATAGACTGTTATTTAAAGGGAAATTTTTACCCTCCGTGTTATTTCTTATTGAGGTATTTTTTATACCCCGAAGTTTCTTGCAGTTCCGTGGTTCCTATCGCCAGTTAATTCGAACTCATGAACTCGAATAAGTTTTTCCGAGCTCTCTATTTTTCATCCGTCGTGAGGGGCTCTGTGGGCAAACGCTGCCACACTCGAAGTCAATTCTTTATTTTTCTAGCATATATTTGTGATATTTTTGGAGCCAAAGAAATGTAGTCTAAGAAGTAGCAATCGCTATGTGTCAAATGATCTTGCAGTGGTGTTTTCTTCAATTTTGCGGCCGCTGGCTGTTTTTGTATGTCGGTGCAAATACTTGAGAAATATGGCTTTTATTATCAACTGTTCATGGAGTGTTTTAATGTAAAATTTTATGCAATTTTTTGGCAGTTCGCCTTCGGTTTGCTTGGCAGCATCATCCCCCCCTCCAATTTCCTAACACAACGCGACTCCAGCAGCTATAAAAAAACTGAAAGGATGATGTTTCCTCTCAGAAGTTTTCTATTTTATTAGACTCCCCTATCTGTCACACAATTTTAGATATCACGTTTGCAAAAAGTATTGTATACATACGGAACATTGTTTTATGGGCTGCTATTGGAAAAGGAACTTTTAGCTTAAGTGCTACTGTCTTTTTATGACCCATGCCCCACAAATTTTTTGTAGTACTGTTGTTCCAATTCTCAGTTAAGTCCGACCTGTAGAATGGGCAATCCTTCCAGATTTCTTTCGTGTTTTCCCTCGGATGAACGTGTCAATATTTACAGCTTTTGTCAAGATGAAGATGCCCATTCTTTTTTGAATGATGACGTTTCTGATTTTAATGTCTCTGAATTCAACTGGTCTGATTCCTAAACCTTCAATTTTCTTCCCGGTGAAATACAGTAGACATGGCTTGTCATATGTGGTCAAGTATTTAGCCGTGGTGAAAACTTTCTTTTCCTGACATCAGTTCCCCTATAGCATAGTTCGGTAAACTCACTCATGCGTGCACTCACACACCCCCCACTCAAAACTAACGGGTGAGTGATTAGTGACCCTTACCGTCGTTTTGGCCTGGTGAGTACGAGTGCGAGTGAGTGCGAGCGCCACTCACGGTGAGCCTCGCTCACCACTTGCGAGTGCGAGTTCCACTCGCGGTGAGCCACGCTCAGCACTCGCGAGTGCGAAAGCCACTCGCGGTGAACCCAACTCACAACTCGCGAGTGCGAGTTCCACTCGCGGTGAGCCCCACTCACCACTCGCGAGTGCGAGTTAGACACGTGGTGAGCCCCACTCGCCACTCGTGAGTGCGAGTTCCACTCGCGGCGAACCCCGCTCAGCACTCGCGAGTGCGAAAGATACTCTCGGTGAACCCAACTCACCACTCGCGAGTGCGAGTTCCACTCGCGGTGAGCCCCACTCACCACTCGCGAGTGCGAGTTAGACACGTGGTGAGCCCCACTCGCCACTCGTGAGTGCGAGTTCCACTCGCGGCGAACCCCGCTCAGCACTCGCGAGTGCGAAAGATACTCTCGGTGAACCCAACTCACCACTCGTGAGTGCGAGTTCCACTCGCGGCGAGCCCCGCTCAGAACTTATGTATGGCGTGTAAACGTGGGCTTCTTGCGCGATGTGCGGGGCTTACGACGGTGTACATCACTCGCTGTTGGCATTCGTCGCAGGAGCCGCTTGCTGCGTGGTAATTGCTGCTGGCGATATCCGCTCCTACGCACAGCCACTACCTTATATTACGACTGCCTTTAGCTTCGGGAATATGTGGCTACTCCCCTTTATAATTAAGGCACCGTGGAATCAACTCTCCAGTGACCTGTTGATTGAGGAATACGATTTGGATGGGCGTCTGACGCCATAATGCACCGATACTCTCACTGTCATATCTCATCGAGGGGCTGTTGCACGCACTCTCACCGAATTATGTATCTGGCTCGCGGCGTTTTGTGTTGGAATTAGTGTTGGTAACGTCGTCGCAACTAAGCGATTTCACTTCACTACCGCTGAGCGCTGCGATAGAGGAATTAGGAAGCACCGTGGTATAGTGCCGTAGTACTTGGTGTACATAATTGGCCGGCTTGCTGAAGCTGTCAATAGGGTGGCTGTTCTGAAGCGCAAATTGTGACTGCCCGTAGTCGCTTGAAAAGGTTTTGCAGAGGTTTAGGGATTTGAGTATCAGGATGGCGGAACGGCTCGGATAAGCGAGTTGTGTGTTGTGGAAGCTGTAGCTCATTTTTGAGGCCTTGGCGTATTAAACGTATGAGTGTTTGCCATTGCTTGTTAAGGCGGCGCTCGGTTACGAAGCTCGATTTCACGCGGACCTGGCGTCACACATCCTTCTACGGCAGTAATCGTACGTGCCTTGATGCATGTGATTTGCTGCAGTCCGGGTGTTCGACACACCTGAAAACTTCACCGCTGCTGTGTTATTGCAAACTTCACCAAAACGTTTACGTTTAGTTATGTTTCGTGAATGTGGCATTGACTCATATACGCCGATGCGCGTACTTTTCGCAAGCAAAAGAAGTAAGCTCGCCTTAGCATCATCTCGCCTAGTATTTCTAATGATGACTCGCCGACTGCACCCTTTTGTTTAGTTCCCTGTCTCCCTCTGAAATTTGTGTATCCGTTCATGCAGATTCACAAGAATCGTATGTTATGTCTTACTCCTCATTCGCCTTACCGAATGGCGGAGTTCGAATCGTTACTTTTGCGAGCTTTTTGTGAAATATATATTTTATATCTTCAGATCGCGAAAGGTAAGATGCTTGCTGTTCGCGATGCTCTGTTGTCATCGACCGTAATTTTTGATTACCCTTGTGAATTTGCCTGCCCAAGTTGAAATTGGGTCGTGATCAATGGCGTTGTGGTCAGCCCAAACACTGTACTCCCAGTCATGCTTGATGAGCTGATTCACTGAACAAGGCTTCGCAGTCTAGTGTTCCTTATCTTTTGTGCCCCGTATGTAGATCGTCGTCCGCGTGCCGATGGCGTGCAGACTCGCGGAGGAGTACTGTGAACCCTGTAAGGTGTGACGAATAGTACGCGTTGCCGACAGTCGGATAGCGTTATTTGCGAGTGGATGGGTGAGCGAATGAGTGCATACGTGCTTGTGTGTGCGTGTTCACGTGAGTGCTTCTGCGTGCGTGCGTTTGTACGCGTGAATGTGAACATCTTCGACAGAACTCTGTCTGGTTGGATTGAACTTACGATGCAAATACACCAACCAAGGGCGTTTATTCAAAGCGGTCCCAATATTTCGGAGCCAACTCGGCTCCTTCATCATGGGTGACTATGTACAAACAAGAAGCAGCGGTTATATAAGTGTCTTCTTTTTCTTTTTTCTACAAGAATCCAGTAAGAAAAAAGAAAAAGAAGACACCTATGTAACCGCTGCTTCTTGTTTGTACATAGTCACCCCTGATGAAGGAGCCGATTTGGCTCCGAAACGTTGGGACCACTTTGAATAAACGCTCTTGGTTGGTGAGTTCGTACGCGTGTGCGTGTGAGTTCGTAGGTGTGTGCCCTCGTGGGTGTCTTCAAGTGCGTTGGTGTGTGTGTGCGTGCATGTGTGTTTGTGTGCGTGCGCGAGTGTGTATGTGTTTGTGGGTTGCATGTGTGTGTCCGATGACTTATTCTCCCCGTTATTTCGGATAAACTTTCAACGTGAACTTGTTTCGGTGCCCGGTGCGGGCGCAAGACGGTGTACTTTAGGAGCAAGCTGCGGTTGACTGTCAACTATTGTCAAATATTGTTAGCTATTCGCTGATTTTTTTCTTTGCCTGCAAAGGTCCCTGTCCCTGCTTACCGAGTTTCCGTCCGGCCCTCCGCCTTTTCGGCTTCATACAACTCGGACTTCCAACTTAAAAGAGTCCCGAACTTTGCTTCTGTTAAGTGCAAACTGAGAATACATGAAGCAAGAGCGTAATTAACAAAGTAAGAACTAACAAGGTAACAAAAAGGCCTCAAAGCTTGCCCGAACGCTTTCTTCTACGGTTCGTGCTTTCGGAATTACAAAACAGAATTAACGCTGCTGACGTTCCCGGCATTTTATGACTGTACCACCATACAAAAAAATAGTGCCCTTACACTCTGTGAACAAGGGTGAGCTGCGGAGCTGGACGCAGTACAGGAAATGCACCAGACAAGACACATTGGTCTGTAACTGGCGATCGAGAAATTACCATTTTGAACATAGAAACTTTGAAGAACTGGAAATTTATTCTAATGGAATAACATGAAGCTGTCTGTTTTCCTCCCGCGTCGTAGGTCTCTTAGTGTCTCCGCAACACCACCCAAATCCAATGGACCACGGAGGACAACGGAAAGTTCGCATGCAATGGGGTGGTGGAAGGTCACTTTAAACATTTCGCCAGCACAACGGAAATGCTAACGGTGAGGGCATGAAACCGATATATGTGCGTGCACCCCCTCTCCCTGTTCCCTCTACTCCCAGCTCTGGTTGCCTGAAAACTGGTTGCCTGAAAACGGGCAACCAGTTATGTGCGAGTGCATATAAGTGAAAGGCACCGCCCAAATTCTCGCTCTGAAAGCCCTTTAGGCTGAAAAAGAAATAATGGCTCACATCGACACTGCTGTTAATCCGGGAGAGCTTCCCAGCTACTCGGCAAGCTGCAATGTGCGGTAGAAACAACGGCGGAAGCAGTTTACTGCTATTTTCGCGCCCATTCGTGCTTTTGTCCGGGCGTATGCTCATTTGATTCCCGCTATTCTTCCTCCGAATGAACGACACGCGTCTGTCCATAGGGAGTTCAATCCTGGATGTTCTCGAGCTTTATTCTAGCTAATTAATAAACAGGTTGCTGTCCGTTTACGTCCCACGTCGTACGCATCCCGCTGTCTGTGTAACACACTAACCCAAACCGCATTCAGCACAGCTGACAGGTCTAATTGAGCTGAGAGAATTCCACGTTTAGACTTCCCGCCAGCACAATGCGCATGTCATTCGTAGCGGCATGAAGACTAGCTATGCATGCGCACCCCCCTTCTTTCACACCAACCAGTGCACGCATAACCCGGCAACCGGTGATGGCCGCGTGCTTAGCCGTAAAATACGGCGGGCGAAAATTCAGCGCGGAAAGCCTCTCATGCTGAAATATTATCGGCTCACGTTGGCGTTTAAAGCCAGCAAGTTGGTCTGGTAACGCCTGATAATGGCGCTACCTCCGTTATCAGCCGGTTGCGAAGCTTGTGAAAGAGAAATCGGTGGTGGCTAGGGGAATAACAGTTGTGAAATTGATGTCAGCAGTGGCGAGGAGAAGTCTAGTTGGGTTAGTATTATTCTGGGCTGCGTTTTAGTTTTCATGGTACACAAAAATTAGCGAGATCACACGAACCAAGGGGACAGCATAAACGCAGCTATAAACTTATTTATTACAAGTACAATATTTGCATTGACATCATGAGGGACAGCAAGATGCCTCAATAAGACGCTTCAAGAACACCGCTACACATGCCAGCAAACAGCCCTCTCAGGCAATCTGTCGCTACACTGGATTATTGAGAGTGCAGCCCTATGTTCGAAAATTCTTGTTTTGGAAAAATAACAGATCAACCACACCCGAAACTACGGAAGTCTATAACACATGAAGCGAGCAGAGCGCATACGTAAACTCATGCTCAGTTATTCTGACAGCAACTGAAATAGACTTAATGAAACGCAGCTTACAGAGAGTCAACACATGGAAAGGAAAGGCGCCAGGTACGCGGGTTCGAGTCCCGGCCCCTACGGCTGCTTTTCTGCTGAAGGCGAAAAGCAAGAATGCCTGTTTTTTTAGATTAAACGCACGTTAAAGATCCCCAAGTGTAAAAATTAATTCGGAGCATTCCGCTACGGCGCGCCTCATAATCTGCGTAGTTTAGGTGTTTTAAACCATATAATAAATCAAAAGCGTCATTCAGAGTATACACTGCTTTTTAAAAATTAAACAAAGAAAAAGTGCCTTTTATCAGCTTATGCTGCTTTGGCTCCTGTCACCTGTGAGTTATAGTAAAAAGTTTTCCCACACTTGCCCCTCCCCCCATTTTATTTGTATTTTGTAACACTTCCGACGTGTTTGGTCTCCAAGGAAATAATGTAATTGTAATAAATCAATATACAGTAGCGCTCACACTGTCCACTTCGTGTGTCTTAATTTTTTTCACCATGTAACCTAAAGCGCACTCTACAAAACGGAGGTTAAATTCATTTTTATGTATTGAGGGCGCAATAATCGGCCTAGCAAAGCAGCAGACGCCACTGCCTGGTGTCTTCTATTAAAGCTGATGATGATGATGATGATTAATAAATCTTTATTTGTCAAGCTGGTGCAGACGTTGGGGCACCCGCCCGGTGGGGGGCTTCCCTATTCCGGGATAGCCTGAGCTCAGCTGGCGGTCCAGGCCCTCTTCACCAGTTCACGCTGGATGCCAAAGTCCGTGCTCGTCAGGCGGTTCACCCACTGCTTGGAGAAGGGGGAGGTTATTGGGGCAAAAGAGTGTCGCCCTAGAGAAATATTTTTTTAACTGTTGCGCTTAGCAGCTGCATTGCCGCTTTGGGAGGTTACGTGTTACTCCTTTTTCAGCGTGTGTTCTTAACAGTGAGTCTGTTTTCGCTGGCCTTAATGTGTGCGGTGTGTGGCGTCATAAAAATACTGCGTTATAGTTACTCCGGCTGTTTACCGAGCGCACAAGCAAGCGTCTCACGAGGAGCGTCCAGCGTCGTCCTGGCTTGCGCGTGGCGCTCGAAAAAAATACCAAGACAACAGTTCACGTATGTCTGGGCCTCAAGGGGGCAGCACAAGGCAACTCGCGCTACAGACGCCCAGTTCGCGAAGTCGGTTTCACCTGCGGACAAAACGACACGGACCCGCCAGTCATGCATGAACAACGGTATAGATAGATACGACAATGGCTACTACTACCGCAGTGAAAAGTGACTATGCAACATGTAAATAAACAATTTCAAACCTAATGCAATGCGTCATGGTGCTTACATCGAAAGAGAGTTCCTAGAAAGAAAGAAATCATCCAGCTTCGTTGTGGTGTAAGCCTTGAGCAACGTAGTGCAAACTTCGCCATATTTTTATGTGAAGCTTTTTTCCTCGCTGATGGCGTGGGAGCCTGAGCAAAAGCCCTGTAGGAAAGCCAACTTTGCACAGTGGGTTCCAGAAAATGATGATGGTGTTAAGCGAAGGCAGGATGGAACCTGTGTTTTCCGCAATATAGAGTCGACGTCTATCCAATTCCCCCATCCTAACTCTGTTGAATCAGTTTCGATTTTAAAGTGTGACTCAGTCAGGTTGCACGGGAGAAAGCTTCGCGCTTTTTTTGTCGTAGTACGGGCCTATTTTTCAGTTGGATCAAGTTGGTAGGAGTTAATGATTGTTTTGGGGCATGCCTCATAGCCATTGTGAAGCTCATCTCTTAAAACACCCAATTTTTTTTCTAGGTTCACGTAACGTAGTGGTGTCGGTGTCAATAAGGTCGCATTGAACGTCTCCGAAATATGGAACAATTCATGTGGTTTACAACAAAGGCGAAGTTTAAACTCCCGTGCTGTAAAAAAACAGTCAGTTGGAATGTGAATTAGCGGTTGTTGTAAGTGAGCATGAGTTGGTGATGGGAGTGGAGAGTGCATGTGAGTGGAGGAAGCGAGTGGTGATTGCGAGTGAGTATGAGTGGCCATTGCAAGCGGTGAGTGCGAGTGCGAGGGAGTGTAAGCGGCGAATGCGACTGGTGAGCGTCAGTGCGGGTGAGTGCGAGTAGCGACGATGAGCGGTGAGCGTTAGCGCTAGTGAGTGTGAGTGGTGGGGATGAGTGGTGAGCGTGAGCGTGTGTGAGTGCGAGTCGTGATGACGAGTGCTGAGCGTGAGTGCGAGCGAGTGCGAGTGGTGAGGACGAGTTGCGAGCGTGAGGGGAAGTGAGTGCGAGTGGTGAGGATGGAGTGGCGAGTGTGAGTGCGAGTGAGTGGGAATGGTGACGACGAGTGGTGAGCGTGAACGGGAGTGAGTGCGAGTAGTGAGGCCCGAGTGGCGAGCGTGAGTGCGAGTGAGTGCGAGTGGTCGGGCGGAGGGGTGAGCGTGAGTGCGAGTAAGTGCGAGTGGTGGAGACGAGTGGAGAGCGTGAACAGGAGTGAGTGCGAGTGGTAGGGACGAGTAGCCAGCGTGCGCACGAGCGAGTGTGAGCAGTGACGGTGGAGTGGCGAGTGTGAGTGGGAGGGAGTGCGTTAGGATAAATGTATTTTTTGAGTGAGTGTGAGTGATTCGCATACATTTTTGCCGAGCTATGCCCTATAGTGACATCGGCGATATTGGGCCCTTTGAAACGGCAGAAAACAAGTCCCGCATCCCCTTCGTTTTTTGAGCTCAAACCCGTCTATGGGCTATATTGGAATTCATATTTGGTAGTGCTTCCACAATGAGTACTTGGTATTCCAAAGTATTTAGCAAAAATGACTGAAATTAGCACCAAATGAATGTAAGCACTGGTAAGAACTACACTGTCATAGGTGTGAGACTCACTGATGATTCGTGCAGCTACTGTTATCCCAGGCAATGTCACAGCAATTAAAGTATGATTATTTTCCAGATGGGTGTTGAAATTTAATTACGCTATAAACATTAAAGAAAGGTGATACTGCGGGCACCTGCTCTGGTGGCCTGTTTATGTATATGAATGGTTTTTTAAGAAATTGCGAGCACGTTTTCAGGCTAGATACTCAACGTAAGCATAAAAAACTTGACGCAATGCACTGATTAGGTTGCAACCTTTTGAAAACATATATACGGCCACACGCCCGTGAAACCACCGAAACATCATTGCTGTAACTGGTGTGCCGGTCAAGAAAGGTGCTGCACTTTTTTCTTCTGCCAATTTTCGCAAGTACTCTCGAACTGGGGGCATTGTCTTCTATAAAAGCTAGTGATAACAAACGATAACGGTTTTTAACTTTTGTTTATTTTAAACTAATTGAGGAATATGATATAGTTGATATGTGCCGCAGCGTTATTTTATAAACGAAGTATAACTGGTTTAACAAAGGGCAAAATATATGATGACAAAATAAGGTGCAAGCTGCTCAACACAATCGTCGTTCTTTCAAAGCCGCCGATATCTATTCGGTGTCCTTTTCATTCGTTTATCTCTTGTAGTAAAAACACTGACAAACGGTTATTTGCCAGATGACGGCTTCATTCCCGGTGACTACGCAGTGTTTATTATAGCAATTATTATATTTATCTTATATCTACCGCGCGTTGTGGCCGAAGAATGAGGCATCGATACGTAAAAAACGAAACGCACCTACCTGCTCTTAAAATAAGGTAGACGTCAAGGTAGACAAAATGGAGAAGCAAACAAACCAAAATAAAACGACATAGGTGTACATATGAGATAAAAAATGCTGAGTAAACACAGCAATACACTTTTAAAATACCAGGATCAGTAGGAGTAAACGTTACTAAGGCAATCCTTAAAGGCTGATGTACGGACGCCTCCCTGGGGGGGGGGGGGGGAGGGGGGGGAAGGGGGGGTATTTTTTCCGTGATACCCTGGCCTGCGCTCGCCACACGGGCCCTCTCCAGGGGGCTACAGTGGAAGGAGAGGTCCGAGTTGCTCAGCCGTGCACCCACTGCTTGTATGAAGTTTGGGGAATGCCAGTCAAGGCCGGGATATGTTGAAGCCCTTATGCGCCTCGAGATTTGCGGTCGCTGCGCCGCCTGCCGCCCCTTCACCGTGGCGTTGACGGGATGTGCGCTGCGTGGCTGATAGGGGCTCGTGCCGTGTTTTGGTTCTCTTTCTCTTCTTTTGGCCTTTCCGCGCGTTAAAAAAACTTGTTATGGTGACGCCTATAAGCAAAGAGTACGTTTAGGTTACTTAAAACGCAGCTGCGTCTTCGTAGAGCACGCGATGACTTGCAAGAGCTACCCGGAGACGCGGTTCTGCGCGCTTCGTTTCCGCTCTTCGGGGCCTAAGCGACGGTAGCAGCATATCACTCCTGTCACCTCAAATACTTCAGGCAAAAACGAATTCTACTGTCGCTTCGTTTAGACCTGATACTGGCACAGTGAGAGGTTGGCTTCCTTTTGCAGCGTGGACAACGAATGCGGCTTCAATTCGAATATATAAGTCGCAAAAAATATGTTTCGGGGATGATGTGATTAGCCAATTTCGGACAATAACTTAAGCCTTTTATAAGAATATAAACCATGCGAAAATGTTACGTGTATTTCAAGCCTCTCAGTCGTTAAATATGTGCCCAAACACGCCTTTTAGCAAGAACCAAGGCAATCTACTGTGACACCACGGGAAAATAAATGCTGTGCAAGTGCGGAAGAAACATAATATCTCTAATAGAAATGAAAAAAAAATACAGTGAAGCTTCTGACATGCTGAAGACGTTCGTCGAAGCTTAAACGAGGTAGTGCTCACCAGACCATCTATACGCGAAATGCACTACTATTTCGCGAGATACAGGTGGTAGGTAAAGGAGGTGGACGCTGTGTACAAATGCGGAGTGGAATCAAGCAATGAACGCTTTAGTAATCACACACCCAAATCTCGCGGTCACTGTCGTTTTGTCTTTCCACTTCAACGAGCAGCTGATCGTTCGGCGGACGCATTTTTGGAAGTATACCGGGTAGGCAGTTCACAAGCGATGACAGGTGTCGCTGGGAGAGTGTGGTTTGTAATAAGGCCCTCTGATTTCAGTTTCTTCTTTATTCTGCAGGATCCCTGTGCCATGTGATGATATTTCGAGGAAGTGTTCGACATTTTGAAGAAGTCGCGGACGCCAATTATATTCTAAGCCCATCTGGGCGCTGCATGCAAAGGATATATGTAGCAGGTGAGTGTTTGTGGGCGCTCACCTCACGACAAGACGACTCTTAGTCGTGTGCTGACTCCCGAGTATAATTCAGCGTTATACATCGTAATTACGTTGAATACTTAGGAATAATTACGTTGAACTGGCTTGTCAATGGCGATGATCAATATCTGAGGGATATTATTGGGAAAAGTAACTGCCGTGCTGTCAGGTATGAGTGCTCCGCTGAATATGTAAGCGCACGAAACTGATTTACATCGTTGTTTATACCCGTAGCATGAACATCTGAGGAACCGGTGATCACGGAGACACTGATAGTAAATTTAGTGCCGTGTAACTACAATCAGGTCCATGCATATGCCGTTTCCGCAACGCTGGCCTGTGACACACACCTTGCGCTCATACAGGCCGATTATACCACACTAATTAGATCGCGTCAGAAAAATTTACACTCTAGTAAACACACCCCATTTGCAAACAGAGTGACTGCTCCACATAAACATGGATTTCCAACGCCCGCCAGTGGTAAATCTCAGTCGTGAACATGCCGCAAAACCAGCAGCGAGAGTGGGGTGCGGGACCGAGACTTCGCGCCTGCTTTCGAAACGGGCCGCTAGGGGGATTTCAGTGGCGCCCCAACAGGCCGCGGTCGAGGCGTATACTAACCATTATAGCATGCCAACACGGGGGAAATATTGGCACGAGGCAGATTAGAGGGTCGGGTACTTAGCATGAGAACGCTATGGGGCGTTAAATTTTGCGTGGAGTCGTCGGAATACAGTAGCTTCAGTTCTGCATAAATGTATGTGTGCTGGGTAATGTTGGCTCCCGTGGAGGAGTAGGTGAGTATATCGGCGTAAATTCGTAGCGGCGTGGGCTTGAGGATCTCCTAAGCTTGAAGGTTTTCTCCTCTTGCGAAATGGCCCGATGTATACCGGCGCGCCACACGCCCACCACGCTTTATCTTCGGCTCGAGAGCGAAGTGTTGCGCCGTGTCCGCCGTTTCCCTCGAAATCTAAAGATGAATATAAATCGCGGTGTGCGTGTGACGTGTACTGCTGACAGTGACATGAGCGCGTGGGCGTGGCTTTGCGGTGCTCAGTTACCGAACGGAGCCCGTTGCGCTCATCTGGAGAGCTGAGGTTGTGAGGGCTGCAGCTCTTCACGCCATTTCAATTTCCAGAATTCAATGACGGTTTTCAGTTTGCTTGATGCTGGTCTACAATTTCCCCTTTGCGTTTAACCACATAACTAGAATAAATAAAAAGGTAATTATAAATTAGTTATTTATTTCGGTAAATAGCACTTAGAACCGGTTTTCTTCCGTCGGCCACGCCCTCTGACCATTTCCCGCAAAGAAAACAATTTTAACTCCGAAAGCAGTTGTTTTTACTTTCTTAAGGTCTTCTCTGTAACACCCTTTATACACATGGACGTACTACACGAGGAATAAATATACGCCGCTTCAAAAGCGGTGAACGTTTCAAAAATCAGAAATATTACAGGCCCTCACAAAGTAACGAGTAGGAGATTAGAAGATCATCATTGCGTTCAAAAGAAAAATTGCGGTTTAAATCTGGTCCCTACAGGCTACACAAGAATGCCTGTTCAATAGCGATGTACAAGCAGAACCGACCGGATTGTTTTATTCCCTAATGGTGTTTAAAAAACCGAGCTATAACAGGATTTTCATACAGCCTCTCCATCCTTATGATCGTGGTATGAGCCAGTGGATACATAGCGCGTAAGCAAATATGTCTTTTTTGGGGTATATCAGAAATTTTAACATAAGGCAAGTATGTCTGTTTATATTTATACGTTTGAATTGTTGGACATGCTCTCATGCGAAAACACAGGAACGCTATCTGGAGGATTTAAATGTGCTACTGTGCACCCTTCCTTCGTGATATGTTGTCATCACGGTCTCCAAAACAACCAGCTCAATTAGTCCTCTAAAAGTTGAAATTTTCCTACTCATTTTGGTCGCCTAAACCGCAAATTATATCATAAATTGCACCCGAACACACCAAGCGTCAAATTAATTTTTTCTTGGTGTACACATGAATTTTGTTAATGACACCAAATTCTAGATGTCTTTGTATTGTTCGGAAAGCATCTTTGGCAATATGCTCGTTTTCGGTGCAGTATATTACAGTGCAGTACGAGAGTTGTTACACTGGGACCTCCGCACGAATTATCCTTGTTTTTTTTTTCATCTCTTAAGTAAATTACGTCTTCAATAAATCTCAGTAAAAGTCAAAATCATCACATTTTTTGTGCGAAGAACATACAAATGTCGCGCAGCGAACTTACACACATACTAACAACATACAAAATTCGCGCACCACATTTTGCCCAGCGTGTGGAAGTATTCGTTTTTGATTGTATGCACGTGGTAATGAAGTTGAACTTTTGTGTCATATTTATTAGAGAGGGCGATCTATGTGCGGCTTGGACGTTCCTCCAAACACATATTTTGGACAAAGCTGTATCACATGACACGGCTTCAAAAAGGGAATGCCTTGATTGTGCTGCTTTTCCTTTGACGATGGAAATTTATGACGGCTAGCGTTAAATTTTAGTGCTTGAGGACATCCGTCGCATTTGCGAGCAAGCTTATGCTTATATTTTATCTTGTACCGTGATCACAAAAAGAAAATAAATTTTCCATTCTCTGAATGCGAACAGAAAAACTTGCAAATAATCGTGGCAATTTTGCATAAAGGCGTCATTTGCTATAAATAAACTAAGCATTTCGTTTTAAAGAAAATAAAATAAAAATATCTGAGATAGCCAATAAAAAAGAGCCTTAAACATTCTAAGCTTTTTAAGGTTTGAAATTTACTCTTCCCCCAGAAAGGTACAATTTGCAGCAAGAAATGTTTCCCTCGACTAAGGGTACCCTCGAGTGAGGGTGTATACGCATTTATTTTCGTTCATGCGGTTGTGCATCTGAATTTGGTTTTATTGAACCTAGCATTCGGGTGCGTGTATGCGCATTTCTAAGGTTCCGTGTACAACGAACATTTCAACCTTTGTAACACTCAACAATATACATGGGGTGAGGGCAAGTATTACGCCTCTTTATAACGTTTTCATCCCCAAACCGCGTCTCTTTTCGCCTTCAATCTTTACTCGAACATCACATTTTGTGGTCATCTTGTTACACGCTAAGAACGGTGACGGCACTAACCTACTCATTACGAAAATAAACACATACCACTTGGCTGCAGAAAGATCAGATGTTATCCTGGACATCAGGACAACACGGCACGGCGGAGCCATTTAGGGTGTCAAAGCTAATATACCGAACATCAAAGGTAATTTACAGAAGAAACAAATAATTTTCAGTCTTCCGCTGAGCTCGGCTTTTTTTCAGCCGAACTCCGTAGAAGATGAAAAATAATTCGTTTCTTCTTATTGGTGACGATTGGGTTGCGCTGCTATATAAGGTTAGTCTGGTCGTTCGAGCTGGCCGCTATCTCTTCTTTCGGTGAAGAGATTTTATATGTTCTTTTAATACCAGGTATGTACCATCCCCATTCTTAATCTCAACAAAGGGGACTACAAAATCTAACAACCGATAAAAGCTTTCACACGAACAAATAAGCAGGTACTTCAATTTTTTTAATCTCTCGTTTATTGTAATAATACCTGCTACACTCAAGTGGTGTCCCTTCATGAGAAGTAAACAAAACAACGAGCATCGTCAGCCAAGTAAAACCCAATACCCAGATGAGAATGCAACAAAAGCGCCATTGCTTCTTAAAAATGTACCCCAGAGCTCAGTATAACGTTAGATTCCCCCAAGCTTCTCTCAAGCAGATATGGGGTTGGTAGTCGTGTACGTGTATGTTTTGTATCTGTGTAAACGCAATAGTGAAGCCTTATTCCCCAGTGCCCTCAAACTTTAAACGAAAAACTGCAAAAACTAATCAGACAAGCAGGGAAGGCCTACATCAACCATAAAAACTTTTGAGGTTTTTTTTCGAATTTTGCATGGTTTTAGCTGTGATCAAGCAACACATCAAGTACTTAGAATAGGGGGTCTTAAAGTAGGAAACATAAAAATTCCCGCCTGATTCACACCTGAATACTTAGAAACTTCCTGAAATAGGTTTTCCCTCTTGTCCTGTCTTGGCGTTATCTGGCGCTCAAATTACACTATTATGGTGATAGCGGCTCTTGGCCGGCCTTGTAACAGCTGTAGAAATACATGAAGTCGCTCGAAAGCCACTTAAAACGGCAACAAAAAGAAGCAGTTACAAAAGTCAGATCTTCTGTGATGCCCGTATCACAGAATGCCGCTCCGTGCTGGTGTTAAATATAGTTTTCACACTGTTTGCAGACCCAAAGGTAAAAGTGAAAACTTGTATCATTATCGTTGCAGAGTCCAATAAAGAGACTGAACAAGCGATACTAGTGTTCAAAAATACCGTAAATAAATAAATAAAAATGTCTGAAACAAAACGCCCATGAAATGCCTCGTGTCGGGCACACTGGGCAACGCACGAAAAATTCAACACTCTATAAAGCAACAAACCAAACCTCAAACAATAAGAAAGCCGCAGGAAAGAACACACGCCGCTTTCTCACACCCGAGCGGTGCACAAGAAACTCAATCACGTTGACTGGGCGTTTACATACGCTTGCTTGCTGCTTCGGATCAGTGAGCAGGCCGTCGGATCAGTATTCCTGATCTTGTTTGCTTCGTCAATTTCTCCCATTCGCGACTATTTGTTTTGAAATAAAATAAAATCATTGTTGTCTGAGAGGAAGATAACGTAAAATACATGCCCGGCGATGGGATAGTAAAAGGCTGTGATCGCACTTTTTATTGAATAATGATGTTTGCATAGCTGGACACTCTGTTTGGCTTACATACAGGTAGTCCCAAGGAAGTTGTATTGGATAAATCACGCCTAACGTGCTTGCGGTAACCTTTTTATGCTTACAGCAGTAGCAGCCAGGAACACTCCCAAAGATTTTGTTCATTTCAAGCACATTATCTCCAATGTGTTAGGTGGCGAGCACAGAACTTGCACATCACAATTTTCTCGTATTTTTCTGTCAAGAATTATCTTCTAGAAGTATATAACAGCAGCGATGTTTTTGTGTCTTCTTTCTTCAATTACCGCTTTTTTACCCAAGTTGACCTTTTTAACCAGCTTTCAATGGCCTAAGAAATACTTTATCCATCCATGTGCTCATGCTATCTACATGCAATCCATGTGCTCGCTCTATCTACCCAAAAAAGCTGAAGCCACAAAATCATACAAGGAGCCTAAAAATGCAACCGCACGCACGAACGTGCCATGCAGTTATCATTTCTGAGTTTGGGTCCACGGGCCTAGGGTCGTACATAGAGTACAAAAGCCCTTCCCTGAAAATATTTAAAAACAAAGGAAACTATGGTAACCTGTTTCTACTTCTTCCTTCCACAATTCATCAGATGCAAGCGTGAGCACACAAGCTTAGGAAACCTTCACAAATAGTTCGACGTTGCCCAACCTCCATATCTAGCACATACATCAACATACCATTCAATGACTATAGGCTTCATAAAAAGAACTTTGGCTGGTTTTAAGCAGCAACAGACTAATAGACTAGATGAGCTGCTCCAGGACCTACCACAAAAAGATATTAATGACGAACTCACGAAGCAGATATGCCCATACGGCACAGGCTAAAAATATTCCTATTGGGCAATTAATGCGCTTGCACGTCGCAGCAGCTAACGGTCCCAGAAACAATCAGTTCTAGCGCCATGCTAACAGACCGATGTGGCGTTTGCCCAGAGTTTCACTTACTAACAATCACCACAAACCACCCGACAGGCTAACCAAAGCTGTATACTCCCACTTAAAGTACAGGAGGAACTACTGATGCTGAAGAACATGCAAAGCTGTTACCAGGCGATCGAGCAGGTGCACAGGTATCAGTTTTCAAAGCGTAAATACTGCAAATTGGGCGTGATGCTTTGGTGCCCATTCCATATATACCAAAGCAAACCAATCCTACCCTCACGACATTTCCGTTTGATATTAACACCAGTGCATGCTTCGTCCCGGAAAATGAGATGGCACATGTAGCAGCCCGAGGATTCCGCTGCCAGGCTGAATTCGGAGACAACGTGCCGTCATCGACGGGGGGGGGGGGGGTTGGAAGGGAGGGAGAGACAGGCTGGCTACATATCCAGCAGCTCATCGTAACCTTACCAGAAGGCAATCATTTGCATGGCGCAGGATACAGTCAAATACTTTCCTACACCCCGCCCTGTGCCACCAACCCTTTCCTTATGCATACACAGATCGGGAAAGTGGTGCAGCGCCGCAGCCGCCACTCTCCCACACATGGTTTGGACGTGTCCAAGTAAACCAGAAACACCAGCATCAGATGCACGCATAAGAACACACGATCAATGGGAGGCCGCGCTTTTTAGCTCCCAACCCGACATCCAAACATCAGTCGCCCAGCTTGCGGAAGAAGCCGCCAGGGCCGACGGGTTCCTGGCCGCCATCTAAAGGGACGACGGTCCTCCCAAGCAGTGATTCCGTCTAAAAAGCGATGTCAATAAAGATTTTCATATCGATCCGAAGAATGAATTCGTCGTAGCATCTGCCGGAGGGCAAGCTCGTCCCCCCAAAAGATAACATTTCATTGCTACACAAGTTAATAGATATATTTTATACATCATGATGGGTGCAGCGCAAACGAACTCATACAAGAAAATACACAGGATGGAGCGCTACTAGCAACAAAAATTTTAATCTTGAAAACACATATATACATACATTTTAGGTCACCATCGTCTCATCGTGTACATTACAATCTACCACCCGGCAAGATCGCGGGGAAACAACAAACAAAACGCTGCATATAATCACACGACACGTGTACGAACCCAGAATGACGACACTGTACACACCTTCAACCTTTTTACAAAAAAGCATTCTCAGCGTCTGATGACATGACAGTCAGTTGGCTGACACATGTATTTCTATTTTTATTGAAGAGAAATGCTTCAATTATCTCTCTTGTGGCCCGTTCCGTGTTTGTGAAGAACCATTGCATGTGACACCTCAGGACGGCACGTGCACTCCCCATGGTTGTGGATGCCTTAAATTAGAGTGTGTGGCGACTCCGGACGGTCCGTACATTTCCTGCAATACATGTGTAAATAGCAAGGCAAGTAGTGTACGGGCCATCCGAGATGGCCACACAATCGCATTGATGGCAACCACAACCCCGGGAAGCGGGCGTGCCGTCCTGAGGTGCCACACGCAATAGTTCTCCACAAACACAGAACGGGCCCCATAAGAGATAATTGAAGCTTTTCGCATCAATAAGGATGGAAATACATGTGTCAACCAACTGTCTGTCATGTGATCACACGCTGAGTTTGCTTGTTTGTGAAAAGGTTGATGGAGTGTGCAGTGTCGTTATTCTAGGTTCGTACACGTGTCATGAAATCCTATTCAGCGTTTCGTTTGTTCCCCGCGATCTTGCCGCGTAATAGATTGTAATGTACACGATGCGATGACGGTGACGTAGAGTGTATGAATATATTTGTTTCCACGATTAAACTTTTCGTTGCTTGTAGCGCTCCCTCCTGTGCATTTTCTTGTACGAGATTTCCTAGCGCTGTACCCATCGTGAACCTATACCAATACTACCAATACGCCCAACTCTCAGTTCTTTTTTGTTTTATACATGGTGTACAGATAGGAGGACACTGTGCTCTACAGTTTGTGTTAAAACCCGTCAACTTGAAGTCCCAGAATTGAAAGCATTCGCCCTCAAGCACAGCTTTCTTTGTTGCCTGACAGTACCAAAATTTAGTTTGGTTTGGTTGGCCAAAGAAAAGGTTACTTTTAGAGATATTAATTTTTTGTCTTGCATTTTTCTGTGCTAAAAATCTGCAACATGAATTTGGGCAAGCCTTAGCGCAAATCAAATAAACGAGTACCAAGGTCAGTTTGACGCTGTTCGGTTGTAGAACGCAGGGCGATGCAAAGTAATTATTGTCGCTTTTTTCTGCCTTTTTGAAGAGCTGTCGTTTTTGTATGATTTCTTTCGACCCGCCGCGGTGGCTCAGTGGCTAAGGCGTTGCGCTGCTGAGCACGAGGTCGCGGGTTCGATTCCCGGCCGCGGCGGCCGCTTTTCTGACGGAGGCGAAAAGCAAAAACGCCGGTGTGTACGAGATTTCGGCGCACGTTAAAGATCCCCAGGTGGTCAAAATTAATCCGGAGCCCTCCACTACGGCGCGCCTCATCGCCTCCGTTGCGTCGGCACGTTAAACCCTACAATCAATCAATGATTTCTTTCAATAAAATTTTAAGAATTGCACTTCACCCGCACGCCCCATTTATTTATGTTTTTTCAAAATGCAAACTTTTATGTAACTCTTACGCAATGCACATTTCTTAAGTACGTGTTTATGCTGATTGAAGCATGTATCTGTTAATAGGGAAATTTAGCTCGCTAACTTATTTAAAAAGCTTTTCCGGAAGGTTAATGCACGGAGGCTTCTTGCCTTCCTTTTCTGGTACTTGCAAAACGGTAAGTAGAAGTGTCGTTGAGCGGGAGCGGGAAATATTATTACATATTACTATCATTACGCTTATACAACGAGCACCAAAAGAATATAATTCTCATTCTTCATTCACTTTCGTGACTTGTGACTGCAATGTTTTAAAGGCGAAGCACCTTAAGGTAGAGGCTTCACCGTCCTCCTTCCGGCGTCCGTGCTCACTGCACAGCACAGTTTAAATCGAGACGTCTGTGAACAAACGGTTCACAGAAGGTTAAAAAGAACAAAATAAAAGTTTTACAAAAGGTTAGAGAGAGAGGGAGAGAAAGAGACAGAGAGGAATCTCCTGGATAGCCGTGCCGCACATGCGCGATGAGCATTAGTTTGGATTAGATTGAATTGATTTTGGGTTAGATTAGAATTGATTGGAATAAAATGGATTGAATTGGATCGAATTATATTTATTTGCATTGGACTGGTTTGGATTGGAAATCCTTTTAGCAGCAGTAAGCACTCTCATGGGAGATTTACGCTAAGAACGATCGGCAACCCGCCGCGGTGGCTCAGTGGCTAAGGCGTTGCGCTGCTGAGCACGAGGTCGCGGGTTCGATTCCCGGCCGCGGCGGCCGCTTTTCTGATGGAGGCGAAAAGCAAAAACGCCCGTGTGTACGAGATTTCGGCGCACGTTAAAGATCCCCAGGTGGTCAAAAATTCCCCGCATTTCCCCGAGGGGAAGAATGTGAAAGTGCGAATGCACGAGTTGAATTTGCGCGGTTCGGTAATGTTCGCGAAAGAGAGATCACACACACACACAACTACAAAGAAAGAAAGATGCATTTATTCACAGACACCTATTTGCGTTGTCGTTGTACTTGATTGCTAGAGCGGATCTCAGCTTTGAAAGTTCGTGTCAGTACTCCTTTAAGCAGGTGCATTAGCACTTCACACGCCCGATTCTTGGCCAATCCCCCACGTGGGTATGTGCCATGTCAGCGGCCAGGCAGCGCGCGCCCATCTCCCCCCGTTGACAAGGAAGACGAGGAGATTCCTGGCCAGTCCCCCACGTGGGTATGTGCCATGTCAGTGGCCAGGCTGCGCGCGCCCATCTCCACGTGCGCGGACATCGCCGGTGGACGCAGGTTCAGGGTCGCTTAAGAAGTGCATTCGCACTTAAAATTAATCCGGAGCCCTCCACTACGGCGCGCCTCATCGCCTGCATTGCGTCGGCGCGTTAAACCATACAATCAATCAATCAAAGAATGATCGGCAGTGCTTCACCCACTCGTCATGATTTACTTCGTGAAGATGCGTGAATTTTTTTACGCGATTGTCATCTTTTAAGTGCCACGCCGGTAGTTAGGTCTTCTAACATGAGCAGGCCCACTAACGTGCCCCGCAATACCTCGCAGAGCGGTGTTGCCATTTTAGTGCCGGCAATGCCTCGCCGTAGTTTTGCCTCCCTGCGATATAGGGAGGCCCCGCACACGATTAAACGTAGCTCAGCCGTGAGGCAACCACGTCGCTATAAAATCAGCTCCGCTCTGCCTCCGACGCGACCGAACAGCCGTGTCCCCGACCAAAAAGGAAACGAAGCGAGTGAAGAAGAGCATCACCCCTGAAAAAAAGGCGGAGCGACTAGAAAGGCGCAGTGCCGCTACCTTAAAACGGATGCGACGACTTCAATCCAATCCCAATATTGTGCCGGTGAAGCGAAAGCAAAACGTCAGCGAGTTGCAGAAAATGAGCTCCGAGTGGTCGTTGCTCTTTGGGGGGTGTAATAAAGGCACTACGCAGAACACTTAACCGAGTAGTGAAGCATAACCACGCATGCACTTAGCCGAACCAAAAATAGGCTAGGTTGGGCCACAAGCTTGCTGTTTACCAGTCTTCACGAGCCTAGTGAGAAGCTCAAACTTTTTTTGAAGATTTTGGACAACTCGCTGGCTTCACACTGATCCCCAACTTGCAGTTTCAAACAAAAATGAAGGGCTTTCCTTGGTGCCGGTTTTGCTTCTTCCATAAAAAAATATTACGGATATTTAGAAAATCCTGTATCGAACTTGTCTTTCTGGAAATGGGATTTTCCTTATGCACTCCTTAATTATTCAAACTAAGGAAAAGTCACCTGCTACGTATATCATTTTTGTGCAAGTTCGCACTAGAGATACCATTATTTCTGTTTGTTTTGTCATGTTCTTGAAGCAAAAGCTTTTCTATGCTATTTCCTTCAACTTCATTCATTGCGCCGCAATGATATTCAGCCGCCTGCGTACATGCGGCATCTTACTTTCTGGGCAAGCTGCCACCCTCTTATCGCTTCGCTTGCTCGGACCTTCGCCGTGGCAGTACTGAACGTGGCAGTAATGAACACGTCAAGAAATGAAAACAATTTTTTTATATTCGTTTTTAGCTATATCTGAACACAAACTATTTGTATAGGAAATGTAATGGCAAATGAAGATTTCTTCGTTTTCAATAAGATTTTGTTAGAACTGGGTTCGCTATGTGTGGTCTAAACTATACAATGTAACTACGTGAGCGCGAAACAGTTGTTCGAGAGTGCCTTATCATTGAGCGGCGGTTGGTCCGTGTGTGCGTGCGATGTTGTACTGTCAAGGTTGTCCACTGGTAAACAGAGAACGAGAACGCGGAACGTAACGCCATCTAAATATGCAGGTCGCGTGTTCGATTCCCGGCCGCGGCGGTCGCTTTTCTGATGGAGGTGAAAAGCAAACACGCCCGTGTGTACGAGATTTCGGCGCACGGTAAAGATCCCCAGGTGGTCAAAATTAATCCGGAGCCCTCCACTACGGCACGCCTCATCGCCTGCGTTGCGTGGGCGCGTAAACACTTCAATAAAAATATTGTTGTAAATATGCAATGACGCACGAAAGCAGGAAGCAGCGGCTTGAACGATTGTTGCTCCCACGATTGAGAATGGTAGCGCATACTTGTCTCAGCCAGCTATCCAGACATTTGATTTTCTTCCACTGCTTGCGGCCACATTTCTTTTCCAGTAAACTATCACTTGTGTTACACAGCTGAAACTCCCACTGAAACGCATTCTTGTGGCGAAACGGTAGAGAACAAATTACAATGTATAAAAAATGGCCGAGTGTCTCCGGCTACAAATATGGAGACGTTCCGTTTACGCTCTCAACACGAAGCAAGCAGCGCGCTAATTTAAGTATTGAATGGATGCGTAAGAAAAAGAAACAAAAGTGTAACTTGATATATCCGCGGAAATAATTGTTTTACGTCGTACTTTGTATGTAATCGGACACGAGGGAAATTTTACCACGAAAGTGCTTTATGCCCGGGTACACCAAGACCTCACGGACGCCTTAATTGTCACGGAGGGAATGTTGCAAGAAAAAGTGTCATTGATGCGGCGGCGCCTAGATTCGAGCTCACGACCTCTCTTGTTTCTGGCCACGCCGGGAGGTACGTGGCGCTCTGCCCACTGCATTATGAACCGAAACGTGGGCAGCTCTATGGACCCGCCTAATGTCCTTCTGTAGGGCTCATTCAGATGGTGCTGCCGTCTAGGAGATGCGAAGCGATGTGTACTGTTTGGCGAGTTGGTAGTTCTTTGTAAAATATGCTACAGCGCGAAACAAAACACGGACACAGCGCTGGTCCCGTCGTCTTTCTGTGTCCGGGTTTCATTTGGCGCTGTATCACATTTTGCAATGCGAAGCGAGGTAGGGCATCATGATGCTAATGTGCGCCGAAAGTTGGCTCCTCGATGAGAGCGCGTTCATGTAAGGGGGACGCGCGCGAATTGAAGGCACCCTCCGCTGCCGCGTTGTTCCCATGACCATTAGGTGCTTCAACCTCCTGTTTCTCTGCATGTTATTTTTGGCTTTGTAGTCCCGTAATAAGCCGATAACTTTTTGTTATTATGTGTCAGCGTTTCTTCTGCAGGCCCGGCCTGTACCGTTCTATTCGTCGCTACGTCAGTTCTCATGATCAGTGTCAGCGCCGCAAGACACCAACATCGCTTCCTGCCGGAACACTACAGCCACTCGACATCCGTGTAGAACCTTTTTTCTGGGTTGGTTGAACATGCTTGGACCATTTCCCCAGTCGACATCGGGTAGCAAGTAGATCGCTGTCGCCACGGATTACACCACATGCTGCGCCATCACGCGTGCTTTGCTGAATAGCTGTAGTACTGATGGGGCAGATTTCTTTCTTCGCGATGTCATTTAAAGCATGGGGCTCCACGTCAGATGCTCACCGGCCGTGGCCGTTGCTTCGTCTCACAAGTCGTTGGCGACATCCTCCGATCCTGTTCTACTAAACATAAGGTAACTTCAGCGTGCCATCCCCAGACTAACGGACTTACCGAACGTTTAAATCGAACACTGACAGATATGCTTTCCTGGTACGTTTCCTCGGTTCACAGCGACTGGGACGCCTTGCTGCCCTATGTGACGTTTGCCTATATTTCGTCACAGCATGATACTGCTAGGTATTCGCCGTTCCACCTCCTTTATGGCCGTGAGCCCACCCTACCGCTGGACACCCTCATGCGTATGCGGCAGACCAGCCCTCAATGCAATCGGAGTACGCCTGGGACGCCATTTCTTGCGCTGACCATGCTAGTCAGAGTGCCCGAAACCGGCTTTGTTCCTCCCAAGCTGATCAGAAAACGATTTATGGCCGTAGACATCGGGTGGCGCACTTCGCTCCGGGATCCCTTGTTCTCCTGTGGAAACCTACCCGCCGTATCGGTCTTTCTGAAAAAACTTCTGCCCCGCTACTGTGGTCCATTTCGCATCTTGCGCCAAGTTAACGACGTGACGTACGAGATCTCCCAGGTGGCATCGACACAGTCGAGACACGCTTCTTCTACAGACATTGTACATCTTGTACAATTGATGACATATTTTCCTCCGGACGCTGTAACCCATAGCGCTGCGATGGCGCTCGTTCCGCCGGGAAATAATGATACCAGGCTCCCACAGGTGAATGTTTTCTAATGGCAGGATTTGCTACAGGTTAAAAGAACGCCAACTGGGCGACGAGTTCTCGTGGAAGAAGAGGACGAGGTGTGATCGTTGCTCACCCCTCAGAGTGTACTAGCGGCACCCAGCCTCTTGCGTCTTGAATATTCCAAAATACATTTTTCTACGGCATACTCACCTTGTAACAATATATACAAACCAAAATATTCTCGTTTTTGTATCCGCAGAGAAACTATAGTCATTTAAGTAGCCCAAGAAACATTGTGGCCTGTAAAATCTACAAGGTAGAACTTGGCTGCCATGTCATTGCCGAGATGAATCGTTCTTAAGTTACGTCAGTCGCTGCTCCAGCACGTGTGTTGTCTTTTTTTTGCCTCATGTCTTTGTCTTATTCTTCGCTGGTTGTCTAAATATTCGATGCACCTAATCTCACATGCATTTAGTTATTCACGGTAAAGTTCTACGTAAACATTGAATAGTTTATTTCGAATTTTTTGTGAAATGGGTCACTGGCTTATGGCCGTGTGTTACATTGATGGTATCCTTGACCTTACACTTTTAGAAGCAGTTTTTCCACGTGTCCTTCAAAATTTCACGGGCGCTCTGTTTGTTTTTGGTGTCATCCTAAATAATACATATTCTCGTCAGGTTTGTAGACATTTAAAAGACGGCTAGCCAGCCCCAGCAGCTGCATGTGCCGAATATAGCTCTGGCATAATTGAGGACACACATCCCGAGCCAAACAAAAAGAAACAAAAGGTCAATATATTCCGCACAAACTGCCGAGTTTGTGGCATCCAGAGAGAGAAGAAACATTTATTGAGCGTCAGGGGAGTTTGCGAAAGAATTGAGACCATTTCCGAAACGCTTACCAACCAAGGCATTCCAGATGGAAATCGTTTTTAACAAACCTCGTATGAAAATAGGAAGTTATAAACGTCCATACCGAAAATACTGCATAAAATATGACATCGGCAAATATATGCTACTACACAAAGTTTCTTTGATATATGGGATGGCACTAGGTATGTAATATTTTATATATAAGTAGACTTTTATATCCCGGGGAGTTCTTGCAATATGTTAGAATTACTCTGCCTGGTTCGTAATTTCGACATCAGTCGGTTTGTGCGGAGTCCACAATGACAATGCTGCATTTAAATTAAGGTTCACCCTTACCAACACTCTAGGAGTAATTTTCCCGTAATTTGAAAAAAAAACGCATCCTTCCAGCATGTTCACATCTCACCAACATTTTGAATCCAGATATGCGAAACACCGTTATTATCATATTGTGTGGCAAAAACTATCGACATGGTGTCGCGTGCGGTGGTAACGAGCTTCGAAAACAACCACCTCAAATAAAATTCAAAGTACTTCAAAGCGTAAGCTGCGCCTTGAAACAGGACGGTTTGTTTTATTAAAGGTGTAGTGCCTTCGCCTTTATATTTGACCATCTTCACCTCACCCCGGCTCAAGCAGAGATACCCTCAACCGTTTCCACTCGCGTATCGTCATTCCAGGTCCTGCCAGTTATACAGAGAAACACATCTCAAAGCCAGTTTCTTTCGATTATTACCAGGCGAGAAAATACAAAAGAAGTTGCTCACTTGCTCTAACCGTTAAAAAGTCGCGTTTTTGAATGAATAATTCGTTAACTTCTCGTATGTAGAGCTTATTACAATATATTCTGCTTCACTTTATGAGTTATATTATTCAGTTTAATCTCGTCGAATGCTTCCCCGCATGAATTTCCTAGAAATTATTCATTAGGCGAATATTTCCAATAATATTAAGACTATTATGCTTTTTTTATATTTAATAAAAACAACAATTTAGAAGTGGGCGAACAAAATGAACGACAAGACTACCGCAAGCGCAATTACTCTATATATATTCCGCACAAACAGGACACAACTGTTTGCCGGAAACATTTCAAAAATTTGACATTTTTGCTCCACCGGAAAAGCTAAAATGCGAACTCACCTGTATTAGGCTCCATCATTTTAGTGAAATTTCATAGAAGCTCTATATCCAGTATTTCCTTTCCCAAGCCAAGCTCCCAATTTACCTATAACATTTCACTCTCTTGGAATAGTTGAGGGTCATTCGAACTGCTCAGACAACTAAACTTTTCTGTCGCTTTCAACGACGTTAATTCTTCTACATTAATAGGGCGGTTAGAAAGCGAGTTAATTATACAATGGCACGCCGATCTAGAGTAGCCAGTACCAGCCGTAGCGAGACAAACCGAAGGTTTTGTGTCCCTCGCCCACTAGTCCCCAAAGCTCCGAGAACATTTGCCGCGTTATCGCGGCCTTGAAGAAGTCGCTGTTGCGGGGCCAGGGAACTACCGAGATTATCACCTTTATGCGTTGCGCCAGGCAATCCCTCAATGTAATCATGATCATATGGCTCATCCTCATCGCACTCTGGATTTTACCTCAGCCAGGACCAGAAATGTAAAGGCATGAGATGCTGAAGTGAACAATGCTGAATAACGCCACACTTATCCTTCACTTAAGGCGGTGAAAAAAATGGCCGGAGAGCATCCTAGTTCCTCCTCTCACAGCACCTTTGTAAATACAGCTTTATCTCTATCTATTATTGTTCGTTTTACATTTTTTGTCGCAACGTAAAAAAATTCCTCTTGAATAAATGGTATCGTTGGTTGTACCGCTCTTCGGATAGACATTATCATTATGAAAAAGCGGGATCAATGGCTCGTGGAGAACACTTCACCTTTCGCGCAGCAACAGCGTACTGTACATTGGTTCTTTCTTGTGCCAACGCATCCTTACTTTACGTGCTTTAAGTTACGGCCTTCGCCAACCCCACAAAGCCTTGTAAAATACCAGTACTTAAGATAAATTAATAACAATCAGGCAGATATCTTGTCCTCCAAGACTACATATTCTTAATCTATGTAGTAGTAGTAGTAAGTATTGTTGAATAAGGCGGACTTAGCCTTGCATAGCTGCCGGCAATTGCTCCGCCTAATCGTCCCCAATACCATATCAAATCTCTCAAAGTCATAACACCTCACTTAGTCCTAAAACAACAGACACGCAATGTCACCGCACCTCACTTAGTCCTGTGGACTGCAAGAATCCGAGTAGGAGATGAGACACATCTCTTCGCACAATCCAGTGGTCCCTAGGAAAATTAATGTCCTCCGGTGTAGCATGGGGCACTCCTAACTTCTGGAGATCACGAAAAAAGTTCGTCCGCTCAGGGTTGGGTTTGGAGCAGTTCATAATGAAGTGATCAATGTCACCAGTCACACTGCACGAGGGGCACAAAGGGGATGAAATCTATGCAACATCATCAGAAAATGAAAGATTGAACCCTTCCCTCCGCGAACAGAGGTTGACGCGAAGCTTGACCTCAGTTAAAACGAAAACGAATAAAATCGAAATGGTATGACAACAAAGCGCAATTTAGACCCACCTGCCTAAATCAAAGTCGAAACTCAAGCACTGGAACAAAAAATGCGCACCATTTAACAACGGAAAAGAAGCGCTTTTATTTTACTGAGATGTATCCAACGCAATGTTTGGTTACGCTATTGTAAATCATTATTCTGCGAATGTCCCGAATGTTTACGTCCGTCAATGGCTGCCCGCTTTTCCGTGGAGCAAACCTCCCGTGGTCCACCCATGCCGCGCTAGATGGCGAACTAGCCGATATAAGCAAGCCACCTCACCTATGATATTACATTATATGAGCGAAGACGCTGATTGACTCCCATTGGGACGTTATATTGCGCGACACTTGTACGCCCGCACCAGCTGCGAACGGCGAGCGATTGCGCCAGCAGAACCCATGGAACAGTCAACAATTTATACCTCTGCAATGCGTTGGAGTGGGTACGGGCCAAACACGTGAAGGGAGCCGTCATAATCATCGCCTTAACAGCACATGGATGCAGAAAATTTCGTGCCATCAGCATGTTATCCCTCCCCAATCCCCTCGAGTGGGTACGTGCCAGACACTTCAAAGGAATCATCGTGATTGTCATCATGATCATCGTCGTCGTCTTTAAAGCAGGTAGGTAAAGTTGGCTTTGCCGCAAGGCGTTCCTGCGCACGCCTTAACAGATTGATCACGTCAATAAATACAAGCGCCGCGTAAAATTTCAGTGTATACGACATATAAACCTACATGTATCCACAACAAAACTCAAGTAACAGTGATCCCTGCTTGGCCACCTTCGGTCATAGTGCGAACCATAAAGGCAGCGGTTGGTGAACTGGGCCACTGAGCTCACTTCTGATGATCATACGACTATGTGCTCACTACGTAAGTAAGCTCATCGGAAGTTCTTTGTAAGCTGTGAAAAATTACATTCCGAAATATTGTGGTAAATTTTGACGCAAACATCTCCCAGATGCACAGTCACGTGCAAAAATTGATCTGGCTCATTCGTTTTAAAGAGTGCGAATCAACCTCCACGATCGCCACAGAGTCTCATACTATAATATATACTAGAGGGAAATCTGGCGCTACTATCTAGGGAAGCTGCGCTTTGGCTAGTGTTCTGTCATGTAACGGGCAGGCACGTTCCACTTTTCCTTTACAGGCTCATGAACGGGCTGATAAGTTGGCTCTGGCTGCAAAAAAGCAACAATATTTCAGCAGAAGGTTCATCGAATTTGTATTGTTATTATAAAAATGAACTTCTAAAAAGTATAGTTTGTCAGTGAATATTATGAAGCTTCATGCAAGATGAACAAGAAAAAAATGTTACCCGTTTTTGTTGATTTTGGCTTCGAGACAGAAAAGAAGCCATGTGGCTAGCTAAGCCAAGTAGGCGAGTAACGTCGCTAGCGGCAGTGGCGCCTCCCACGGCGGCCCGCGACTGCAGCGACAGGTTTACCTGTAGTATATTTTAGTATGAAACTCTATGGCGATCGCATCTGATTTCGGATCACTGTTGTTATTTTGCTTTCTCTTGCATGACGACGCGTTGCGGCGATCTTCAACGCTCTAAGCCCCTTTATTGGAATTCGGAGGATTAGATTAGATTAGAATTGATTATGCTGGTTTAGGTCAGGAGTACCTTTAGACCGCACAATGTTTGCCCGCGTCCGCTTGCATATAGCCTTTAAAATCACAAAAAATCACAGGCACCGGAGGATCCCAGCCTGTGTATGGTAGACCAGACAGAGCTAGCGTCAATTGTCTTACCCATTGGGCTACGACCGTGATATAGTACACGAGAGTCAAACGGATTACTCCCACGCATGTAACTGTGCGGAGTACCTTAGGACCTCCCAATGTCCGTACGCGTCCATCCGTGCAAACGCCACCATCAAGAAAAAATCAAGTAAAATTCGATTTCAGCCGTGAGTTGCAGTTTCATTTAGAGAATAATCCAGGTGTAACTCACGGCTGAAATTGAATTACGGAAGGGGTACAAATCGGATGTCACTCGGGGTAAACTTGGAGGTGATTTCGAGTCCCCTACTCCGCAGCCTCGCCACCATCTACGGAGTGAGGATGCTGCCATTTTCATTTAACTACTTGGGGTTTGTGCGTCAGCATGAATAAGTCGCAGTTCCGCCTGACCACCGCACTCGTTCTTCCCGCTATGTTGAGGAATCCTATAGCACGGTATCCCGTTACAAAATGAAAGGTGAAAGGACACATGAAGAACGAGTGGGAACACTTTTGGGAGGCCCTCTTTAAATTGTCGACAGCAGTACTCCCTCTCTTGGACAAATAGTAGCAGCAAGGCCGCGAGTTAGACTAGTCAGTGAACTTCATCCCCGAAAACACAGTACCTCAGAAACACCAAATAGCAGAATAATCTCACCCTATGAGTGTTCGGCAGGTCAGATAGTGCCCGGGGCGCCTGACATTTTTAGAGTTATATTCATTCAAGACGAAAAAGGTAGCGCACGTAAATTGGCAGATACCGTTTAAAGGAGTAGCGCCTTCCTATTACCGGCAAGGAGCATACGCTAAATTAGGGGATGAACAACACAGCGGTTTATACAGCACTCATAATATTTTAGGCTTGACGGTTGAAGGCTGTCGCCAGGGACGTTTTTTCCAAAACTGGGTGGTCCTTACCGAAGTATCGGCGGCGGCGGTGGGTTCACTACCTGCTCTGGCTGCCCTTCGCAAGGGTAGCCGGTGCTCTCGTCAGGAATGGTGCTTGAAGACAGGCGCCCTCCAAAGCGCCTCCCCCGGATCAGCCGGTGTGGCGGTAAAGCTGTGCCACAAACGACATTTTAAGTTCCGGGGGTCTTTGCAGAAGGCCCAGGCAACGCAGGGTCCCGTCCGTAGCTGGGGCTCCATGGGTAGGGTGTCCAGTTCAGTCGTCCGCAGCTGTACCTCTGAACCCTCCCTCCTCGTGCAGGCAGCACGCCTGTTATAAAGAATTCTCCGGGCACCGCGCACACTTCTGCGAAGGTATAATCGTGCCCCGAATTCCTTACTTGTGGGATCCTGAAGATAGCCGGTCGTGCTTCTTTCATTCGCCCGCGTCCGAGCACTCATGGGCAGCGGAAATTCCTACACTCCCTGTTTCTCAAAACAAAGCGTGGTTAAGAGGTCAGTCCCGCGGTTAAGAATAAGTTGCGGCACTCGACGACGGCTATGCAGAATGTACCGCTGGGAAAACGGAGCCAATCCGTCGCAAGAGCGTGCGTCTTCAGGAACAGGTGCCGGTTGCGGGGCGTTGTCGTGGTCTTCTTGGCGGTCTTCGTCTTCCGGTTACTCTCTTACCTGACACAACTGCTTCAGATCGGACAGACGTATGGGGCCATGTTCTTCCCAGTAGCGCAGTTAGCACGTGTCACCACCGCGACCAAATACTCACTCTGTATGGAACATCCTACCTGTATGCAAGTGATTCCGTGTAGCCTTGTGCGGCATCACTCCGGGCATGTGTGCGCTTGATCGTTCGCGTTAATCTGAATATCTCGCCTGCGCTTTTCCTACTGTTCTCTTTGCTCCAGTCTCCAAACGGGCAGTCAGTTGTTCGCGAGCCTCTCGAATGGCGTCTGTCAGCAGCTTGCGGAGGTCACCTGCGAAGTTTTCATTGGCTGTTGAAACGCCAACCGAAGGACTCTGCAACCAGTTCTCCAAAGCAAATTCCAACTCTCTTCCCAAGTTTAGTTGTGAAGGAGATAATCCAGTTGAACTGTAAGCTGTTGTGATGATGGCAAACGCCATTTTAGGAAGCTTTTAATCCCAGCATGTGTTGCCGGCAGTGTGCGCGATATGCATGGATTTCAAATATTAGATGCCCTTGTCGGTGATGTTTGCCTGTGGGTTGAAGGATTATGTTCGGGCGTGACGATTTTCCATGGGGCTAAATTATGTCGCGTTGTCTTTGATCAAGTGGGAACGGAAGTGGAAACTAGTATAGACTTCAAACGAAGCTTATGCAACAGCAAATGGCTCAACAACTTGAGCAGCTACAAAAGCAGATGCTGCAGCAATTCGCTAACATGCTGCAACAACATCGAAGCGAACCAAAGCCCCAGGATGGACAGCAATAACACAATCAGAATCTGGCACTGGAACGCAAATGGTTTCAGATGCCGCAAAGCTGTCCTACAGCAACATATTAGATCGTTGGAGCCAGAGAAAAGGCCCGACGTAATCGCCATTCGGGAGACGCATCTAGAAGAGACCCCAAAACTCATGGGGTCATGGAACGCACGACAGCCTGCCCTCAGCCCGCACAAGTGGGAAGGGCGCGGCACAAGGAGTGTGCACGCTAATCCGCAAAGGGCTGGCGCACACCAAGCACCAACAATTCCTGGGTGACAGAAGCACAGCGATAGAAATGTGCGTCACGGAGGTCGCCTTCACGGGCAAAGGACGCTCACGGGGCAGTAGGAGAGGAAAGACGTCGACGTCACTTCTCCTAGCTAACGTATACAGCAACCCGAGGAATAGCGGGCAAAAATTCAAAGCCCTCTTTGGAAAAGTCAAAGCCGCCAGACTTGCGGCGGGGAAAGAGATGGCTAAAATGGGAAACGCCATAGCGATGATCTGCGGGGACTTCAACGCCCAGCACGAAGAGCTGGGGTACACTGCAAAAGGCAGGGACCTACTCGAAGATGCCGCAGAGGCCGGTTTCACTCTGCTAACGAATCCGGCGCAACCATCTAGAATAGACACGTCTACGGCCAGGCACACGAACCCCGATCTAGCCTTTGCGCTGTTTCCCGAAGGGGGCACAGCGAGATGGAGTAATACCGGAATCAATCTAGGAAGTGACCTTCGCATCCTAGAGATAGAAATCCCGCTAGCCCACACCAACGGCAACCCGGGCAAGATCAAGAAACACAGAATAGTGAACTGGGACGAATTCAGAAAATTCGACCTAGGGAATATCACCGACATCGAAGAATGGTCCAAGAGACTGCGCGAAGCCGCGGATGAAGCAACGAAAGAGGTGGAGGCCGCCAAGAACGTTGAAACGATGGACTCGAGGCTCGCACATCTCCCAGACGCCAGACGAGCATAACAGCGAAGATGGCGACGACAGCGATATAACAGGAAGCTCCGCAAGACGATTGCCGAGCTCGGCAGAGAGATCGAGAGGCACAGCAAACATCTGTGTAAGCAGCAATGGTTCGCCCTGTGCAATCAGGTCGACGGACAACTCCATCGCAGCGGCCCATGGAAGATCCTCAAACAGCTCATGGAAGAAACCAAGAGCAGAGAGTTCCAACACACCCGCATGGCGCAGATCCTTCATACCACGGCGCGACGACTGGGGGAAGAAGAACTGCACAAACAACTCAACGACCGATACCTCCCGGAAACGAAGCGGGAGAGTCATCGAAACTACGAGGGGCAACCCAACGCCCATCTTGACAAAGACATCGAGGAATGGGAAGTCCGCCTGGCAACGCGGAACCTCAACGGCCGATCTGTCGCCGGGCCGGACAAGATCTCTAACAAGACGCTCCGCAACCTAAGCGATTCATCAATTGCGGCGCTAACGAGATACTTCTACGAGTGCTGGAGAAGCGGCACCCTACCGAAAGCGTGGAGAGCATCCAAGACGATTCTCCTGCCCAAACCCAACGAGCCACCGGGCATAGAGGGCCTGCGTCCCATCTCGCTCACGTCGTGCGTGGGCAAGGTGCTGGAGCACGTCCTCAACGCCCGGTGGAACGACTACATGGAGCGACACGGCATCTACCCGGACTCGATGCTCGGATTCCGGGCACGCCTGGGTACCCAGAACGCCATGTTGCTGATACAACGAGAGATCCTGCACCCCCCGGGAGGGCTGCCTGGGAGATACAACCGAGCCATTCTGGGCCTGGACCTCCACGGGGCCTTCTACAACGTGAAACACTCTGCAATCCTGGAGCAGATCTCTCGCCTGAGCCTGGGCGAAAGGTCTTACAACTACGTTCGAGCGTTCCTGTCGGACCGTACAGCCCGGCTGGAGCTGGGCGACCAGAAGCTGGAGGAGAGGCGGCTGGGTAGCGTCGGGACCCCGCGGGGCTCGGTGATCTCGCCGTTCCTCTTTAACATAGTAATGATCGAGGTAGCCGAACGCCTCGAAGCACTGAGCCCGGGGGTCCGGCACTGCCTATACGCTGACGACGTCACCATTTGGGTCACCGGTGGCAGCGACGGGGAGATCGAGTCGAACCTCCAGAATGCGGTGTGCGCCGTCGAGGCCGCGCTCTCGGGCACGGGCCTGCGGTGCTCGCCGCAAAAGTCTCAGCTCCTGATCCTGCCACCACCGGGGCGGTTCCGGAAAGCGGCCAACCAGGCCGCGGCAGAGAACATCGTGGTCCGGACGGGCGACGGGGCGCCTATCCCGCACGTCTCCGGGCTGAGAATCCTGGGGATGTTCGTGGACGGCGTCCAGACGAACACCACGGCGATGAAGAACATCGTAACGAAGATCGGGATCGCCACCCGCCTCGTGAAGCGAGTGTCGACGAGGTACCAAGGCATGAACGAGAAAGGACTCCTGCGGCTGTTGCAGGCCTTCGTCGTCAGCCAGGCAGCATACGCGGGAGCCTTCCACCGCTGGACCAGAGCGGAGGAGGAGAAGATCGACGCCGCCATCAGGAAGGCCTACAGGAGCGCCCTGGGTCTACTGCCAGGCACGAGAACATCGGCCTTGCTGGCTCTGGGGGTGCGCAACACACTCTCCGAGATCGGCGAGGCCCAACGAACGGCACAGCTAGCTCGACTGAACAGCACGAAGACGCGCAGAAGCATCCTGGAGAGAGTGGGGATCAACCCGCCCGCTCATGGAGGTGCGGAAGACGACGAACTGGAGAGCCACGTCTCCCTGAGGGACGAAGCGGCAAGGGGCATCATAGTGTTCCCGTTGCCAAAGAACGTGAACCCGGAGAAGGACTGGGAAAGACGCAAGGCGAGAGCAGCGGCCCTGGCCAAGCAGTACAAGAGCGACGAGAACGCCGCGTTCGTCGACGTGGCTAAACATCCAACGAGAAGATGCGTGTACGCGATGGCAGTCATCCGGGCATCAACGGGTGAGCTGATCAACGCGGGTACGATTAAAGCGAAGACTCCATGCCAGACAGAGGAGGCAGCAGTCGGCCTGGCGATGGGAGTACCGGACATTCGGACGATCCTCAGCGACTCCAAAACAGCGGTCAGGAACTACGCCAGAAGCATGGTCTGGAGAGAGGCGGAGCGGATCGTGGGGCTCGCCAGAGCCTCGCGAACCTCGGAACGTCAACCGACCGGGCCAACTATCACCATAAAGTGGTTCCCAGCCCACATGGGGGACCTACCGAACGTGGACAACCGCAACGAGGATGCAGACGCAGCGGCCCGAGAACTCATCAGGTGCCGGGACGACAGCGAGAGCATCCCCGCGGGTGTCGGCGACGAACAAGACCCCGAACACCTAGTCGACTACGGCGCGATACTCAGGAGGAACAGGGAAGGAAGAAGAGAATACCCGGCCCCGCATCGAGAACTTTCCCGAGCGGAGTCGGTGTTGCTTCGTCACCTACAAGTGAAGTGCGCGTTAACCCCGGCGATGGCGCGCCACATATGTCCCGAGATGTTCGCAAGCCCGGTGTGCAGTGTATGTGAACAATAACTGGCGACACTAGAACACATAGTGAGGTGTGACAGTGCAGCGATACCGGGCGGCGGTTCGTGCGACGGTGCCGACGGTGATGTGTGTGGCATGGCTGGGGAATCTCATGGCGGAGAAACTGGTGCCGACGACAGCACCGCCCGCCAAGACCTACCAGCGCAGATGTAGCGGTGGATCCGCTCGGTGGACTGCCAATCTCAAAAATGGGCGATCTAGCGGCTCGAGGGGGCCCTGGCCAGGCAGAGGAGAACGGGAACTCGTGACCCGCAAGCGCGGGGCGCGGGAACCCAAGTATCCTCTGTCGGGTCAGGTTCAGCCCTCGAGTTCTAGGCCCAGTGTTTCTAGGACTGCATAGACTAGAACATTAGAACGATAGACCGCGCCCTGCGAGGCCAGCACCTACCCCACGCAGGATCCTGTGAATAAAGTCTTTTCTCTCTCTCTCTCCCAAATATTTGAGAAGTTAATTCACGCTATGCGAAGAGCTCTTCCCACTTAGAGAAGTGCTTGGTGAGAGCAACAACTTAACTTCTACGAGGGGGACGGAAAAAAGGACTATTTACATCACAAGCAAACACTTCCCATACGACAATGCTTTCTACTGTGTTCATTTTCCCAAGGGGGAAATTCACGCTTTCTGGAAGCTTTCTGCCAAACTGCGCAAGAGCGTGCGTAATCCAAATATCTTGGCGCATTCCTGGAAAAGCCACTATACTGCACTGTTTCTCTATTTTCTGCCGGGATGAATACCCGGCAAGGCAGAATCATAGTATTAGGGCATGAAAATCTTAGTCCGTTTGTTGGGAATGCCGCTTGGGAATGGTGCACCCATTTTTTCTTCGGCCTCGAGAATGTTGTTGCACAACAGGCTGCCGTCTCTTTTGACGTACGAGTTGAATTCGTCGCAGCTTACGGTGTCGATTATTGCTTGCGCAGCGGACGTACCGATCACCTTACTACAGAATCCCTCCTCCTGTTGGGCGAAGTGAAGGTCTTCGTTCCTCACCAAGTTGCCCTAGTGGTTGTCCAGGGTTTCAAATACAGATGCGACGACCACTCCTTCCCTGGGTTCCACTTGCGCCGCGTACTTAGACGAACGCATGGCAGTGCATTGGTAACGGCGCTTATCGATCCATTTCTGTACGTGATTGAGGGGTTGTAAAGGTTCAATATTGCCAGTCGGCCAGCTGGGTTAAGGAGACGCTTTTTCCAGGAGAGGGATGGGTAATTTGTCTGGATTGTGCATTCCGCTCCATCTTAAACGTGTCGCACTGTTAGTCCCTGTCATCCCCGCAAACTTCCTGATCTCATCTGCCCATCTACCTTTCTGCCACCCCCTGCCACGCTGGCCTTCTCTAGAGATTTACTCTGTTACCCTTAATGACCAACGGTTATCTTGCCTTCTCCGTAACATGCCCTGCCTACGTCCATTTCTAATTCATAATGTCTACTAATATGTCCTTAACAGGCGTTCGTTCCCTCACCCACTCCGTTCTCGTCTTGTCTCTTAATGTTACACCTATCATCTTCCGTTCCATTGCCACTGAGTCGTCCTCAATTTGAATACATACATACATACATACATACATACATACATACATACATACATACATACATACATACATACATACATACATACTTACTAACATACATACATACATACATACGTACGTACGTACATACATACATACATACATACATACATACATACATACATACATACATACATACATACATACATACATACATACATACATACATACATACATACATACATACATACATACATGCTTGCATGCATACATACATACATGCATACTTAGATGCATGCATACATCCATAGATACATACATACATGCATACGTAGATACATCCATACATGCATGCATGCATGCATGCAAGAATGCATCCACACACACACATACATACATACGTACATACATACATACATACATACATATAGTATCGTAGAATGGCCAGTCGCAAGCATATGTTGTGCCCTGGCGGGAGCAACCTAACCACAACCATTCATTCCCTATAGTTGGTTTGTGAACGATCACCAAGCCAAATACATACATACATGCATACATACATACAGACAGACACGCAGGCAAACAGATAGACAATTTTATTGCATTTAAGCGTCACAAGAAAGATTATAGTATTTACAAACACCGATGAGAAGATCCGTATCAAATTGCTGTGGTCGGAGGAACTGCTGCAATAGGGATGCATGGTGGAACTCCACCCATACGGTAACACTAGTGAACGGTAGTCTGCGCTCAGGTATTATCTTGTGTTAATATAACGATCATAAAATTCTTCTGAAATGTAATAGTGCGCAACGCACATAGGTATTTGTGCGTGCAGCTATAGCTACATATACTCCGTGCTCAACAAAGATGTTGCACCATATTTCTCCTGGGATTCAAAGGTCGTTTGCGACGGTCCCACCGTGCGCGTTGTCGTTTATAGCGGGAATAAAGTTGTGCCTTGTGCAATATTAAAAACACCGTTCCGACAAATAGACGTGTGTGCATGGTCTGAAATGCAGCAAGTACGCCACTACAACTCGCATGTAAAATGGTTTAGAGAGTATATTGAACCGTTCTCTAAAGAAAACGTTCATAATCTGTACTGTGCAATTCCTGTTCTGTACAGCACGAGTGCCAGGCTCGCAGTGTATACATACTGTGCTTTAAAATCTGTTAACTAACTCTAAATGTTTAATCCATAACACAACCGTATGCGGTGTCACTGAGTGTTTTTGCTTGTTTTATCCAATTTCAGTTTATTCCTTCCTGCAAGAAACATCATCCTGTGGTGT
Source organism: Haemaphysalis longicornis (assembly GCF_048455015.1). Taxonomy (NCBI): domain Eukaryota; kingdom Metazoa; phylum Arthropoda; class Arachnida; order Ixodida; family Ixodidae; genus Haemaphysalis; species Haemaphysalis longicornis. Next base: position 130,511,708 of record NW_027526385.1, on the reverse strand, counting down.
AAAATGGTTACCCGCTCCAGCGGCAAGTATTTCTCCTTTGTTTGTTCCAGTCAAATAAATTTCATTGCGTTCCGCTGCTCGCGCGCCACCTACTCGACCTTTCCGTTAGGGTTCGACTTCATGGAATGCAGCCAGAAGGTCTAGTATGACGCGCGAGTGCTTTTGCTATATTTCGGTGACATAATAATTTTGGAGCGTATTTTTAAAATTTTTGTAAACGTCAAGCACCCATGTATTTTTACACAAACTAACACTAAAAAGTGGCCTATGTAGTGATATTTTGCCTCAATATTGCCTAATGTTTTATTTTGCTGAACAATGTTGTCAAGTTTGAACATTGCAACCAGATGTAGTAGTTTGGAAACTGGTTTGCATAATCAACGTGCCGTTCGAGAATCCTTTTTATCTTTGGACAGGGCGGGTGAACCGAGGGACAGACGGACAGACAGACAAACCGTCCTAGTAACAGACCCAGCAAAATTCTCGCCTTTAAGTAGAACAAGAAAAAACTAATGCCTTTAAAACCACGTTTCCGCAAATCTCTTCCGGCTTTTTTTATTGGGAATAGAACCACATTAGGACTGTGTGCCGAATTCGTAGCAATGGGTTTCAAAAGTAAGCGCGTCTAAGTGAGCGTTTTTACGGGTACGAAGTAACTACGATTTCTTCTATGAAAATGTGGTGAATTATTGTTTTCATCCCAATTTTGAATGGAACGAAGGCAATTTTATCGTGACGTCGCTACCTCTGAAAACAACACTGTGACATTTTTTTTCTTTATTTATGCAGGGTGAATATACGGCTTACAGTTAAGACGCCAGCCACCGTTCAATCGTGTTTACTTAAACAAAAGCCGGTTCGTGTTTAATAATCAGGAAGACTCGAACCAAATGGTACTCACGCAGTGCATTTACAGGCCTGAAGGTAGCGGGCTGGCGAAGCGCAACATCCTTTTCTACTTCTATTTCTAGGTCGGTCCCCGAGTCCGAGCGTGCTACAGCCATCTTCTTAAAGCTGCTACCCGACACGTTGCCCAATGTTGTACATAGGCTATGTACTAACTCTTGTTCTGCTTAGCCTCTTTGTATAAGACACTGCAGCATATCTCCCGTGGTGGAAAACGCCGTCTCAGTAGTAATTATAGCTACGCCTGGCGGGAACTGTGGTATGGTTTATAGGTGGGATTTGGGAACAATGTCCATTGTTCAATAATGGGGAGTTGGCGATGGAATCACAGGAGATATATCGTACGTGGCATCAGTCACTGGACGGATTGCATGGTCAGGTCTAGAATAGGCAAAGATGAGTTTTCCAGAAAGTAACACGCGGCGACACGTGGCGGCGACCCCACCAGGGCAAGGGTTCCCGCCGGAAACGGTAGGTTTTGGTGTCGGGTGTAGGAGCGTCCGTTTTGGGAAACCTGTGATAGGAGGAGGCTAGAGCGGGCAACTTAGAAAGCAGGGTCGGTGGAGCGATGGCGCCCTCGGCATACTCAGTTATGGGCGGAGAAGCCGGTGGAAGGGTGTACACCGGCAAAGCTGGCTCGTGGCCGTAGAGCTAGTAGAATTGGGACGATCTTGCAGTATCGTGGGGGACGAATTGTAAGCGAATTGTAATTCACAAAACTGAGCGTCATCGCCCACATTTTTAGACTTCTCGCTGGAACGACGTGGGTCGCATCGGTAAGAGGAATTCTGCAGCTGTACCAAGCCTTTTTTGATGGAGCTTTACGTTACAGCTTGCCAGCGATATCCAGTTCATGCTCCATAAACCATCGGGCGATCAAGAGCCTCCAAGCGCAGGTTGCATAGTGTAGGTATACAACATGAGTAGGTATACAACATATAGAACAGTATGAGAGTCTCACCGGATGAAACATTTGGATACTTAAGGCAACACTCAAGTTACCGTAAATTAACATTGGAAAATTTATTTTATTTGGACGTGTTGTCTAAGCTTGTAAACTAGCTTTGGCCGTAAGTAAATACTTATGCTTGTTGGTTCCTTTACCTCATGATGGCAGCTGTCGTGTTTAATGCTTCTGCTTTGGTAGGTGCTGTATTAGAAACTTCAGATTATAGATTTCGCCAGGTTTTTGTCATTAACTGAGCCTTCCCTGTATGTAACGTTCTCCGTGCGAAGCGCTGGTGAAATTTAGTAACACAACCGCCTGGACATCTCTGCCGTGGAGGTGCGGAAAATGTGCTTGCCTTCAAAGTGTTCTTCGTCATAATTTTTGTGTTATACTCTAAAATGTCCCGTCGGTGGGGGCCCTCACAACGTTCGATTGTTATTGTGTGCATTGCTGATGACGCAACAAGGCAATAAAAGGTGTTCGTATCGTTCCATAGCTAAAGGTGTACCTTTTATTGAGATTGCCAAATGATCTTACGTGAGTTTATGTGGGTTTACGCTCAGAAAGTGCCTAAAAGCATGGAGCTTAATTTCTTAAACCCGGTATTACAGTGTTCCGCATTGGCATAAATGACATATTCTTTTTTATTGATCAGTCGGTGGAAAACAGCTCAAATGACGGTCCCCTCTCCCATCGACACGGGCAATTGCGGGCAATAGTCGACTTGGTAGGTTGGAGTGCGTACACACAAAAAACACGTACCGATCTGCCGTTTCGCGAGTGTGAGCGCACTCCTAAGGAGTGGCCCCTGGCATTCTTGAGCGCCACACACCTAGAATGACCACCCGCTTGTGCGGGAGCAAGTTACGGAGAGTGGCTGCTCGCCTTCGTGAATGCCACTTGCCGAGAACGCCCACACAGTGATTACCCCGCGTGTTTACCATATGTTTCTTTGGAAGTCAGTGTCCGGTCATGGTTTTTCGGCTACATATCTGCATAGTGGTTGATAACGTGGCATCGAGAGCAATTGGGGCGTAGTCTCGACAGTAAATAATGGTACGCTCACGCTGGAGTCACGCCATCATCATAGCGACATTTATTTCTTGTGGACAAAACGACGACCTTGGCTCCTAAATCTGGCGGTCGCGGTTGTAGTTTAGGAGTACTTCCTCTATTTTCTCTAAGGGCAGCTTCGGCACGGTGTTCTCATATTGCTGGTATGGCGGCGTGGTTGGTTGCGTAGTTTGATGAGGGGAAGTTCAGCAGATGCTGGTAATGCAGCGACAATGCCCTCTGTTCGCTTTTTTTTGTAAGTAACGTCAGACAGATTTGCGGGATACATCGATAGGAAAATCCTCCGGTTTTTGTCGCCGCAGTACTGCAGTTGCTAATGTAGTGAACGTCAGAATACGAGCACGTGGGTTCAACGTCGCTAGCGGCAGCCGTTTCTTGACGGAAGCGAAAAATGAAATCGCAAATGTGTAAATTTGACCGCACGGTAACAATAATGAGGGCATTCAAATTATTTCTTAGCCCTTCACAATTGAATGCTCCATAGCCAATCCTCAGCTTCACTCGTAAAACATTCAATTTTTTTCCTTGCTGCACGAATCAGCGTCTCCTGCGCATCAGCCTACATTTCGTAGTATACAAATGCTACGGGTAGTCCAATCATGTACTCAATTACTGCGGAAAGAAATTACGACGACTGAGATGGTTACGACTTATCGTGTAGGTCCTCTTCTTTTTTTGGCAGAAGGTTCTTGTGTTACCCAGCGCACGTCTATATTAGAAAGGTTTGAACACAGAATATTCTACTTGTAAGCCTTGCTGAGCCACATGTTTCTTAACTTAGTGTACTAACCAATTGTGCTAACTAAATCTTAACTTCCTGCTTAATACATTCCGCAGTTGCTTCAGAAGTATGGTCTATTTTGTGCTACGGCAGGCTGCTGCGTGTGAGATATCGCTCGTATCCTTCTCCTTCCGGACCTGTTTTGGCAGCTTCGATTTCGCCTTGGGCTTTCTCCCGCGTGTTATCGCGTAGAAGGCTTCACGTGTCAGTGTTCTTGCTTTTTAAGTGCGAATGCACTTTATAAGCGACCCTGAATTCCGTTGACCGCCGTCCGTCCACATAGCAACAGCTGCGGGTGCGCGCGCTCCTCGTCTTCCTTGGCAACGTGGGGAGATGGCACATACCCACGTGGGGGATTGGCCAGGAATCTCTTCGTCTTCCTTGGCAACGGGGGGAGATGGGCGTGCGCTGCCTGGCCGCTGACATGGCACATACCCACGTGGGGGATTGGCCAGGAATCGGGCGTGAGAAGGGCTAATGCACCCGCTTAAAGGAGTACTGACACGAAATTTCAAAGCTGAGATCCGCTCTAGCAATCAAGTACAACGACAACACAAATAGGTGTCTGTGCATGGCACACACCTACGTGGGGGATTGGCCAGGAATCGGGCGTGAGAAGGGCTAATGCACCCGCTTAAAGGAGTACTGACACGAAATTTCAAAGCTGAGATCCGCTCTAGCAATCAAGTACAACGACAACACAAATAGGTGTCTGTGCATGGCACACACCTACGTGGGGGATTGGCCAGGAATCGGGCGTGAGAAGGGCTAATGCACCCGCCTAAAGGAGTACTGACACGAAATTTCAAAGCTGAGATCCGCTCTAGCAATCAAGTACAACGACAACGCAAATAGGTGTCTGTGAATAAATGCATCTTTCTTTCTTTGTAGTTGTGTGTGTGTGTGTGATCTCTCTTTCGCGAACATTACCGAACCGCGCAAATTCAACTCCTGAATTCGCACTTTTACATTCTTCCCCTCGGGGAAATGCGGGGAATTTTTTTGTGTCTTGTAATAAGGCGAAAGCTTGCAATTGCTACTGATGTAAACAGCCGGCGCCGATTGTGGGCGTCCGCAACAAGGAAACGGTCCCCTGGGAAGCTATGCATTCTAGGACGCGTTCGAAACCGAGGGAGTTGCATAGGGCAAGCTTAATCCAGGCTTTAGTGGGACGTCGCCGTGACGCCGGTGCACCGCAGAAGAAGAGAGCGAAATAACGTAGCCGTCCGGTGATCAGAGACGACGCGAAACTCATCATAGTAATTAACTCTTCCATTAACGACAGCAGGATCAAGGAGCAGTGCAGCAAGTAGGAGATGGATCGAAGTCGTTCGAAAGCGTTAAGGCGGATCGCTAAAATATGGGGCTCAAGAGGCAAGATCGCATATCTTTTCGACGACGTCAGGTGGAAGCAAAGAGTTAGACTTCAAATCGTCAGAATGCTATCTATAGTTGTCTAACCTACAAAACACGCATCGGACAAGTCGATTTCGATGCATGCCTGTTTTCGGCCTGTATTATTATAGGAGATCCTGCACCTGACGGAATCAATATTTTAGATCACCATTTAGTATATAAAGGTGTCAACTCCTCTAATGAAAAGAGCACTGATAACCAGAATTTACAACTAGAAATTCATTTAGGCAATCCAAGGCGCAATAAAAACGCAAAAAAAGATTGCACATTATCCACCCCAGTGTTCATGTTCAATTTACAGGGTGGACGTCAATGGTGCCACACTGACCACTTTCACGAAATGGAATTATTCAAGTGATTTACATGCATCAAGGGAGTAGAAACTACAATGCTGTAAAAAAATATGGAAAGCGAGGGGGAATGCGAATAAGCGTTAGTAGTGGCCGCGAGTTTCGATTGAGGATGATTGGGTAATGCAAGTGGGTAGTGCGGGTGAGTAAGATTGTCAAATGCGAGTGGCCAGAACGAGTGCGAGTTATTGGGAGTGGCGAATGGGCGGGGTGAGCGCGAGTTCCAATGAGTATGAGTGGTAGGGTCAATTGGTGAGCGTGAGTGCGAGTGAGGGCGCATTGTGAGGGCGAGTGGTGAGGTGAGTGCGATTAAGTGCGGGTGGTGACGTCGAGGGGTGAGCGTGAGCACGGGTGTTACCGAGTGATGAGGGCGAGTGATGAGCGTGAATCCAAGCGAGTACATGTGGTGACGACGAGGGACGAGCGTGAGCGCGAGTGAGTGTGAGTCCTTAGGTTGAGTGGTGCACCTGTGCAACAGAGAGTACTTGAGGAAAATTCTTTTCCTTTTGACTGAGTGCGACTAACTTCCCGTTTTGCAGAGGCATAAGACGACGTTCGGGGTAGATAACACGGCTACGACACTTCCGCGAGACATTTCTGAATACACAGCGAGGTTTTTACGTCACTGCACAAGCACAAGTGTAAAGCTTAGCTTTTGCGGGATTTCCCAATTTCTGTGATTTCATTGTTTTGCAAATGCAAACGCACCAGCATACCTGAAATGTTTGTTTCCGTACAGTGAATGTAATGTAGAATTACTGTTCACTCCTACAAACATAAATTCCGGCCAACACCAGTTTAAGATAAACAACACTTTTGTTCTCCTGTAACGTCTAAAATGCAAGGTACCTCCCCTTAAGACGAATTTGTGCTAAAAAGAACACATTTTTACGGCCCTTTCAATTTTGGTTTCACTGGAGTCTACAGTTTAACATTCTTTATTGAATGAATAAAAATTGACAGGTTTTTTAAGGGCTGTGAATTTAAATATAGTCATTATTATCGCAGCTATCTCTGCGAGAATCCGCACTGCTTCTTCATAAATTTGTTACGTGTCAAGGAAGCACGGGTTCGTGACACAAACGCAGCCACGAAAGAATCTGCACCAATGCATCATGGTACGCCCACCATTACAGCTGCACATTACGAACTTTCAAATTCGGTATTCTATTTTGAAGCTTTTAATGCAAATGTACTAAAACACGATATACTGCAGAAATGCCCAAAAATAAAAAGGCAAAAAAAGTAGGAAATGTCCATTCATTACTAATAAAACAGAACATATTATACTCTATACCTTGAAAATTACGACGCAGTGGCGCACTGCAAATATATACAAGTGTAGAACGTTAAAAAACAATGCCATATTTCCCTGTACTGAAGTTAGCTTATCCCATTTTCTGTGCGCAAATATGTAGAAAAATACAAATATGCAACAATATTTTTGCAACCATGTCATTGTCAACATCCTGTGTACTTCTGAAGATGTTGCTTCAAGGCTCTTCCTGTGAATTTGATTAGCCGATAATGAGCAGTGCACCTAAATGTCGCGGGCAATACTGGTAGTCCCAAGATAGCGTTTCTAACTGAAGGATGGGTGAATTTATGGCAACGCATTTTATTTTTTTGTCGCTATAGGTTGGCGTATCAGTACCCTGCTGCTCCTTCATGGATGGGTGGCAGTGCCTCAACATGTATCCGCACAACACTACTTGCCACGTAAGTTTGGGGATTTTTGAATTATATCTATATCGTGCGTAGAAAGCCTGCCATATTGTGGGCCTGATATCTTCGGCGTAATATACAAACAGTATGTTTTATTTGTATATTATTTCGAAAGCAAAATTGTGCATAGAAGCTATATTTACCCATGCTATTTTTAGTTAATGCACTGATGCCTTCGTTATATGTAATATACTGCGGCACTTTTCAGGTAAGGTAGGCTTTTTAATTTGCTACTTATACGTACGTAACATTCACAACAATGGGGCAATGAAATATGCGTGACGACGAATTCCTACCAAACTGTTCTTTATAGTTTTCCTCCGATAGATTTCTACCTCTTTAGTGAAAGAAAGGTGAGAAAAAAACTCGTTTGAGGAAAGTTTTTTTTCTTCACTAGGGTAATGTGCAAGCGGCCAAAGCCTGCACAATATTAAAAGGATCGCGAAAATCATGTGCATTCCTAAGCCCAATCAAGAATTGGGTTGGTAATCTGCGTGTTTTAGGCGTATTACGTTTGCGTTACATATCTAAATACTGAGGACATATTGTTAGTAGAGTGGTTTGTCTATAAAAGTGGATCCGCTAAGAGAGTGTTATGGTGTCAAACACCAGACTCAATTTGTAGATTGAAAATGCAATGGGGTGAACTGTATCCCCATAAAATTCAACAGGATTTACAGTAGAAACCCGCTCTTACGTTCCTCAGTGCTATGTTTTCCCGGATGCTACATCGTTTTTTTCTACACCCAGCGCACCTCACATAAAATCCCAGGTATTAAATTCGTCACTGTTAGGTCGTGGCTCATAGTACGTTCCCGGATCATTTGTCGCTAACATGCCGCGTAACATGCGAGGACCGCCATTTTGACGTTTGACGAGCTTTGGCCAGGCATGCTACGGAACTGACTGCATGATGCCACACACGGGTACTGTTGGTCACCACTACATGGCCCTATGTTAGTCTATCCTATGACCATCATCACTGCGCATACAACGGAAGTTTTACTTAGGATTCACGGAAATGCATGTTTGCCATAAAGCACCACCGCAAGAATAGCACGCGTTCTCGTCGTCATCGTGCGCTTCAAGTTTAAGAACACCGTTGATCTTGCAACCGCGAAATTTGTCGTGCCTTCATAGCGTCGCGAAAACGGAAGGCGCTTTTTCCCTTCAGGAAAAGCGTAACGTACTAAACGCAGTAGAGAAGGAGCCAGCGGGGAAGAGAGTCGACATCACTAGGGACATTGCATTGCCTTGAGTGGTGTCTTCCAGTGATCGCAAAAAGGGGTTATCCTACATTCCCGTGTGTTTTAAGATTCGAAAGCCAAAGTAACCGAAGTACATGGTTGCATGTCAAAGCTACACTGATTTCGTCCGTTTTCGAAGGTTTCCTCAGTGCTGCGTTTTCCTGGTTGTTACGTTTTGCTTACCGGGTCCGGTGAAAAACTATTAAACGGGGTTCCACTGAATATTGTGGTCGTCCGGGTATCTGTCAACTAGCGCTTCCGTGCGCATCAAAACCTCTTAGAGAGCACGTTCACGTCCCATTTATCGTCCCATTCTAAAAGATGCCGCTTTTGTCCTTCTGCTTAATGTACTACTGTTTTGGTTGCACACGATGACACGCGAACAAGAGGAATTTCTGAAGCCTTTATATAAATAAAGAATTGTGAAGATTGTATTGCTTGCCCGTCCATATCCTTACTAGATTGTAAAGTGGCCTATGTGGACAACTCCTGAGCCTTTATTGCTATGTGTGAATGTAATATTGCCGTCATTACTGTACATCTGTTGTGTTGTTCCTCTGAACGCCTGCAAAGATATAAGTTATCATCGGTCATCATCAAGCAAAACCACATTAACCCATCATTATCAAGCTGTAACCGCGGAGATAGAAGAGGAGCACGTTGACGAACTACGATCGTCAAGCTCGGCAGCCACTGTCTCAGGATCACTCCGCCACATAATTGGGGAGTGCGACTTCCCCTCAGAAAATCCACCCCTGCTCCATCCCCCCAGAGACCAATGGGAGATTGTGATGTCCAGCCCCTCCTTGGCGACCCAGCTAGCGCTGGTCGACCGGGCGCAGGCGGCCATGACATCATATGGGCTCCAGGTGAATAAGGAACCACTCCCAATTTAGACGCTCAATAAATATATTCTCTCTCTCTCTCTCCCTCTTTGCAATATTAGTCACAAATACACCCTCTTCTTACCCTCCTAAAGTTGTGGGTTCAAATTACTGTCGTGGACATTTTGCGGTGGAGGAGTCGATTTCCTGCTGAGACACCATCAACGGCCCCTTAAACGCAGCCTAATAATATGTCCAGGCCGGCGCTTTGCCGAAGAATCCGAAACTCGTGCCAGCCAACGACTAGAAGTCCATTCACTGAAATTTCGGCTCCTTCCTCTGAAGCAGAAGAGGACACAGGGAATCGTGTGGATTGTTTATGGCATCTTCCAAGTCTCAGCAGACTGACGGCCTAGGGTCGCCTGTTATTTACTGCCCTATTGCTCCCGTCTTCCTTCGCTCTTCCAAGGTGAAGCCTTCGAAGATGTCATGGACTTTGTGGAGCAGTAAGGACAAGACGGTCGCCACAACGGGCGGACAGAGGAATAACGCCGCCAGAACCCGTACTTCTCACTTTAGCACCTCACACGTAGTTGTTTTCTATATCATGAAGCTGCTCCATTTCCTGGGAGTTGTGCAAAGACGGTCTGCTACGAGCCTTCGCCAACCAGCACCTATGCCAGAAATCGCAGCAGCTCCAGAATGCGAGAATTCAAGGACCTAATGAGAGAGTAATCAGGTTCGTTGAAGATGCGCTGCGGCTGAGCCCACGCGATGACCCTCAGGTCATGAAGGAAAAGAAGGCGCCTGCTTTGATGAGTGGCGTCAAAACGGATATTTTCGGCGGGGTGGTTCGTAGTACTCCGACAACGCATGGCGCATTTGTGGCACAAGCTACAGGCATTTAGCGAGTGTCAGCCGCTAGATCTGACCATTACCACCACCCTACTGCTCCAGATACCACCTCTGTATTTACGCCGTCACTGCCTGAACTGAACCAATGTGATGAAGGCGCAAATCGCAAGATTGTGCGTGAAGTGCGCCAGAAGGTGCTGCGGAAGTTTTTTCCCACTGGACCACGAGCAGCCTCCCTTACAGTTGCAGTGGTGGTTTGAGGAAAATTGCGACGAGCGCTCCTTTTGTGAAATTGCCCTTGACCCATCTCCTGAGAGTACTTCATGTCATAGGTCATGGCTACCCGCCAGCCGCCAGTCACTCGAACCTATGTAAATACAGCACAAAGAGATACCCTTGGGCCATCGTATTATCCCCCACGCCGGCATCAGCCGCGCGGTACACACAACATTGACGTCTGCAGGATGGCGGACAACCGTCCACTGTGCTTCCACTCATGTGAGGCTGACCGCATACATCGCCAGTACCCTGTAACGGGAACTCGGGCCTCGCGGGTTCAACCCGAATGCTTCTTGTCATCAGCCCGGTGAACAGCCGCATAAAATAGAGAAGCGACTTCGACGTCCGTCTCCGCCGATACGGGGCACAACTAGTGGTCCTTGCTCGTCATCACCTCATCCTCTGACTTCGCCTATCCGCCACTCCCACCATGGCCGCCTGTCGCCTCTGCCTCATTTGGGAAACTAGGCGTGGCAACGCCTCGAGGTGGTGTTCCCTAAGACAATTTCAACGAACAGCCTCCACGAACGACGAAAGGCCCGTGCGCGAACAATTTACCTCGCTATCTGCAAAAAGGGACTACAGAATAGGATGTCAGTGACAAACGTACTGCGGGAATACATCCCTTGTGTCCCATCGGAAGGTGCACAGCTCGTATCAAGATTCGAGGCGAGACGTGTGCTGTTATATTGCTAGTTTTACCGAGCTGCTCCAGGGACCTTGTCCTCGAAATAAACTTTCTCTGTAGATATGCCGCAGTCATCGACCTCGGTTCACACAGCCTAAACCTTCGCACAGCTCCCTGGCAAGAGTTTGGACCCTCGTTAAAGCATCGCCCTTCAAGGGTCGCAACTGATTATGCTAAGCGGCCTGCACGAACGAGCGTTTTCTTGCCACTCCACATTGACTCACTTGCTCAAACCGAGATTCTCGCGGAGAGCAGCCTCCACTTCCTTCTGAAGTGATAGATCTCGCGAGAGGCATAGCGCCCATTGACAGCAGGCATGTGCGACTGCTGTGACACACTTCCAGAACGAACCTCGTACATTACGAAGGGTATGATTGTTATGAATGGGCCGAGCACCAAGCAGGCAGAGAGAAGAACACTGGTTAACACGTCGAAGACTATATTTAAGAGGACTAAGGACACGCATAAGAGAGTAGACACTGGGATGTTATAGACAGGACGGGTTTGGGCCACACGGACGCGCAGCCCGTAGTTAGAAGGTACACAAAATAGTCTCGTAGTTGGGAAGGCCCGAGAGCAATGCCCAATAGGCAAGTTAGCTCACGATCAGTCGCGACCCGTTTCTAACGGCTCCAACGGCAGGAACGGCAGCGCCGAACAGCCCGACCGGAACGTCAGCAGTCGGCACACCAGCGCCACGATGATGGCGCCCAGACGCGCTCTCGAGCCTTAGCCGAGGGCAGCGACGGTTGTGCTCCATATGGCCCGTCGACCAAGCGTCTCACAGGGTAGTTCCCACGCAACCGCGCCCTGTTCCGCCGCTTGGCTTCCAGCCGTTCGCGTACCATCTTCCGCGATAACTTACGCGCGGCTCCTCCCCCTTGTCATATTCTCTGTCGTTCTGGCTGGCTCACTTGCGCGGCCAATTACTCACATGGCCATTCATCACATCACTCCACCTTAAGAAAGTTGTTAGAGCAGCAAACAACTATTCCACTATTCACAGCCACGGATCACGGTCACATCGCAGACATGCGCAGCATGCAGTCAGAAAGAGTCAGTTGCACGATGGGTTGTCGCTGCTGTTTCATACGCTGAGGAGTATGGAAGCAGGTGCAAGGTTCGTACTCAAACTGTCGAAGTCACTTGCAAGCTATGTACCATCTCGTTGAGCATACATGCCGCGACAACTTTCAAGGCGGTCATTCTCCTGCTGCAGATGGGGCATGATTGCAAAAAGCGCTTAACATCATTTTGCACGTCCGGCCAGTAAAAGTCCTCTAGAATTCTCTGAGCAGTCTTGGGAATGCCCGCATGTCGAGGATTGACGCTTTCATGTGCGGCTTAGAGAATTGACTCCCTAAAAATCTTCGGCACTACTACCTGCTTCACCGTCTTCCCATTGGCAAATTGGCAGTCTCTGTATAAGAGGGCCTCGCTTTCGAAGACAGTGTAGCGGTGACCTCGCGCGGACCAAGACTTCCTGCCAACTTTTCGGTAACAAGACCTCGAAGTGTGGTCTTTGCGCTGCTCTTAGGGTAGTCTACCTCGCTGAACTGAGTGCGCGAGGACGGTGGTACGTTGGAGCATGTGGTCTGCAGTGGTTCCGTTTTCACGGCTGTCCTCGGAGGCTCGTAGATGGGGCATGTGATCACTTTGTCTCCTGATGCGCTTCCAAAATTGTCGGGACTGTGACCTGGCCTGTTACATATAGAGCAGTTTTTCATGCTCCCTGATCACAGTGCGACAGTCTCGCGCGCGGTGTCCAGGACGATCACACACAAAGCACTTTTGTGTTGCCTTTCCCGGTGTGTTGGCTGTACCCATTTTAACGTTTGGTGCGTCAGTTGGAGCGTTTCCCTAGTTAGCAAGGACTTGCGCCTCCAGGAAATGGTCCATGACGTCGGCCAGGACACTCAGGGGGGCACACTCGCGTTCCTTTACGAAGACCATGAGCTTCGGGTGGCAGCAACAGCAGAACTGCTCCGAAATCACCAAATCGCGGAGTCCTTCATAACGTTTTGGAATGTTGGCGATTTCCACCGAGTGCTCGAAGTAACTGGACAGCCTCGCCCCAAACGGCCTTCCCGTATCTCCGTCTTCGGCCCGAGCTTTCTAACACTTCTCCAGGTACCCTTGTGCCGTGAATCTGTACCGCTGGAGGAATGCTTTCTTGACCTTGGTGTAGGCAAGAGACTGCTCTGCAGTTATGCGCCCAATAACGGTCAGTGCTTCCCCGGACAAGCACATACTGAGACCGACGGCCCATTTGTCCTGCGGCCACCCCTGCCCAGTCGCCACGCGCTCGAAGCGCTGCAAGTACGCGTGCAGGTCATCGCGTCTTTCATCAAACAGGGGTAGCAGCTTCTGCGGATTGGCGACGGGCACATTTGGGTTCGTTTTGTTTTCGGCAGTAAAGGCGTTGGAAGTTTGTGACCCTTCTTGAAGACGAATCTTCAACTCCAGGGTTCGTATTTTCCTCTCGGCAGCTTCTTTGGCTATCTCGGCAGCTTCTCGCCGTCCATCTTTCTCGTTCTGCGGCTTCACGAGTGCCTTTCTTTCAGCGGCGCTCTCTGCACGCTGCTCTGCCCGCTGGGTGCCTATCCACTGGAGAAATTCCGCTCCTGAGAAACCCAGCTGCGTCCCGATCACTACTAGCTCCTCCACGTCCATGATGGAGTCTTCAATCATGTGTTTCCCAGCACTCAACTTCTTCCTACAGATGTCAAGGGTGCGATCCTGGCAGGCTCGCCACTTTTGTTATGAATGGGCCGAGGACCACGCAGGCAGAGCGAAGAACACTGGTTAACACGTCGAATACTACATTTAAGAGGACTAAGGACAACCACAGGACAGTAGACGCTGGGATGTTATAGATAGGACGGGCTTGGGTCACACGGATGCGCAGCCCGTAGTTAAAAGGCACACAAAATAGTCACGTAGTTGGTAAGGTCCGAGAGCAATGCCAAATAGGCAAGTTAGCTCACGCTCAGTCGCGACGCGTTTCTAACGGCTCCAACAGCAGAAACGGCAGAGACCAACAGCCTGAGCGGAACGTCAGCACTCGGCACACCAGCGCCACGATGACAGCGCCCTGACGCGCTGTCGAGCCTTAGCGAAGGGCAGCGACGGTTGTGTTCCAGGTGGCCCGTGGACCAAGCGTCCCACGGGGTAGTTCCCACGCAACCGCGCCCTGTTCCGCCGGTTGGCTTACAGCCGTTGGCGTACCAGCTTCCGCGATCACTTACGCGCGGCTACTCCTCCTTGTCATCTTCTCTATCGTTCTGGCTGGCTCACTTGCGCGGCCAATCACTCACATGGCCATTCATCACAATGATGATAGCATACGTTAAAGAAATGGCCGAATCCGCAACGTTGCTGAGATATCAGAGACGATAGGGTCGCTTAAACAAGCAAGAGCATCGTACATAGAACTCGACGTTGATTAGAGGCTTTCATCACAGCATAAGGGTGAGTTGGTATATCTGCTGGCCGAATTTTTGGACCCTTTTGAAACGCCTTCTGGTGCCGGCGGCACAGGCAGCCCAAACACACAATACTAACAGGCGAGGCTACACACCCAACCCGGCAGTCCCCACACCGAGTTTTAGAGAATCAGCTACGAGCGATCAGATGCGAGACATCCTGAACGGCGACGTCATTCAGCCATCCAACAGTTTCTGGGCTGCGCAAGTGGGGCCTGTAAAGAGAAAAGTGGGACTTTGCAATGTTGCGTTGACTATCTGCAAGTAAATAAAATAACCAAAAGATCTGCATCTGCTACCACGAATGGACGACCCCTGAATCGTCTTCGTTACGCCCGCTATTTCTCGAAGGTAGATCTCAAGAAAGCATATCGGCAAATACACGTGGATGAGCGCGACAGAGACGACCATCGTTTATAACCCCAGAAGGACATAACGTATTTAAAGTCATGCCATTCTGAATTTGTACTGCGCTTGCAACTTTCAAGCGGGTGAAGGATGCTGTTCTTACTGACACTTTTCTTGCGTATTTAGAAAATGTCGTCATCTTTTCTCAAGCAATTAAACAATGTTTAGCATCCCATCGAGAGGTCCTAGACGCTCTCAAAAACCACCGGCCTCACGCGAAACTCAAATAAATGCCGTTTCAACTATGAAGAGCTGCTCCAGGGGCAATTTTTGTCCTGGTTTATTCGCGCTGTTTCAAAACAATTTTAAATGTTCATCGCTTTGCTTGCCCGATATGTAGCCAATTTTTGCCAAAGTGCGGCTCGCTTCTGATGCGTATCTTGTTCGAGTTATCTTTTTTCTTCGCAAAGGTCTCTCCTTACCGACGCCAGACACGTTTCCAACCAGCTAATTTTTGTGACACTGTCATGTCCATCAGGGTTTTAAAATAAGGAAAAAGGTGTTCATTAAAGAAAACTGTGGCTCTTTCAGTGAGACCAATGTCAGCTGTGGTTATTTACGCTTCCAGTGTAAGATGACGTTAGGGACAGATTTCACGTTTTGGTTGGTTCACGGTGACATATTTTAGTATCCTCATGTTTGATTGGTTCCGCAACAGCATGCTGAAATAATTTCAAACAAAGCCTGGGAGATTTTCGTTTTAAGTGTGTGGCACACCCTTTATTTTTCCCATCCTCCTTACAGTTTACTGTTTCTAGGCCACAACTCATTCATCAGTTTCATTTTCCTGTGTTGTCAGCAGGTGCAACGCTTCAGTGAGCACTTTGGTCGCCGCTGCCAACTCAGCAATTCGGTTTGCGAAGGCTTTCATTTCGACAAGAATTTCGTCATGCTTATAATTAAGTGTTGGATTGCGTTAGTTGCAGCTTCGGAAAAAGGCAGATTGAAACCGAGCATTGCCGAAGGTACCTTGAGGAGCCACATAGGACCTACCTGTGTAGCCAATTCCATGGGTTGCAAAAGACGGGAATACAACGGTGATGCCGCACGAGAAGGACAGGTTACTAATCCAGACTTAGGGGAAATTCTGAAGGTGGGGTATTTTTCTAGGAAGGATAATTTGACATGCACCCGAAATGCAGCTGCTCGGCTACACAGCTTTCTCAGAAATTGACTAGTTGAAGAAACATTCGTCATGGTCCAACAAATGCTCCAGGCACCACGGAGTGATTAGGGCAGTCGCTCTACCAACTATACTAACCTGGAAGCTAGGCGTTTATACGCGAGAACGAATTGAAAAATTACAAGTTAGGGGAACTGTTATTCAACCCGATTTAGTGAAAATTCCCAAGGAGGAGTTAGTTTTTTGGAGGTCAAATTCAACGTAATTCTGGCTGAATAATAGCTTTGTTCTCTTCGAGTTCTTTTTAAATTTGCTCTCGAGGTACACACGGCTATCCTCCTGAATAGCTCAGTTGTTAGACCGACTGAATCAGTCTGGCTGTTGTGCTGGTTTCGAAACCTCAACCAGCACATGTTTTTCAACTGCGAAATTACTGTGGAAACTGTAAAGTTTTTCGTTGTAGACGTGAGGTTTTATATGAGGTGGATGTCGAGTTTTGTGTCGCAGAAACATTGCACCTCAGAGATGTCCCCCAAATCTGACTGATTAACACCTTCCCTCACCTTAATTCTTGCTCAATAAGCACTCGCGCTACAAACGGCTAGCCTCCTTGTTAGCTCAGCTGGTAGAGTGGCGGCCCTAGTTAAGCGCTGATCGCAGTTGGGATCCGAGGCACAAAAAACGTTTATAGCAAAGCTTTACTACTTTCGTCCAGCGGTTTCACGCGGATGCGGAAATTCGCTTTTTGACCGCAAATACACCCCCGGGGACACACCACTCGAGCCGCGTCGTGTCATTCACCGGGTGCGCTGTCGGTGCTGCCTACAAAGCCCCGTTTTAGATGCGAAGCATCTCATGGTCGAGGCTATGTCCCTGCATTGTCGTTTTTGCGCCATCCACACCCCCACTGCGCATGCTCGGCTTGCTGCTCCTTGAGCGACAGTATTGCCGGTGTCTTCTTGGGCCGGCACGAGAAGAGCACGCTGCACACGCCTTCGACGTTTCATCGTCGCCGGCAGTGGCATGCGTCGGCGAGTCTCGGCGGGCCGTGATTACCAGCAGCCCACAACCATCCGGGAAACGGGCACTGACCTCATCTTCAGCAACTTTAGGCTTCATCTACTACAGCAGCCCTTGACTTTACATTTCACGGACCATAAGGCGGTCATAATCAAAGCAGAACGCAAACCACAGCTCGACGTAACCTACGTTGAACATGATGATGATAATGCTTAAATAAAGACAAACTCATACCACGTACAACGTCTCTCTCTCTCTCCCTTTCTTTCTCTCTCTCTTTAATGCCTCCCCCACTCTAACACCCCCCTCCCCTCCAATAAAATTACACCATCTTTCCGTAGGGGAACCGTGATTAGTATGCGAAACAGTTATGGGGTCAACACAATTTACCATTTCGTAATTCCGGTAACTGAAAAGTGTGAACACAGTAATCACCACAGCTAAAGCAGACCGGCGCAAACAGTCCACCCCATATCGGAGGCTCCTCCGCACGTGGATTCTCCTAGCTATCTAAAAAACTGATTTCTTTGTCCGTGAGGGCGATGGAGGGTGTGCTAACACAATCTTGCTCCCGTTTCCGAATTTCCCATGCCTCTCGCGTCTCTCGCCTCATTCTGTCAGGATAACGAGCCAGCACGTGGCACTACTGAAATTCTGGCAGGCATGCAGGCCGGTGTGCGCACTCTTCCACGTGCGCGGCGAGCGTGCCCCCCGAGGAGTTGCGTACATCACACGCGTGCTCTCGTAGGCGATCGTTGAGGCAGCGCCCCGTCTGCCCTACGTATGACCGTCCACACGACAATGGTATTTCGTACACCACCCCTTCCTCACAGTGGACAGCCGGCTTTGTGTGCCTCTTTTTATACTTGCTTTCCGCTTGGCCTTCGCACTACCATGAAAAGGGTAGTTGGCTTTCCGCTGAGCCTTCATGGTAACTACCATGGTAGTTACCATGAAAACCAAACGGTAAATATAACGGTAGCTACGTACCTCAACCTAACGGAAACGACGAACTGAAAACTAATGGGCACTTGAATCAACCCCATGGCTGCTTCGCATACTACTCAGGGCTCCCCTACTACAGGAAGTTTTCATTGTTTGGAATTATTTGTCATTCTGCTCACGTACCTGTGGCGGTGACGTGAGCGACGGCTCAGCTGATCTGGAGCAGAACAAGCCCGTAGCCTCCCACGCATGTGCCGCTGGGTTGTCTATGGGGATGTGACTCACCTTGCGCCGCCTTCCCCGAAAATAAAAGTGAGGCGGGGCGTTCTTTTGCAAGCGTTGCACGGGACCGAACGGCTTTGAGCCGTAGTCGGCAATACAGCTGCATCAAAGGTTAATCAATCGATACCAAGATTCAACTGAACTAAGCCAAAAGTTTGCTTTGCATATCCAATGTTAGCTGAAAGCCGCTACCATTTTTTTCAACAAAACTTTTCTGAGAAAACCATATTTTTTTTAGAAGCCATATGGCTGCATGAGTATGGGCGAATGCAAAATTTTTCCTTGCAAAAATTATTTCCTTCGCATGACGAAGACCTGCATAAAGAGCAGGAGACATGTTGAACGAGACAGGGAAATACGAAGGCTTTGAAGAAAATGTCTTCCGGAGGGGTGAAGGTGGTGGTTGGAATCAAAGATACGCCACTCGTTCTGCCAGGTAAGGGAGACGCAAGGAAGCTAGGAATAACAGCGAAAATTGAAGAGAATGCTGAAGGGATGAACGAGGCGCGTTGCCAAGAGTTTACCAGTAGAGGTGGTGATGAAAGGCATAGAGCTTCTTTGTAAAGTCCTATATGGATGGTTTCTAAAGTGTGGGTTAAAAAGTAGTGAAGTAGATGCAAGAGATAAAATACGAGCTCTTGTTGGAGGCAAGCGCGTGGGCAACCCTGCAAGCACTAACTTCAGGGAGACCCACTCAGCCGAGAGACCAAACGACGTAGGAGGTGGGTTACAGCGTGACAGCTAGCGATGGATTATGGATTGTGTGTGTTTCTCTGCATACACTGAGAAGCTGTGATCCTTCGAATTTGTGATGATACGTATGCTAAAGCCCGAATAATGAAAGGAGATGAGGGGGTTGCTGGTACGTTGATACGAGGAATGTTTAATAAAAAGCTCCTGTTTTTGCGGGTACGAGAGAAACCAACAGTGGTTAGCAAGGACTCAATCAGACCTACGTACCGCTCCATAGTACCCTGCAATTGACGCGACGACTCATGCGAACTATAAAGGGTGATTTCGCTGGCGTAAAAGCTGTGAGGGTAAGTCAAGAACTCCGGCAAGTCGACAAGGGAGAGGGGTCATAGCAATAATTAAAAGGGTGAAAGAAAGAAGGAAACTTTGCTGGGTGTCTCGGGTGATGTACTCCGAGTCAGAGAGGCTGTTGCTTCCGCGAAACCGGGTCACTCGGTTACAGTGGCGAAAGCGAAGTTCAGAAAACACTCGGGAGGAGCAGGCCAAGACGCAAGCTGGATAGTATGTGGCCTTGCAAGACATTGTCAAAGGCCTTCTACACTTCGAGAGTAAACAGAATGAGAAGATGTGTGAGGCTGCATGGGAGAAGGTGTGATGTAGAAGCCGCAACTTTCTGTGAGCATGAACGCTGCGCTGGAATTTGATGAAAGATTGGGAAATAAGTTCCTTTCAAGAAACTTGAAGAGGCGAGCGAGAGTCATTTGCTCGTTTGTCCTGCCAACGTTTGACGTATCAAATATAGGAAAAAGGTTAGAGTGAGATATTGAATTTTCTGCTTTAAATTATAGAAATCAGGGAGGAACTGCAAGAGCTATGTGGGCAGCCATAGTTGCACGGCGGATAAGAAATTTTGGGGAGAAATTCTTTCTCATTTTCAGGAAGGATGTGTTGTGTATATGGTGGCGCGTTCAGTAGAAGCCGAACGCACAGAATATGAAACCAGAGCTGCTTCCAGTTTTTAGCAGCACAAGTGCGGTGCTGATTATAAGAATTAGGTTGGTACGAGTAGTGTGGCTAGGAAATAGAAAGAGGGGGCCGGAGATCGAGGCTAGCTCGTAAAACAGGTTGAAGGGTAGCGCTTTGTGCCTAGGGGAGATTTCCTGTGTGCAATGCAGGGTAACTACCGCTACTTCATCGGGAATATTTGAGGGAAGTGCAATGACAAAAGATCGCGGCTTGCAGGTCACCGATTCTGAAAGAAAGTTGGCTATGTCTCCTTTGGAACAGAAGGAAACGGGCAGTTCATTGCAGCGCAAGTTTATTGCAGGGTCGACAGAAGGTTGGATATTCACCTGCAAATGAATTCAGCAATGCTGGCCACGTATGTGCGAGCAAGGGTCTATCGGTAAAGGAGCCGCACATTTGCGCAACTTGGGAGGAACACTGTGCTTGATGTGCTGGTCAGCCGGTGTCTCACAAAGCGACGCCGGGCGCATATGGGGCGTTGTGATCCCCATGGGCGGTATTAAAAAGCAACACGTCTGAAATATTTCCCGCCCAGATTTTCTGTGGCCGCGAAAGGGAAGAGCACCTACTGTGTCCTCCCATCGTGCGTGCAGGAAGTATATTCGTGGCCAATGAATGTATTTCGCGAATGAGCTGAGGGGGGTACCGGCTGACGACGCTATGAACAACACTCAGGCAAGAGATCGGAGTGCGGGGAGGGGCGGGGGGTAGGGCTTGATCGTGACGGTTTCATTGCCACACCAAACATGTGTGAAAGATGTGTGTTGAGGAGATAATAACTTTCTGAAAACAGGAAGCTTTGAGTCGGCTTGGCCTGAAGGCTTTTCTGTTCACTGGTCGTGCAGGATTGTTGTGCAGCAGAGGAGATAATGGCCAGGCAAGACATAAAGATGTACATTTATGACTGAATGTGTCGGGAGGCAGTTTTACGCCCACACTGATCAGTTGAACGGGGATAGATGTGGCGGATGCATGTTTAACAGTTGCACAACCGGTTAAACTGCCGTTTTGTTTCTACGGACGGCAGTATAGAGTTCATTTCTGCGAACAATTCACAAGTCGGAGATGCAGTGGGCACGTGGGAATGACTGGGAAAAGGTTAGCCGGTCGGAACACTTGATAAAGACTGCCTGGCACAAAAGTTCCATCAAACGCACCCTAGAATGCATGGTGACGAAGACTCCGCAGTGGAGAGTGCATACCGCTGAATCGGCTGTCGGGCCGCCGCTTTTGGCACTATGAATATCTTTGATCGCGGTCCCGACAGGTGGGGTGGCGCAGGTAGTGGTGACGAATGCCGATATGCGCAACGTGTCTGTGTCCCGCCACTTTTGCGTAGCGCATAGCGTGAAGTGCGATCAGAGCAGGCATTTGAGTTGTGTGCGGCGGCCTTTCGTCACAGCTGAACTAGAGACCTCAGCGTTCCTCAGACTGAAGAGCAAATTGGAGCATGCATATCAGCATGTGCGGCAGCGTCGAGAGGATGCAGTTGCTTCGCGTTTTTGTGCTAGATTTTTCAACGTCCATCAAAGCAGTGGACATGGTTTAATCAGAGTCGGCAACGCCGGAGTCTAGAAGATGAAAGGGCAAAGAACCATATGTTGTGGTTGTCTGCAAGACTTATTATCACGGAGTACTGTCGGTTTTTCGAGGCGCAACGTCGGTTTGTATTTTTGGAGGTGCCCGGAGTTTGCACCCTGTCGTCGGTCGTCGCCAGTGATGTTCACATGCTCCAGAGATCTTTCAGGAACAAATAATAAGAAATACTGCCGGAGAAAATTCATTGAACAAGGGCATAGGCAGTAGAAACGTTACCACGATGTACAGCCAGCTAACAAGGGTGGCGTAATTCGGTGGTTCCCCTCCCTTTGGTTTGGGATGTGCACACTTAGGGATCAGTTTAGTATACTGCTTTAACAGAAGATAATGCTTTGTTTTGCTATTCGAAGGTTTATGGTTCTACACTAGCCACTAAGAAAAGCAAAATAGACAATGTTGCTTAAACATAACCAAATAAAACACTGATATTGCATTTTCTACGTCAGTATTACCTAAGTTGCAAAAAAACTGCGGTGATGATCCGCTGCGAATACTTTATCACTCAGTAACTAACACAATGAAAGCTTCGGTTCTCGCGGCTTCCGTGAATGCGACTATCTAACTGAAAATCATTCAAACTTGGAAAACCTTGTTTGACCCATCTCTGTACCACTATTTCTTCAACAGAGCGTACGTCAAACGTCTTGAACTGCGCAGTTCTTTGATAACACGTACTGATAATCAATAAAAAACTAAGTATATAGTGGGCAATTTTCCGCAACCTTCATTGCCATTCCCTAGATTCAAAAGTTGTCTTTAAAACTCAAAGAAGCTAGCAGCGTCCAACATGTTTTTCAAGCGGTCATGAAGATAAAATACGGATTTGGTTCATTAAAAAAACTGATTTGTCGGGATAGCAGAGGAAATATTTGATCGGAATCTTCAAACACAAAATGGCTATAATAAAAATAAAGCCTTCTAGACAGCGGTGGCTCTCAAAGCCACTTTGCGGAAAGTTTTCTATGACGTCACAGAACTTTGTACGCATGATTGATGGTCCTACACATATGCCAGCACTAAGACATATCACTGTGAAATCTCTGTGGGGCCTCTTTTTAGTTTCATCTCATCATTTCAATGCTTACATGGAGTCAAAAGACTGTTCAAAATGTTGTCACCGCTTGACTTTCTGACATCACTCCTGCCAGTAAAACACGTCCCGGTCGCACAAAATTTTAGTTTTTAATAGTTTTGCGTTTATTGTTACATGAAGTACTTCGTGGATTGAATCTAGACAGGGAGTTGCTCTATCAGAGGTCTACCAAAAGAAACAAAGTTCTATTTCGCCACCGTGGCCTGTTTAGAAAGCCACAGTTATAATATATAAGGTACGTAACGACGCATAAAGAAACTGCAGTTGTCTTTAATATGAAAACGCCACTGGCCATAAAAAATACGATGTAATACTGCATGGTTTACATTCGTTTAACCATACAAAAGGTAAAAACAGTCAAGAACTTCAAAATGTTTCCCCGAACAACTTCAGCAAAAAGGTATGACAGGAAAAACCAAAAAAATGCGTGAAAATCCACCCTGTGAAAGTGGTTGGAAAGTGAAGCTGTAAATGGCGCCCACAACGATTATCCAGTTGATGCCACTTGAATTCGCACACGTGGCGCTACACAACGCGAAAGCAGAGACAACTGAATTGTACTTAACTAGACCCTTTATTACTTCAAAAAGTTGTTCTTTGCTAGGGTAAATCAATGCATGACTCATGAACGGTGGTTGGTTGACTTGCATTGGTGAAGAACATGAGTAGAAACTTTTTTTATATAAAAAAGGAAGGTCAAGCCCAGTGTTAGACGACCTCACTTCTCATTCGTCTCTGCCGCTGCCGACGCGGACGAGGAGACGGAGGAAGACTGCCATCACGTGCCCCGAGCGCGGGAAAAAGAAGAAATCGCGGGGGAAAGACGCAACAACTGCGGGAGTGGCTGACTGAAGAGAAAGAAAAAGCGAAGATATTAAGGGGTGTCGAGACAAGGGAGGCGAGGAAGAACAGGAACGAGGCACGTGGGTTCGAGAAAGATCGAGAAGTGATCGAAGGCAACCAGCGAATCATCTACCACGAGGTAGCCCGGCGGACCAGCGGCAGTCGACGAGACTGCGGGTACGCCGATCCTGCGAAGACCCTGCGCTCATGCGGGAGTCACCCGGACTGCGGGAGCGCTACCCCAACCACTGCTCGTGTTCCAGCCGACCAGCTTCTTCGGGTGAATCAACGGTAACGTCACCATGGCGCCGTGGGAGTTTGGCCTCGGTCGTCGTGGGTTGCGGACGTGTTCAAATGCAAAGCATCTCTTAGTCGACCCTCCGTCTTCCGGCGTCCGCACCTCTGCTCTTCGTCCCCCTCTCCACGCCAGCTGTGATAACGCTGCTCTCCTCCTCGCCACTTGGCTCGTCTCGTGCCGGCTCAGGAAGACACCGGCAACACGGTCACTCCAGGAGCCCTAACCAGCTGCGATAACGCCGCTGTCCTCCACGCCGCTCCTCCTCGCCGCTCGGCTCGCCTTGTGCCTCCGAAGACAAGGCTCCACAGAGGAGAGCTGGCGATGCCGAACGTAAACGGCAGCGTCGAGCAGCGGATTCCTCCCTTCGAGAACGAGAAGCCGCTTTGAAACGCCAGCGGCGAGTAGCTGATCCAGATTGCGTTCGGCAACGTGACAACGCTTCGAAACGCCAGCGTCGAACAGCGCATTCCTCGCTTCGAGAACGAGAAGCCGCAAAACGTTCCCCACTACTCGATAAGTAAGGAAGACATTTATTACACTACTACACGTCTCTTTACTCTAACAACCAATTAACACGCTACTACTCCACGGCTTTGCATCCCCTCAGGGTTCCCACGTGGGAAGATGGTGTAATTTTTTTCCTTCGCTCCTGCGTGGCCGGGGCGCTATCGCGATTATGCCGGCCACGCGTAGCGAGCCATGTGTGACTGTTTCGGGAGGCGTGTGCTCTGCTGCTTCGGGCCGTCGACTGCCTGTTCCCGCTCGCCAGTAACCGCTCGTCTGCTTGGATGTTCACCTAGCCAGCTCCCCTCACTTCGGACCGCCGTGCACGACTCATCGCAGCACAGCCTCGCCTCTACGCTTCACCGCTCCCGTCGAGAACTTCTCCCGGACGCAGCATCACGCCAGGACCTGTGTGTTTGTGTGTTTGCAGTGTGATCAGTGCACGGTTGCCCCAGTGACTGTGGCAACTCTACTTTTTATTCGGCGGCGCCTTAAGTTTTTCTCTTTTCTCTCTTTACCAATCTACTTTTCTCTACCCTATCCTTTTTACCGTCTTCTATATTCCCTACCCCCCGGACTCAGTTGTATCCCGGTGAGCCCCCAGATGGGCCCAAAATTATCCCCCGTCCATTTCTTTTCCTTTTTCAAACTGAACCACTAGTAGTAGTAGTATGGCCGCGTGAATATGCTCGGATGCCGTGGCCGCGCCGCGTCAAGGACAACAGCCGCCAGTGGTAGCCACTTTTGACGGGAGCTTCCACTCGTCGCCACCGCTGTGAAAACTGTGAGGCTTATGAAATAAACCGCGGCCTTGGACTCGGACCCTTCTTGCTCTGAGACTGTTCTCACGTGCTACGCCTGACTTCGCGACCTGTTTATATGTTTTTGCCCCTTCCTTTTCCATCTTTGTTTTTTATAAAGACTTCCGTTTTTGCAATATGATCACCTGCCTCGTTAATTGTGAGCCGCTCCAACTACGGCCCTGAACCTCCAATAACATCACAGCGACATTATTGTTTTGGCGGCGACAGTAATGGCGACGACATTTCCGTTTTCAGGTTGGATTGGCCCATCGCGTATAAAGTGTACAAATGCAGTTTTGTGAAAGTAGGTACGCTTAATTACAAAAATGTTACCTCACGCGTGTTTGCGACGTTATTTGAGGCAATTTGTGGCGTTATTTCTAGTTGTTACCTTTCACTGCATAACTTAGGTGGTAAGAGTATCACCGCTGCCTTGTGATCCCGCTTGAAATCCTTAGTCGCGCTTGCGGAACCAAGTTTCAGTTCGAGTGGGATTGACGTTGAGGATGATTGAAATTATCTGTATTGGAGGTGAGCGCGAACACAGGCGGCGCTGTGAAGCGCGCCTCCGTGACGTCAGCTTAGGGATTCTCGCATTTGTCGTCTGCTTCACTCAGGATCGCTCTCCCTGCTGTTTCTTTGCGCTCGGTCAACGTCTGATGCTTGTCCGCACCAGAATTGGCGTGTGAGTAACTTTTTATCATAATAATAGGCTTAAAATCGCACACACTAGCTCATGGTGTCAATTAAAGTATAGTTTTGGATACCGCTACGGGAGAAACATTGTCGGCGCCACCCCATTCCTTGCGAAGCCGGTCCTGTGCGGAGCGCGAAGAGTCGGAGCTAGGAGTCAGCTTCTCATGTAAGCATTCGAACAAAAGGAACAGTCAGCTGCTAATAACCGACAACAGCTAAAATGGAAGACCAACACAAATTCTAGGCCTTCAGGGCTGTCGGCTTTGGCAGAAGGCATCACGATTCCCGATAATCATATGTAAGGTAAAACAGTTTTTGCAACCTTGCCGAACGCTCGAACGCGTTTTGTCACATCACTTTACGCTGTCAAGGAATGACAGTTTGCCGACATGCACCATATACTGCACAAACTGTAGGTTGAGTTCCAAATAACCCAGTGTGTATATACGCGCGTGCTGATTCTATACCAGGCATCTAACCAGTACGGAGGTTTATTGAGCAAAATGAGTCACGTCTTCGTTAAATTTATAGTAACACATATATGTTTGTTAAGACCTGGAGGGATATTTCGGACCATTTTGCACAGCCATATCTTCCCGATATTCGGATATGCGTTATAGGAAAACTGCACTCGAGAGGAGGAGGAGAATTAGGGAAGGAGGGGAAAACTTTGTTTAACAATTAAATCGATCTGGTTAGTGGGCCGGATCCTCAGTCCAGGACAAGAGAGTAAAAGTAATTTTCTTGAAATCATAGAACACCATCCCGAGTAGAATATGATTTGTTCTTCGTGCCTGGAAGGGTCGAAAAGCACTAAAGAACTACTTAGAATTCTTCTTCGGTTTCGAGTCTTGTAATATATGCTGGTGTACTATTTATTACGTTATTTAGCGAATATATCATGCCTTCAACACTGTAACCATGTCATCATTGTTCGAGTTGAGAGTCAGTTCGTTATGATAACGATATAATTACGATAGAAATTCGGAGCACAAAATCCGCCTTCGAGTACTGTGTACCACGTTGTTTAGGGCGCGATCGCGGTGGCTTAGCACAAACCTTCTCATTGTATTTGCATGTGAATAAACAAAGCACGCTGCGGATATGCACCTTCTTGCACGCAGCCATAATGAAAGCCAATTTGTGAAGAAGGGAATGTATGCCATACAAAATGAAGGAAATATCCACACGACCTTTGTGAGGCTCCCAAACATCCCGAAACCTCCTAATAAGAAGTTGGTGACAGCGCAGAAAAATAATGCGTTGGGCAGAAAAAAGAAGCAACACACATTATTCCGATACAAGAAAACAACGAAAGAAACAGAAGAAAGCCGCTTTATTTCCTGCTGTGCGATGAGCGTGTACAGGCCGCTGCTTGGTACATAGTATTAGACTGTTGAGTCTTCATAGGAGCATCTCAAAAATACTGCAGGGAAGCCCACGCATTTTGAATCATTATCGAGAAGCTCTGAACGCTGATCCTCGCGAATAAGCAAGAACGGACGAGTTACACACGATCTTCTGACCGATACTCTGAAGAAAGTTTTTCTCTATCTCTTCGTGTGTTGCAAACTTGTGGGGAATATAGCTTCAAATTATTCAGATGCGTCAGAAGCTGGCAAAATAACTGAGTCGCTAGAAATACGCTTTTTAACGCACTACAGTAACGAAGCGGGCGATTTCTAGCCCAGGCACTGTTGCCCCTCACAAGCGGAGTGTAGCAGACGACAGCGGCGCGAATTCCTAAGACGACGTCAGAGCCAGGGGGCGCCACTCAAAGAATCTCACCGCCAATAGCCGCACCAGTGTTGCAAATGGAGGAATGAAACGTAACAAGCTCTCACACAAAGGGTCCTAAATATGCAGGCTAGATGGAATCAGGCTCTATTGTGTCACTCACGTGTTGAAATATTGCAAGCATTTTGGTTTTCCCAAGCAAGCGCCAGTACCTGGTATCAAAGGGATCCCGCTGTCGCTAAAATTTAGTTCCTTCAGACACTGAACAACTAGCACCGGACACGGCCGGTGTTTTATAACATTTTTTAATAACCTTTCTACACGGGCCGAATATAGCAAAATTCGTGTGCATAACATGTCCACACAGTTAGCCCATACAGCGGTTAGAAGATTACCGAAGGTTGGGTTGTAAAATAAATAATATAGTCCCCGTTTTTTGCCTTTTTTCAGAACAGAACTGGACGATCAGGAGTGTGCTGTGGAATGACTTGCTTAAAAAGTTGCCCTAAATATTCAAAAGCTTGACGGATGCTTATCTGGCCAGCTGAATGGCTGATTAAAAAGCTGGGACGGAAACATAAAAAATAACAAAAATGAGCTAACCCTTTGTCTCCCCGAAACGGAGTTTTTCTTAAAATCTCCACAGAGCACACCTTCAAGGAGACTAAAGTTCACATCGAGGATTGGGACCACAGCTTTCTTTCGAAGGGCACAAAGATTGAACGTACTGCTTTTATATTGTGGTCGGCGTCCTGCGTTTTTCTACCAATGTATGAAGCATAGTACTGCGAGAGAATCCTCATATGTAGTAACATATATATAAAAATTTGTGGTAATAAAGAATGGGTTTGAAAACTATAAAGGCGGCTGT
Source organism: Haemaphysalis longicornis (assembly GCF_048455015.1). NCBI lineage: Eukaryota > Metazoa > Arthropoda > Arachnida > Ixodida > Ixodidae > Haemaphysalis > Haemaphysalis longicornis. The sequence goes on along the minus strand of NW_027526385.1, from coordinate 130,483,188 downwards.
ACCGTGTGAAACAATGTCTAGCAATGTTTGCTTTATATAAAGTCTTTCCGCTACATGTGGCCATCAGGTTGAATAAAACCATAGAAACTATTGTATGTCTTGTTCAATACACGCCATAATATGGCTGTGTAAGAAGTAAACACTCGACAAAATAAGTACCATCCTTGAAAGCCTGAGACCGGGTGCAGGGACTGTTCATGGAGAAAGAGAATAAAAGTTTATTTATAAGCGTAAGTGCTGACATGGGGCCCGCGCCCTATGGATTGCACCCATATTCCGGGATATCCAGCCTGCGACTTGCAGTCCAGGCCCCCTTTACCAAGTCTTGTTGATGTCCAACGGGCGGATCAGCCAGACGAGCCATCCGCTGCTCCATACTTGGGGAATGGTTAGCACGCACGTGTGGAGTTTATTGGCACTCCCATACCTGGCTGTACAGGGTGCCGAGCATGGACAGAAATTGCAAAAAAGGGATAATGAGTGGGCATAGAATGAAGGAGGTTGATGTAGAGATAGGAAATTTTCTGCAATTGCCAGTGAGTGGTGGGTTATTGTCTGGTTAATCAAGAAAAAGGTGGGAAGGACTTTCTACTGCCAAGGTTTTAACGTGCCAGGATGTCAGAATACGGGAGAAGTTTGTCCGTTTCGATGGCAGCGGAAAACGTTCCGTCCCGGGTAATGAAAAGGTGAACACGCGCGCGGGAAGTAGCCTGAGCAGCATCATTCACGCCGAGGGACTCATGCCCAGGAACCAGAGGATGTCAGGTAGTTCTGCAATTGTTTTGAGAAAGTTCAGGGCTAGTGTAGTGATGCTCTTCCGTTGATAACTTCGACATGCCACAGGCGAGTCAGTTAGTGTTGTGATGAAGTCCTTGCTGGTCGTGGCAGCCAGGATAGTCGTAACTTCATTTGCAGCTTCGGTTGATGTTGTGCGTACACTCAGAGATGTCATTTCCTTACCCGCCGCGTTAACAACACAAACAACGTGTGCTCGTTAATTGGGATGAAAATCTGCGTCTCCATATCTTGTCGCTGGGTTATTTTCATGCTGTGAATTCATGGCTTTAGCTTTACCTATGCTTCGTGCCTTCTTATTACCAGCGTGAAAGTTTCGTGGCATCGGCAGAATTCGAACGTGGGGTCGAATATGCAATGAAACAGGTGTCTTGTGGTCGTTCGTTGGTGCCTTCGCATAACGTAGTTTTCCTAAAGTAGTCCTTGCCGCCGGGGCTATCTTCAGTAGTTCAAGATGAGACGGGTGGTGTGCTTCTATCGCCTCCCAAGTTTCTTGTATTCCCAGTTGGAGCAACGTTTCCGTTTACTCTTTGATGGTAGTCCAAAGGTGGTCCTGTAAGCTTGTCGAATTAGTCGACAAATCCGTATACATGCGCCTAGAGGCTGGCATTACAGGACTCGGCAATTAAAACAAGTATTAGGCAGTTCGTTTTTTAGGGGGAATTCAAAGACAATTTCCTCTGGGCAAAACTCGAGCAAGCAGTGGCCAGAAATCAGAAATTCGAAGCTTTGGTGTGTTTTGTTACAAGTGAATTTTTTATTTTATTTAATTTTAGTATAGAAGGGTAATTTGTGGTGTAATGTTAGAGCACTTAACAAACGAGTTTTTTTTGGCATAAGCCTTCTTGATTTTACACGCCAACGTTTAACAACAAAATATTACTCACCTAGTCTACATAGTCATTTTCCTTTAACGGGAAATATCTGCAAGGTTCTTATTTTGTAGAAACGTGGCCTACATATTATCTAAATGTTTTTGAAAACTTGATTGCGCCCAACATATCATGGCCTTTGGCTTGAAAACAAAAATTGGCAAACCTTGCACTGAGTCGCGTAAGACTTGAGCCATAGCAAAGCTGGAGGACTTCTTATCATGCAAACAATAAAGGAGACACCACCACCCATCGCATTACGTGTTAAATTGTTTATTTACATGTTTTTTTCACTATGGTACTATGGGTTTTTTCACTATGGCGGAGCTTTTCACTATGGTACTAGTAGTAATCTTGATATCCATCTACATCGTTGTGTTCCTTATGCATGAATGGCGGCGCCGGATCGTTTTGTGGGCAGGCTTTCACAGTTCTCACAAAGTGAATAGCGTCAGCATGGGCTAGAACCGGTGGTGACCAGTTTTGCGAAATGGGCGTCTGTAGCGCGAGCAGTATTGTACTCCCCACTTTAGGCGCAGGCGCAAGTGAACTGTTTTCTTGGTATATTTTGCGAGCGCCACGTGCAAGCCTGGAACAGGCCGGGAGCTAATCGTTAGGCGCGGGCTGAAGTGTACTGTAAACGCCGGGACTATAACCCGAGGTCGTCTGATGACACCGCACACATTGCTCTATACATTACGGTCCGCAACAACAACTCTACTCTTAAAATTGAGGCTGTAGTTATTAGTTTTAGCGTGCGACCAGTACATCCCCTTCCGAAGAACACATCCCCTTGGAGAAGCAGACCTTCCCGGAAGAGAGCGGAGCCCTACATTAAAGGGAAAACGCCCGTCTTCGTTTCCAGGTGGGGAGTACAACTTTCCCACTGAGCTAAATAATGTCATGTAATCAAGAAACAAAATACCCGTCTTCCTTTCTACCAGAAACGTTCCTACAGCAAGTTTGTCCGTTCAGAATGCACAAAGCGACTCACCGGTCGGAAGATGCCTGGGAAAATCTCGCGGCTATCTCAAATGGCTGCTGTGTTAGTTCTATTATCGCAAAAAAAAACGAAAACTACGTGGTCCTATCGAAGCGACGGCACGTAATGAAGCTCGTTTACATTGCAAAATTCTACCGGTACTGTAGGCCACGTCCTTCACGGCTTCGTGTTGTTTAGATAAAAATTTGTTTTTGTTTCGGGGGCGTCAGCGTCGTTTAATTTTGAAAAGTAGGGTGGTCATAGAGAACGTGTGCCTATAAACATGTATATCCTAAACACAAATAATCTTTTGGTTCTGTTAATGTCTTGGCTATTTTTGTATGCAATATCACCTTGAACGCAACTGTAAAGCAATAACAACCAAGGAGCAGGAACCCAATAGAAAATAGCCGAAGGAAGCTCAGGTGGCCGCCCTTCGCGAAAATTTAAAGAATTCTGCCAGTGTTAACGAGACGATAACAACAGATATCAGAAAATAATTTCTTGGGATAAATATATTTCTCTCTATTAAGCGACGCACCAAGCTTGTGGGTTCTCAACGTGCGCTGATTGCCTTCTAGCCAACGAGCAGTAAGCTCTGAGGGAAATCAAAAACCAGCAAAACAATAAACAGGCCATTTAGAGTTTTTCAGTTTTTTTGTTTGTTTTGCGAGTTTACTCATTTAGGCTCTGCTCCCATTTCATTATACCTCACGACCTCTTCTTTTCAATACAATCTGCGTACACCCCTGCACCAAAGGGCACCTACCGCTTTCAATGTTACCTCGAACTGACTGCCTAAAACAACACTAATTTTTATTATAAAAAATATTCCCATCGTGCAAATAAGGGATGTTGCTGTTCCGTAAATAAAACTGCCGCAGATGTAAAGCGTATAAACACACTGAGTAGAAAATTGGGTACACTAGAGTTAGTATTTGAATGAAACGCCGGTCTCTGGTGTAAGAGCCCAATTCGTTACCTACATTGCTTTCAAAAAAGCCACAGTTCGCCTCAGGCTTCCGGTGCTGAGGTCAGATCAAATGAGTTGCACCTGACACAATGCGAGGAGAGTTGGAGTACTGCAGCCAGGACAATGCTGGCTCCGGAGAAGCAGTACTGACAAGAGACATCTGTTCGCTTCTCATTCTGTCTGCACAACCGTTTTGAGCGCTTAAATGAACCCTGCAGCGTGTTCTTCAGCGGCGTCTACTAAACGTACCGCCATCAAAATTACGCTTTTAAAAAGGATGCACGGGAACTCAAGAGAATGATAACAAGAACATAGAGCGAATTGGACAGATTTACGCAATTGCCAGGTCACAGCTAATAATTCCACAGATATCACCTACAAAGAATAATGTTCCCGGTGAATTTTCTGCGCACAAACTTAGTCACTCCAGATGTTAATTATGTCATCTTTTATGAGACACTCTCCTTTTTAAATATCAATAAAAGGGAATGACCTTGTTGGTAAGCCGTGTAAACGTGGTGTACGCGCTCAAAAATGCGCGCACCCATCTATCGGTGCCCCTGCAGACCTTTTTCCGTGAATTGATTTGTGTATTTAAGCAGCGGCGTTAGAGACCGCACTCTTTGAACAGCGCTAAGCACATCGAGCGGTTTGGCAAGCGAAACAGAGAATGACGCGACGAGTGTTAAACTACGTTTCCCCGCGGACAAAAGAACTCATAGCTTCACTCGTTTCTGGCCTGAGCGACTAACCAATACGATAGCTGTAAGGGCCGCAACTTCCGGCTTACGGAGACAACGAAATGAAAGTGCGAGCGGCCACATAGCGCATCCTAAAGACGTACGGCCCTCGGCTTACTGAAATACGTTAATTTCCCGTTTTGCTATAAATACAACTATACAAAAACAGCCTTGTTTACTTTGTTGATCGTATTGGGTGTAGCGCGGTATTGTTGACTTTGCGTTTCTTCGTCGCTTGTGGATCCCCGTCACGTGGATCCCCGTCTGTGGATTCCCGCCACGTCGCTTTAACTTCGCTCGCAAAAATCGCTCCATGTGTTTACCGCTTAAACTGGCAGGGCTTGCTCTAAGAATTTGTTCACTGCGAGGTGCCACAGTTTATCTTTGTTATTTGTATTTTTCGTAGGACCGTCATGAAACGTAGCTTCAGCATTTATTTGTGTATATTCGAAGTGCGAGCAATAGTTTCAACATGCACCCACTGCCATTATCTGCTTTATAGTATTTAGTTGCCTACCGTGCTGGTGAAATCATATCGAACAACCACTGAGTATTTAGTAACTTTTAGGTGATCGATGTCTTTTCGTTAGTTTTTTGTGTTCGTTTTAGTGAATACGCCACAATATCTTAACTTTTTTATTCTTTTAAAATATTTTATCTACTGCCAATGCTCCGGCAGCTTCATATTTAAACAAAGCAATGCTAATTTAGTTGTGCCGCAGTACCGAAAACCCTTTTAAACACTGTACGCGAGAGGAGCCCACAGTCTTTGCATTGTCTTTGCACAGTCTTCTTCAATCTACGAAAAAACCAAAAAAGTTTCATCTTACGTAAAAATTCGTAACGCTTGCGCTCAATAAGGTAGAAAATAATTAGCCTAAATTGTTCCTTGTTAAAGGATGTTCGATTGTGGTCCACAACAATGTAACGGCACGGATACAAGTCCTTTAAAGTTAACATGCCATATGATTAGAAGTTCTTTCACCAGGTTTCTGCGTTGAGGAATGCACAAGTATATAGTGATTTCTTTAGGATTTCTTGCAAAGAGAATTGAAACGTAAAAACAGAGCACAGAGTAATACTGTGTCAGAAGACGCATTAAGGATTCTCAACGTGCGGGTTCTCATTACAGGTTCTCGAGACACCCACACATGTAACTTACCCGCACTTACCCGAATTCTTAAGAACCTGTTGCGCACAAAACTACCCACGTGGGTTTTGTCTTCAATTCGCTAGAGAAGTGTGGTGTCTTTAAATAATGACCCCAGAAATGAAGACAGGTATGGGTTGAGGAAGGGTTTGAATGATTTTGATTGAATTGTGTTCGGTGCGGGTAAGTGTGTTTGTAGGATTACCGGAAATAAATTGCAGATTGGCTACTGAGAGTAAGATAGGGCGATTTCGGGGGTGGGGCGCAGGGTGAACGTAAAGGCACTGGCTGCCTCCTCCGCCGTAATTATGTCGTAGTGATGATGGTAACCGCCGTGAAGTTTGATGAAGTGTATTGGCCGGAAGTGTGCATCACGTCTCACAAACGTAACACAAGCAAGCACACACAGAAACATAACCCAAACACAAACTCAACACAAACGCTTCTCACATAACCTGACAAACCTACACAGTGTACAGGTTGGTGAGGTTAGTGGCTGGCATCAGTGTATAGTGTGCATGGTAAAGATATGTATAGTTCGGCGTTCGTACTGGCTCGTGGCAGTCGTCGGGCTGCCCGGAAAGTTGGAAAGCACTTGGTCTCCTTTTTGGTGGTCGACGTCCGCGTCAATCGCGATCATATCATAATGGTCTTGTTCAGGCGCTCTCTGAGGTCATTGTTTGCGAGTGGTACGGTGGTGCGCTGCGCTGGCTGGTAATGCTCAAGAAGAGGTTGTTCCGAGTCAGTAGTGACGCGAAAGCAGAGCCGGGATCTGTGAAGAGCACTTTGGGAGCACCGTGCAGCAAAACAATTGATTCGATAAAACGCTTTATAATTTTAGCGGCCGTTCCATTTGTAAGTGGCTTAAATTTGGCATAGTGAGTCACAAAGTACGTTGCTATTACTATTTATTGATTTCATGACTTAGAAAGAAAACATGGGCCTAGCAGGTCTATTCCTATCCGCTTAAAAGGAGACCCTAGGGGCTCTATATGTAGCAGGAGAACAGCCGGCCGTGTTGGCTGTTTTATTTGATTCTCGAATTCCCGGCATACCTGCGTGTAATGGCGGATTGACTCGGGAAGACGAAGCCAGTAATAGGTTTCTTGTATCGACGATTATTTTCGGCTTTATCCCAGGTGCCCAGCGGTCGGTTGGTCATGGCAAGCACCTATGATCTGCTGGCGAAAGCTGTCTGGCAGGACGAGCAGCTACGACCTGGCGCTCGGGTTAAATTTCTTCGCGGTGAGCGCGTCATGCCGAAGACAGAACAATAAATTAATACGCGAAAAAAAATGCGTAGGTTGAGTTGTTGGCCTTGGAGGTACGCAAGCACCCATGCAGATCAGTGTCTTGTCGCTGCCGGGATGCCACACATTGAAAACCTGCAGTATGCCGAGAAAGGCGCGGTTTTCATCGTGGAAATTTCTGGAGGCGTTTTTTACTGGGGACTAGGACAGCATTCCACATCACTGTGTTTGCGACCGGACGCGTGGGTGGGTGATGGTAAAATCAAAGTTCTGAAGGTGATGGCGTGACTTTGCCAGTAGGCCGCAAGGGCCCCGGGCTAGTAAGCCAACACAGGGAATGCTTATCGGAGACCACGCAAAAGCACCCATCATACAGATTGGGCCCAATCTTATTAGTTGCCCAAATAACGCCGAAACTCTATTTTTTTGGTAGATTAATAGTTGCACTCCGTCTTCGTTATTGCACGACTGACTTAAGTTTAGAAGCGCTCAGCCCCATCCTGCATTTGAATAAGCACAGCGCCAAGTTGCCTGCTCCTGGCAACGGTAGGAATTTAAGTCTTGGCATCTTGGTCAAAGTGTCTCAACCCAGGCGGTGTCTGCAGAGCCACATTTATAGACTCGAATACATTCTGTTTTTCGTCATTTCACTGAAATGATACCTGTTATTCTGTAAGGAGCGTTATTCCGCGAAAATCTGAGAGACATCGAGGACAAAGCTTTGACCGTAACTTCCTCATGGCATACTTCGCTGTTGGTGGTGAGAAGGCGTGAGCGGGGTGGTTTCACGCGATCAGCACCCACAGCTTCATTGCTAATACGTGAACAATGTAATTAAGCTCATCGTAAGCGAACTTGCATTCCGTCGTGTTAAGTTTGAGGCCAGCCAGCGGTTTCAAGAGCCTGCAGTACTGCTCGAAGCCCCCGTAACCGTTCGTCGAATGTACGGTAAAATAAGACAGCGTCCAGGCAAACGAGGCAAGTCTACCATTTAGGCCATCTTGAAAATTGGAGCGCTAAGACGTTGACTGAGAGAATTACACAAGAGGACGTGCTACTAGCAACTGGCAACATTTATTAAAAAACAGAAATATATAGGGCGACCAACCGACAATTCAACTGATTAAGACTTATACGGAGATTATCAATAAACATTACCCCGTATATAAGTCCGAATAGAACGGTGTTCATGACGCGCTGGAAGGTTACTTGTGCCGTACAGAGCCCGAACTACATATTTAACGGACAAAGGACATCTGGGGTACGAAAGGCCGTCTTTTTTCAATCTCGCTCGTTCACCTCTTTCGGCCAGTACCCACTCTCAGGTAAATTGATGGGAAGTCGCGGGCGTGTCGATGCACATCCAGGGTGTCATAAATACAGAGGGGGGGAGGGGTACAGATCTTTATTTTTAATTTTGTTTAGCCGCTGATACTCTACTCCAAGTCGCAATGTTCCATCCTACTTTAAAAGCACCAGCACCGCCAGGCGGCCCAGGAGCTGTTGGATGACTGCATATATTTTCCTTGAGCATGTCTTGAACCCGGTTTTGTATTGCTTCTCGTTGTGCGAGTCAGACTCGGCATGAATGCTCACATGCTCGATACGCCGCCTCAGCAGTGAACATGATGATGATGATGGTTGGGTTGTTTATGGCGCAAAGCCAACTAAGGGCAAAGAGAGCCAGAGAAAAGGTTATTGAATGAAATGAAGTGGTTACCATCAATAGGTAACTAAAAAAAAATCAACCGAACATAGTAAAATCAGTTAAAGATAATGGTGATGGCTGGTGTATAGGGCCAGATTTGATTATGCGTGATAGGAAATGAGGTTTAAAAACTTACCGTCTGACAAATACTCAAACACACGTTTCACGGAAACAATGGCATCGTCACCTAGAAACAGCGATGGATGTAGTGGGATATGTTGTCTGTAGAGTTCTCTGAAGTGTTTGTGTCGTGTTGTGTGAAGTGCCTTGCATGTGATTAGTATGTGCACTACGGATAAGGCCTCTCCGCACCTGCTGCACAGAGGTCTTGGAGATACAGTGAGCAGGTGCGAGTGTGTTACATGTGTGTGCCCTATCCGTAATCTGGCCATGGCGACTTCAGAGTATCTATTGCGTGTGTCGGTGGTGTACGGTCCCAAGTGAGGTTTTATTACGTGTAACTTGTTGTCTGTTTGTTCACTCCAGTGTGTTTGCCATGTTGTGCGAAGTTGTTGTCTGATGTGTGGTTTCACGTCAGTGTAGGGTAATGTGGTTATATCTACTGTATTCAAGAGTGTAGCAGCAGCCATTCGGTCCGCTGCTTCGTTCCCGGCTATACCACAGTGGCCAGGGACCCAGCAAAGGACTAGTTCAAATTTATGGACATACACAGACATAATACCCTTGACTATTAGATTTACAACGTGATTTTTTGAAGACTTTGTTGACGACAACGCCCGCACGACACTGAAGGAGTCTGTATATATAATGGATTGTGGGATGTGACTTTGAAGGATATGATTAACAACAAGAAGTACACCATAAGCCTCTGGCATAAAGATGCTGGTATTACTATTAAGAGTTCTAGTGACATTAAGGCAGGGCCCATGCGCCGCGCAGAACACAGAGGTTGCAGTTTTAGAGGCATCCGTATAAAATTTAAAAAAATGATACTTCTGCTGCAAATACAAGAAGTGCTGCAGAATTGCACATGTGGGAGCTCGGTTTTTATCTACATGTGTGAAAGATGTGTCGCATAAGACAGGGCGGAGATGCCATGGTGCTATAAAATCTGTTTGAGAACTTTGTATGGTGTCTAAAAAGGAGACAGAAAGCTCTGACGCTTCCTCTCTAACTCTGTAAGAGAAGGACGCAGCGAACGATGGTCTGTTTAGGAGTAGTGCAGTCATAGACGTATCATAAAAAGCTGATTTAAAAGGATGGTGTGGCATAGATGACATTTTAAAAGCAAAAACGAGATCTGTGTATGCTCGCTGACGTTGTCGGTTCCACTTATTACACTCCACATAGAGACTTTCGACTGGGCTAGTCCGGAAAGCGCCACATGCCAGCCGGAGCCCCATATGAAGCACTGGGTCCAGCATTTTGAGGGATGTCTTACTTGCTGACCCATAAACAACACTTCCATAGTCTGATCGTGAACCTATCAGGCTAGTAAAAACACGTAAAAGAAGTTGTTTGCCAGCACCATATGAATAGTGGGAGAGAACCTTGAGTATATTCATGACCTTTAAGCATTTATGTTTAAGTTGTTTTATATGTTGAATGAACGAGAGCTTTTCGTCAAGGACTACACCTAAAAACTTGTGTTCATTTCTGACTGGAAATGAGACACCATTGAGTTTGATGTCTGGATCCGGCCGAATGCCACGCCTTTTCGAAAACAAAGCACAAGTACACTTCACTGGATTAAATTTAAAACCGTTGCTATCTGCCCAGCCAGCTAGCTTGTTAACACCAAGCTGGACTTGGCGCTCGCAGATAGACAGGTTACAAGACTTAAAGGATAATTGCAAATCGTCTACATAGATTGAGCAGGAAATGGTTGGTGGCAGAGCCTTCCGAAGAGAGTTCATTTTTACAATAAACAAAGTGCAACTCAAAACTCCACCTTGCGGAACACCGTTTTCCTGCACATGAACTCTAGAGAGGGCAGTTCCAACTCGCACGCGAAACGTTCTTTCAGAGAGGTAACTGGCAAGCGTGTTCTACATGTTACCCGACATACCAAAGGACTTCAAATCGCTGAGGATGCCGTACCGCCAAGCAGTGTCGTACGCCTTTTCAAGATCAAAGAATGCTGTCATACAGTACTGCTTATGGAGGAAAGCATCCTTAATATATGACTCTAACGCAACGAGTTGATCGTTCGTAGATCGCCCTGCCCTAAAGCCCGCCTGGCAGCTCTCGAGAAGACCGTTATACTCTAAGTACACGAGTCTCCGGTTTATCATCTTCTCGAAGAGCCTACACAGGCAGCTTGTCAGGGCAATGGGGCGATAACTGGCGGGAGAGGAAGGGTCCTTCCCTTCCTTTAGGAAGGCCACTACTATGGCCTCCCTCCAAGAGCGTGGGAAGTGCCCCGAAAGAAATATTTTATTGTAGAGGTGAAGAAGTGTTTCAAGCGTGTCTGTATGTAAGTGTTGTATCATTGTGTATGAAATCCTGTCTGCACCTGGAGCTGAAGGTTTACAAGTACCGAGTGCGACCTTCGGCTCATGAAGTGAAAAGGGGGTGTTATAGGATGAGTTCGACTTATTAGTGTCTCGCAAGTACTTCTTCTCACATGATGCTTTGTGTTTAATGAAAGTGTTGGTGTAGTGTGCTGAGCTGGACACGTGTTCGAAGTGTTGTGCAAGCGTGTTGGCCTGGTCTTCTAGTGTGTCCCCTGTTGTGCTAACCAGGGGCAGGCTGTGTGCCTGCTGTCCTTTTAACTTGCGTATTCGTGTCCAGACTTTGTGAGTGTCGGTGTATGAGTTGATGGAAGTGAGGAAGGCGCGCCAACTCTTCCTTTTCGCCTCACGATGCACACGCCTCCCAAGAGCCTTTGCCCGTTTAAAGGAAATGAGATTATCTGGCGTGAGTACCGGCGAAGGACACCCCACGCCTTGTTCTGGGCCTCCCGCGCCCGCCTACAGTCATCGTTCCACCAGGGCCTCCTTGGGGTGCGGGACGCACTGGAGGCCTGGGGCATGGACTTTTCGGCGGCGTCGAGTACGTGTGCCGCGACGAGTTGGGCTGCTTCCTCCACGTTTAGGTGTTTTATGGTTGTGTGGTGTAGTTTAGATGTTTCTGTGAATGTACTCCAGTTTGCTTTTGATTCATTAAACCCGTTATGGGAAGATGGACTGCTCGGGCCTATACCTATATACGTTATTGAAGTGGGGAAATGGTCACACCCATATGGGTCTGTGCCCACACCCCACTCATGACATGGAAAGAGAACTGCGGAACCAATCGCCAAGTCAAGATGAGAGTATGTATTGTGTCCTAAGTTATGGTATGTAGGCTGTTTTTAATTAAAAAGGCATGCTCCGGAGGATGTAAGAAAATTCTCTATCAGGCGACCTCGGGCATCCGTTCTGGAGGAGCCCCAAAGAGAGTTGTGCGCATTAAGGTCGCCTGTTAGTATGTATGGTTCGGGCAGCTGGTCAACCAGTGCCTCGAAATCAGAGCTCAGAAGTGCAAAATCAGGAGGAATGTAAATGGAGCATACCGTTATCAATCTATTAAATATTATCGTACGTATTGCTACAGCCTCGAGGACAGTGTTCAGAGTGACAGGGTGGCAGGCTAAGGATTTCCGGGCAATTATGGCCACACCGCCAGAAGAGTGTGTGCAGCAATCCCTGTCCTTTCTGAAGACCATGTAACTATTCAAGAAATTTGTGTGCTTGGAATTCAAATGTGTTTCCTGAACACACATTACACTTGGCTGATTAGCATGCAGTAGTTCGTATACACCGTCAAGATCTTTAAGAAGGCCTCTACAGTTCCATTGAATTATGTTTTCTCTTCCCATTAGTTAGTGTGAGAGCTACTGGAGTGTGTGTGTTTGTTTATGTGTCGTCTTTCAGGGCTGTGACTCTCGCCTTTTCTGGCTTGTCGGGAGGCTTTGGTGTCGGGATGGGTTCCTTGCGCTGCGTTGCAGGCAGGAACGGCCCGACATCCATATCGTCGTCGGATGTCCGAGGAGTGCCCAACGGACCGGGCCCCCCGGACTTGGCCCCCCCTCGGAAGCCCTTCGTTTGAGCCGCAACCGCCGAGGGCGTCCGGGGCGCCAGAGGTGGCACGGGTGGTGTGGTGGCGGTGGGAACCGGTGCGGGGCCCGTGGTGTCCATCACCTCGGTACCCTCCAACGTACTGGAGGATGGGGAGACAGAGGCGGGAGCGGCACCGGTCCCGACGGAAGAGGTTGCCACCACAACCGCTGCTGTCTCAGCAAGCGGCGTGATGGCGGGTTGGGCTGCCAGAGGCAACTCAGGGGGGGGGGGAGGGACCAGGTCAGATTCGCTGAACTGGGTCCCTGTGGAAACGAGACGCCGCTCCGCCCCCCGGCGAGCTGCGTCGGCGTACTTCCCCAGGGGGAAAGAGGCGAACCTCTTTCGCGCCTCTGGGAAGGTAAGGTTCTCAGTGACTTTCACCTTGATGATCTCCTTCTCCTGTTTGAATTTCTCGCATGTTCTAGAGTAGGCTCCGTGGGGCCCCTGGCAGTTAGCACACATGAGGGTTTGCGATGGGCAGTTGTCTCATGGATGATCGTGTTGTGCGCACTTGGCGCATGTTAGTCGACCACGGCAGGCGGTAGGGCCATGCCCAAACCGCTGGCATATGAAACACCGGCGGGGGTTGGGGATGTATGGCCTGACGAGGCAATGAATGAAACCTGCATTTACTGATTCAGGAACTGTGGAATGGTCAAAAGTCAATATTACATGTTTTGTTAGGATTTCCTTGTTATCTCTACGAATCATGATACGCCTCACTGCTGTCACACCTTGGACCTTAAGGCCTTCCAACAGATCGGTGTCAGTTTCATTCATTAGATCTGACTCAGAGATCACACCGTGGGAGCTATTAAGGCTGCGGTGGGGTGTGACCCTGATGTCAAGATCTGGTTGCGAGTTTAAGTCAAGAGATTTGTAGCTTGTTGCTTGTTATTCACTTCTACAAGAACTTCTCCTGTTCTGAGTTTTTTGGCTTTGTAGGACTGACCAACAATGCCCTCAAGAAATTTGGAGATTAGAAAGACAGACTTTGTGGCAAGAGGGTTCGACGCATCAACAGATTCGATTACTAAAAACGTAGCATAGTTGTCCGGCTTTGGGAAACTCGTCGTTGGCAACGGAGGAAAGGATACTTCGGTGTGGCCCCTTTTAGGGGGCCGATCTTTGGATTTGGAAAATTTGGAAGCCATATAGCATAGTATAAAAGCAGGGAGACTGGGGTACTTTCTTCTTTGACCTTACCCTGGTAGCCAAAGAGGTCCCGGAGCTCCCTGCCTTGTAAACAGACAGGGAGCCCATCCGCCGGAGCTTGACCTGGGCTCCGACGGCCACCGTTCGTGGTTTCTAACCCTCCACCTATAAACACATCGCCACGGTTGGATCCAGCTTATGTTTGGGGGCTCGGGGTCCGCGGTATCGCCAGTACCGTCACCAAGATTGCTCAAGGTGCCCCGTGCGGGGCAGCAGTGAACATTCTGTTTGGCAACTGTTGTACGGCCAAATGGGAAGGCGTTGGAAAACACTAACGGAATTCATGGACCACTGCAAACAGGTCACACCGCTGTAACTGCGAAGTTTGGACTCAATGTCAGGGTCTAAAATAGCAGCATTTTCCTGTGGCGGCGATCTGGCAGTGTTGGACTCAACATCAATGGTGGAAGTTCAGTGATGTCTTCGACGTGCTCTAAAGCCGTGCCAATGGTCAAGTGTTGCAGCTGTCCCGAAAGTTGGTGGCCAGGATTTGCCCGTACCCGTTGTCAACTTGCTGCAGTAGCGCTCCGGCGATATCGAGTTATCTCTCTAGAAGAAGCTGGATGGTCTCTTCTAGGAGTGCTTCAGCATGAAGAAGCGTGCCCACTTGAACCAGAAAGAATACACTGGCTCGCGGACGCAGCTTTACGGGTTCATCAAAAACCTTTGCCGTGGATGTACTTTGGGTTTTCTTGGCTCTAGGAAATTTTGGGCTTGCGCAGTGTAAAGCTGTTTATCCCAGATTAATCATTGCTTGCTAGTTGTACAAGCAGTATATATAAAAAATTATGTATCTCGAATAGTGCTGCAACACAAGAAATTTTACGGGGTACACCTCAGCGTGAACGCGACGAGCGCAGTGCCGTGTGCAACAGTGCAGTGTACAACATATTCTACAACACGTATTGTACTTTTGAGGAGATGTGCCAATGTTGGCCGTCAAACGCGTTTTTGAGTTTCTCAGTGACGTCAAATTTTTCATTTTATTTCTTAGCATGCGTATTAACAATCCAACCCCCTTCACCAGTCATCTTCATTGCCTTTTCTTTGTCTTAGCCTTTTTACTGAAATATATAAACTCCAGTCTCACCACTCATGAAATAACTTTCCTTTGGCGCTCTTTGCTCTTAGTCGCGCTTGCGCTATAAAAATCAAAACAGGAACATCATCATCACTGAGACGCTGACTGCGACCCTTTTTGGCTTGTGGCCCTCCGCCGTTGAACTAACGCAAAGGTAGGCAACAGATTATGCTTGAGGGATAGGAGTGCAATGTGTTATTACTCACCGCAACCATGAATACCAAAATCGGCTGATGCGATGACATAGTTGATAACGTACACCTCTGTAAAGAGAAGGCCTGCCAAAATTACAGAAAAGCCCCGCTCAAATAAGGAGCCCTTGAAATTGATACTTTCCGTTTCTTGCGACATAACTCTTTATTTGCGAACGCATTCGGCCTGAGCTTTGAAATCAAGGCCGGGCTCTTGAAACACATGCTCTTTTCCCTCACTTGAAATGCATTATTCCCACTGCTAAACAGGATACATCATTACTTTCACAATGCACATAGGGTGTGAAAAATGAAAATTGATATTAGTCAATTTTAAAGGGACGTATTGCTGTAGTCATTAATAATTCTGGTAGAGCTTCATAGCCTTAAGTTACGGGGCTACAACGTCTATGCATCGCGAAAATGTTTTCTGTGACAATCCGTTTCGCCCATCTGTCCCATTGCGAGCCATGACATGAGGCCTCACGTATTGGTGTGCCTTTAAACTGACTGTATTGATTTTACTGCTTCGTATATTGAACAATTATCCCAGAAGATGCTAGCTTTTTTGAACACATCAGTGCGTTCATGTTTTAATGGGTAAGGCCATTTTGTCGTAATAGAGCGAGAATTGGCATGGCGTGCGAGCTTGAACTTGTAGTCCTACCACGTCAAAGCCGCACAGGCCAGCGCGGCCACCCCTTGAGAGCCCTCCCTCATCTTTACTTGAGGGCGCCGCGGCATGAAGGAGGGAGAATGAGGGCGGAACGAGGGCTTGAGGGAGAAAAAAGAAAATGCAGCTGCAGCGTGAAAAAGGCAGTGCGGATGCTAGTCTATCTGTCCAATGTTGTGTTGTGGTAAAAACATGCAATCGCCGACAGATTGTAAATTAAGTAGTAAGACTTTAAAGAATGACGTTATTTCACGTCCCAGCCAACCAAACTGCCTGACATGGCATTTTTTACGTCCATAGATCCCGATACTGGTTTTGCGTCGGTAATTTGAACGTAGCCAAACACACAAACCCAATCCGCTCTACCACCAAGGGCTCCGGAAAGGTTCCACTGGGCAGTTTAACGTCCGTGTTTAAATCGCGCACCAGCACAACAGACATGTCATCCATTAGTACGGGCATGAAACCTATAGCTGCGCGTGCACGCCTTCCCTCCTCCCTCCCTGTATTCTTCACTACAAACCTGCGCACGCATAAATCGGCAACCGGTCATGTGCGCGTGCTTAGAAGTGACAGACGCCGCGACGGCGGGTTTCGGTCATTTTAGGGGCCCTTTGGCAGCTGTCACCTGGGCTTCGTGGGAGCGGTGTCTGGTTATGTCCGCCTAACCGAGTGACCGATCGTATTCGCGACAGAGGAACGAAAACGGAGAGGAGCGTTTAGCGAATGGTGAAGTGGAGTACGACACGTGCGCCTACGGCGTCATCTCTGTCCCTGCCTTTCCCTCACACATGTTTCATGTGTCGCCACCAAGGAGCGCCCTCCTCCGGGCGCTTTCTCCAGACGCTGTATCATTCTCCGCTAACCCCAGCATGGAGTGAGGGAAGAGGTGGTGCTTTCGATTTGACTGCTGTACCGGGTGAGAACGACGGGCTCTAAGAGCTTGCCGAGGCACAATGGTAATGATATGGGTGGGAGCTGAACGACGTGTGGCTTCTTGGGCGGTTTGGGAATAAGAACAGTTTTGGCTGTCTTCAATTGGGGTGGGAGTTCCCCCTTCTCTCATCGTTCATTGAAAATTGTAGTCAGGTCGGCGATTGTAGGGTCGTCGAGGTTTCGAAGTAGCTTGTTAGTTATTTCGTGGGGGCCCGGTGACGATTTGGTTTTAAAGTGTGGGATGGCGGCGGCACATCAACCTGCGTCCAGCTCTGGGTTGGGATCCCCACAGTAACTTGAATGAGTTAGGGTGGGGCAAGCAGAAGCGTATTTGCTCTGAATATAATCGAGCAGTTCGGTGTCAGTACCAGAGAATTCATGTATGATGTGGGATACGAGCTGGCGTTGTGTGGTGTGTGTGGAAGAGGGGTCAAATTGGTGTTTGAGAATGTTCCACGTCTGCGAAAGATTCAAGAGCGTGTTGAAAGCCTCGCATGTGGAATGCCAGTTATGAGTGAGTATCTGGAGGATGTATTTCTCAATGTCGCGGTTGAGAGCAGCTATTCTCATTCGAAGGGTTCGATTGTGCCGCTGCTAAGTAAGGCGTTTCTTGAGACTAGCCTTTGCTTGCCACATGTGGGGGAGTTTGAAGTCAGGTTAAGGGGTATCTACTGGGTTGTCTACTGTTTGTGTAGAGTTGCGTAGGCGTTCGTGTAGAACTTCTTCCCATCTTGCGAGGTTGGCGATGGTAACGGGTGCAGTGGGGGTTTGATGTCCGGTTTTATGTGCCCTTGAATGTGTCCCAGTTTAATATTCGTGCCGGTTTTTTTTTATTGGGTCGTATTCATGGTAGGACTATTTTAATTTTAATAATTTTATGGTCGCTGCCTTGATCTCTTGCGTGTTAGATCAAATGGGAGAGGGATCAGTGTTTTTTGTGTAGGTGAGGTCGGGAGAGGTGTGCTTGCAAACGCTATTTCCAAAGCGAGTTCGGTATGCGGGGTCTGTGAGTAAGGTGAGACCTTCCTATTGGCAGTCTAACCAGAGTCGGCGCCCTTTGACAATTTCTGTTGGGTAGCCCCAGGCAAGGTGGCGGCGGTAAAGTCGCCTACTATTGCGACGGGATGTCCGCCTGCCAGTGTGATCGCTTGTTTAAAGAGTACGTGTTAACAGTGTTGTAGTCGGGGCTGCTATATATGTTTATTATAAACACACTCGGTTGTCGTTTACTGGATTGAGGAATGAGCTAGATCAAAACATGGTCGCTGTGTGTGGGAAGGTGAAGCTCACGTAGTATTACTGGGAGGTTACGATGGACGAGGATACTCGTTTCACGAGGTCGGGGGTCACTGTTTGGAAAGTATTTGTATCCGGATAATTTTGCTACGCCACCCGTCTACTGTACGCAAATGACATCTCCGGGTGGACCTAAGGTTTTGGAGTCTATGTGGTGCTGGAAAGAGCCACGTTTGCGGCGATATCCCCGGCTATTCCACTGCCAGATAATATTGTTCTGTGCCTCCATTATCAGAAGTGGCTGCGGTTTTGGTTCGGTCGTAGGGTTAGGAAGATATTTGATAGTGCGGATGGTCGTGAACAGTTGGCTTCAAATACAGTCATTCGAGAATTGTAGTCTGTAATTTGAGAGCGGAGTGTCGCTACCAGTACGGCAAAATGTTCTAATTGTTTAGCTGCCATTTCGGCTAAACTGGCACGGAGTTCTCGAATTTGTGATTCAATCTCCTCTTTAGTGATGTATTCTGGTGTGGGTTTGGAGAGAGGGGCGCGCGGTGCTTGGCAGGGTGGGATTCAGTGTCGATTGCATTGTCACGTGAATTGGAGGTTTCGGGAGCAGAAGAAGGAGGGAGAGAAATGGTGTTAGTCGAGGGCCTGAGGGATTTGGGTTCTGATTTGGGTGTAGAGGGGGATTCGGTATCCATAGCGTCGTCCCGCGTGGTGGAGGTTGAGGGAGGAGTAAGGCTGTTGATGTATGCCGTGAGAATTTTCTGTTCAATTTTTAGGGTTTCGTTTCCAACTAGGAACATGTCCAGTAATTGCTGACGGTGTGCTATTGCGTTAGCTTGAGGAGAGCGGGAGGCCACAACTAACCAGATTACCCTTGCGTGATGTCCTGAAGTGCGCTGAGGAGGTTTTTCACGTGATCCACCAGCACTTGCTCATACGTTGAAGTGTTCGGCGGGAGACGTGCTGTGGACGCGGCGTCGTGTTGAGTGGCTACTGTCGTTTTTGAGGGTGGCAAGCTTTTCGCAGACTTCCGAGCCCATTTCTGGGATGCGCCACTGGAAACGGCACCAACTTGCCTCTGCGTGCTGGAGGTGCGTGGATATGAACGGAGTATTGGTGGCTGGAAACTTTGTTTACACAGTTTATCACCCATTCGTGGCGGCCTCCGCACACCACGCACGTTGGGTCGCGTGTGTGTAGGTCACTTGGATAAGCTTTGGCACCGCAGTGTTGGCAACGAGACCGGTCAGGACCAAGAGCCCCACACAAAAGGCAGGCTTCCGTCTCTCTTCGATGGATATGGCAGCAGTACTCTGCTCCTTGGTAGTAGAGGTAGTGTGGCACCCGAAAGCCTTCAAATACAATAACTATGGTGTTGGTGCGATCCATCCGACTCGCCTGCAGCGTAGTCGGGTTGACCGAATGTATGATGCTGGCTGTGATGTCTTCGGGTGAGTCGTAGGCGGGGATTCCGTGAATGACCCCTCTGGATGTACCTTCCGCCCGCGCGTTTGCCGCAAAGCAATCGCGCTTTGCGGCGAAGTCCACTACAAAAGTGCACATACGCCTTGAATTTTCTTTTTTTGTGTGTTTTCATAATTTATTGCCCATATTCTGCCGCAAAAATCCGTTTGTGTGTCTGGCTTCTCCTTGTTTGGCACTGGGGTGGTTGTGTTTGTTTCTAAAGTGCATGTTTTCAGTGTGCCCGAACAGATAATACGGTAAAACCTTGTTAGCTCGAACTCACTGAACAAAAAGACTTCTTTATCCCGAAAGGTTTTGAACGAGAGTTCGAGATAAGCATATTATTGCTTGCTTAAGGTATGACGAACGCGATTATGCGGGTACTGGTACCATTACCCACGGTGAGGTTTAAAAATGTGAAACTTCCTTCTCTTCAAAATACATTAACAAAGCATGCAGCGATACTTGCACTCTCCAACTTGAAAAGCAATTTCGACATCGTTGCTGTTTGAGGTGTAGATTATTGCCCTTGCAACAGTGTTAGGCAAGACACAAAATCTGGTCATTTTGAGTTTGTTCCTTGATGCCACTGCTTTCTGCTCTGTCCCTATACCATAAAGTGTAGCGGACTGGACCAGTTCTTCACTGAGTGCTATTTACTGTTACACTCTCTGTTCTTGCAGGTTGGGCCTCATCTATGTGCTCAGCAGCTGTTTTCGCTCCCCAAAAAAAAAAGTGGCCGGCCCTATGTTGTGTGCCTCACCTTTAAGACGGATAGTGGGGCGATTGTGGGGGCAGCGTGCGATTGCCCGGCGGGTTGCAGTGGAGGATGTACTCACATACTGGCTGCTGTGCACCTATTCGCCCTCTTGCAAGCCCAAGGCTTTAAAGAGGCGCCACCGGAGCTTGCGTGCACTGAGCTGCCACAACAGTGGGGACGTGCGAGACACTAGGGCATTAAGCCAGCGAGGGTACAAGACATTTACTGGAGAAGCCCGCGAGAAAATGGCGCCTGCCTTCCATTGCCAATGCGTCGGTTCGACGGACGTCGAGTGCAGGAGCAATGCAAGCAGCAACAAAGTGCCGTGGAGGCGTTTGGGAGAAAACTTGGTAGCCTTGGGAATGGGTTTTTGCCTCGGTTTTGCTGGCCTTAAAGGGACACTGAAGTGAGTTTTTCAAGCTCCCGTTTTTGCTTGCACTGTGTAGACTGCCTCAAATTAGCACACTTCTCATCGTTTATCCGGTTGACAAATCGGTAAATATTTTACAAAGCGCGAAAGAAGAAAATCTACCATGCGCGGTTTGCGGCGGCCGCACAAACTAAGCTGTGACGTTAGGAGGAGGGGGCGCCGTGATTGGACAATGCCCAAGGTTAGCAATCAAACAAGTTTCGGTTTTGGATTCGGTCTGTAAAACAACATGTTTGACATTCGATGGCGTCGTTCGATGGGCATTCTCAATATCCCAGTTATCATAGTACCGCGCTTCTGCCATGTTGTCGGCTGTAAAATGCATAAGATAAGCCTCCCAGGACGGCTTGCAATCGTAGCATTCACTATCTGAGGCCTACGCAGTGCATGAACGCCCTCCGCGTCCCCGCAGACGCTCAAATGCATGCGCTTTTCCCCCATATTTGGAGCTTGCCTCGCTCATGCCTGTATCGTAAAAAGCGTGTTCGCACCAGGCCAAGGGTCTGTTGATTCTGGGCTGTGCGCACTGCCCGCAAGCAGTCGGTGCTTATGGCAACAGCACGCCAACGAGAACTCGCTAGCGCGCCAGTGCCAGCCTGCGCGAGTTCTGTGGACTAGTTCGTGGAGCAATGAACGTTGCGGCCCAAAAAAAGGTGAACTCAGTATAGAAAACATCGGCGAAAAACGAAAAAGTGAACTCATAAAAAAAAAGCATGTACCCGCGGCGATTCGAACTTGTGACTGGCAAAACACTTGGGTTGTCATAACTAGACCTAGCGCTCCAGACGACTAGGCCACGGAGGGCCGCAGGCGGCGATGGAAAATATAAGGTATCTAATGTATAACCAGTTTACACTTTTATTTCGTTTTAGTATTTCAAGCAGCGTAGGTGACTATTTGTTGTATTGCGCCCGTGCAGAAAGCGTCCCCCGAGTTTCCACAATAGCTCACGTCTAGCAATTGCATTTCGTAGACGGGAAAGCGTTCGCAGATGCGTAGTCGTGCTGCTGACCGCTGTGCTTGTTCGCCCAGCGCAAAAAAGTGCTTCCCGCGCCCTAGTTTTACGCTGTAAGGTAAAAATATCAGTTGATTTTATTTCCTTAGTACCTATATTGACTTCGCTGACTCTTCTCCCGCCTTCAAGAGGCCTTACATTTTCCTACTGGCGTACCAGTCAGCGAAGCGTCGCATGTGCGCTTGTGCAGCGCTTGAGTGAAGCGACCTTGACATGGAGCTAGATACTGAGTACAAACTAACTAAGTAAAGAAAGGCACATTCTTCCATTCCCAAACGTGTTGTGGCTTAGTTTCAACTGATCGAGCGAATTGCGACGACCAGTCGGCGGCCGGCGGACTAAACCACAGAACAGACTAAACGGTGGGCCGACTGACTCGGTCGCGGTAGGTCGGCGAGCCGTGCTGCAGCGCAGCCAATTGTCAGCTCCTCTCCTGCTGACATCACACGAAAACGCCACAGAAAATGGGCGAGCGTAAAGAGAGGAGGACAGCATTTTAGAATTGATTTTTCTACTAAATAAATTCGCGTAAACGCGCACAGAGTGGTCGAAACAGGGCCCAGGGACTCCGGACTGCAGTTTGCGCTCGTAATCCCGCATTGTTTACAAATCACTTCAGTGTCCCTTTAACCCCCCCCCCCCCTCAGTGACAGAAACAAGGACTGGCATGGCACCTGAAGGGTCACCTATGAGCTACCAGCAAGCATGCACGCCGCATTACGCCATGGTCACCTCGCGAGCACGCAGAGGCTGGGCAACGTCGTGTTTACTAGACCGCGGCATGCAGGGGTGGGCGAATGCTTTCCTTTGTTCCATTTATACCCACAGACTGCTACACTGCACGCAGTATAAATCAGCGAAGTAGTTTAATTACCTGCGATTTTCAAAGTGGATACAAAAAAGCAAAAGCACTGAAGGTGATGCGCAGCGGACTGATGCAACTCTGGGCGTTTTTTTTTTTTTCTTTTTTTTTTGAGAAAACTTGAAAATTGCCTCAGCTACCTACATCAATGGCCACTATCGTTACGTCGGAGGTAGGCATGCAGCATGTGACAAACTTGAGGAGTGAGTGTGTGTTTTAGTCGCAAAATATTCGACAGTAAATACATCGTGGCTGAAATTACAATGGGCCACAAGTTAACTTGGTGTAAGAAAAAAACCGATCAGCACGAGCAATCGAGAACCAAGTGGAAAAGCTCGAATTTTCCAATGTTTGATCATCATGAAACAGTGTACGTCGCTTCGGCAACGACACGCGGCTAAATGCAACGTAAAAGAAACAAACAACATACTACCATACCGTGTGCGTCCGTCACAGAGGAAATTTTCAACCGCGCCGTGACGGCGGAGTGCGGCAATAAAAGTTTGTTTACAGCCCAAGTAAGATAAAGGCTCGTGTAGGGGCTAAGCGGTACCATTTAACAATAAAATGAAGCGTGCGCAGAACCGCAGGGACGAGTTTAGAAACAAAGCCTAATTTTGATAACGTGTGGTACTTTTCCCCGCTAGAGCACCGCTGTCAGTCGCATAAATTGGTGGCGCACGCTCAGGCTTCATTTAAAATACAAAGGCTGGACCACAGAACTCCAACGCAGCTGTATTTTAGATGCGACGCATCTCTTGCTCTCGGGTATGTCCCTCCAGCGTCGTCGCGGCGTCCGCACACCACCTGCGCATGCGCAAACTCTCATCCGTTCTTCTCTCCAACAGCTGTGTGCAACGCACTCTCTATGTCTCATTATCATAACAGCTGCGCGCGCTTCGCAGACGCTTCTCTCTCGCATTTGCTCTCGCTGCGCATGCGCAACTCTCCTCCGTTCGTCTCCTCTCCTTCAAGTGCTGAATATAAAGCGGTGAGCCCACTCGTCCCGTGTCACCGCCTTTTTCTTGTGTCCTCATTTTAGGGCGCTTTTTACCATGTCGAAGTCCCATCACCAACTAGCCCAAATTTCTGCCCTGAAGAGCCCACTGCGCCGGTTCAGTCAAGTGCGTTCGCTTGACTTCGCTTGACTTTGCTGTGCTTCGCTTGACGACGACGACTCCGTTGCTTCTTCCGATGTAGTGCGATGGAAGCAACAGTCCCGTCAGCGAGTGGTTTGACACAATCGAGTACCAGTGTCGATCCAAACTCTGATGGCAACGTTACTTCAACTTAGGACAAGGCTGCGAAGCGACGGGCACGTGACGCTGAACGTTTCACGCGATTTTGAGATGGGCGTAATTTTTTCGTCCGGACAGCGACTACGAAATCCCGTGCTTAGCGTACGAAATCCCGCGCTTAGCGAACCAACGACAAATATTCTCTCCCAGCGCACCACGCCCAGCGTGTCACAAAGGTTGCTAACGCCGGCATAGCTCGCGCCAGAGAGTTCGTTCAGGAGCGTACAACTTCACGTACCTTTCTCCATTTGGACCGGTATTTCCGCCTGGCGTGCTCTGCGGCACGCAGCAATGCTCCGGCATTGTAGTCCATCACCAAGAGCGGTCAATGCCTGCCTTCTATGTTTTGCTACTTGTTTTCGGTTTCAAACGACCGTACCAAAATGGCCGACCTAGTTACCGGAGTCGACGTGAGATGGGGGGGCGCATTTTGCATAGGGTCTATGGCAGGGAACCTAAAAACGAGCTCTTGAACCATAAATATCCAGAACAGGTAATCGATGACCCGATTGCGCGAGCTAAGCAGTTTAACCGCATCAAAATTCCCCGTAAAAATTACACCATCTCCCCGAAGGGAACTATGAGGTGATGCAAAGCATGCGTTGACGAGCGGCATCCGGATCCGCTTGGCGACGTTGGCGTGCCGAAGCGGCTTCGCTTTCTCGCAGTGTGGGATCCGCTGCTCGACGCTGGCGTTTCGAAGCGGCTTCACTTTCTCTAAGTTTGGCATCCTCTGCTCGACGTCGACGTTTCGAAGCGGCGTCGCGTTTCCGAACGCCATCTCGATCCGCTGCTCGGCGTCGACGTTTGCGTTCTGCATCTCGAGCTCTCCTCTGCACAGCCTTGTCTGCAGAGGTGCTCGCGGTTCTGGAAGTGAGCTGGCTGTCGCTGGTTGAAGGTGTGCCAGACAGTTCGCTGACAGAATTGTCGGCGTCCATTCAGTTCATCGGACAAGCAGCAACGGAGGGAGCGGCACGTGGAGAGGAGGAGAGGAAGAGCAGCGCGCGCGCTATCGCACAGCTGGTGGGGAGAGGGGAAGAGGAGGAGCAGCGCGTGCGCTATGGCACAGCTGGCGTGGAAAGAGGGAGATGAGGAGAGCGGCGTTATCGCACAGCTGCAGTGGGGAGAGGGGGCGAGGTGCGGACGGACGCCGGCAGACATAGCCCCAACGTTACTAGAATAGCTTCAGTTGTAAAACTTGGCGGCGCTGCGCGGAACCGCCGCTTGCCCGCGCGCCTCGTGGCGCTGCAGTCGCATCGAGCTTCACTTCTCCCCGTATCTCCCCAGCCGGCAGCGTCGACGGGCGGGACGAAGCAACGTGGGGCGAAGCAGGGGCGAAGTGCGGGGAACAACGTTGGCGTGTTACGTGGCTGTCGGTTGGCGTCAAATTTCTTCAACCGGAATCTAGAGCCCTGAACAGGCCCGGTTGACCTGAACGCGCGGGCCCAGAACAGTTCGCGAGCAGGGCTGTGCGGCCCGTGGCGTTAATAGGCTAGCCCTAAACAGGTCCGGGCACAGTGCCGCGGGCCCGTGCCAGGCTCCAGCTCGATGCCGAGGGACTGGGCTAGGCTGGTTCTTGAAGCCATGGGCATGGCCCTAAATATTTCCTACGTGAAGTGCAGAAGAAACATTAAAAAGAACGTTCAGAGGTTACTTTCACGTGCTTCCAAATGTTAGCAGAATACGTCTTAAAACAAAACGTACAACTAAGACTGATAGTCAGTGTACTTTCATTTTAGTTGAACTTCATGCAATGAATCAAGATTTGAAATTTGGCCGTATGACATGCCAAAGATACGGGTAATAGATTGATTCTATGGCGTAACGCGCCGACGCAACGCAAGCGATGAGGCGCTCCGTGGTGAAGGGCTCCGGGTTCATTTTGACAACCTGGGGATCTTTAACGTGCTCCGAAACCTTGTACACATGGGCGTTTTTTGCATTTTGCCTCCATCAGAAAAGCGACCACCGAGGCCAGGAAGCCGACCCGCGTCCTGTTGCTCAGCAGTACAACGCCTTAGCCACTGCGCCACCGTGGCTTTTTTTTTTATTGCCGGTTTTAGACATCATCCAGAAACAGTGGTACATAAAATAAAAGCGCTGACTTCACTTAAGCCAGCGCAACATGACTAAAAACGGGGCATAGACAATACCTTCTCAAAGTCATGCAACCATTCAGGAGTACATTGTTGACTTTTCCACATTTCTGCATTACGTTGGGCACTCTCACTGAAATACTGCCTTGCTGGCTTTCCGTCTACGTCACAGTGCCGAAACGCCATTCGAGACCTCCATATTCCATGGAGGACCAGCAACATCACAAGATCAAAAGGCACTCTATTATCGTTGTGCACCGCTAAAAACCGAATGCCGTAAGGGCTCAAGGGAAATTCCTTTTTCAATGTTCGCTGAAGAACGTCCCACAAAACCACCACATCCCAACAATAAAAAAAAACATGTTCCACGGTCTCGGGCTTTTTACACAAATAACAGTCCACAACCCATGGCACAAAGAGACCCTTTTCCAACATCCATGTTTTAAATGATAACACTCCACAGTGTAGTTTAAAGAAAAATGTTTTAACATCGGGGGGGAATGCCCATAGCTTTTACACGTATCAAAACGTTCTGCCCGTGGCCCACCGGAAACATGGATCGGTATAAAGGAACCGGAAAACAGATTTCAGCAAGGTCTTTATGCAACTTTTTCTTCGACACGGCACTCACGTACTCCATAAAGAACCGTACCCAAAGAAATTGTGTTGCTTGTACAACTTCATTTAAATACCCTTGTACTGCTCCATTGTAGCTTTGACAAGACGTAACAATGAATTGGGCAATAGTCTGCCTAACCTGACTTGAATAACAGTGCGCAGGAAGGGGTCCTTTACCTCGCGCAAGAAATAAAAACGATTCACCACTTGTCTAAAAAAAATGCGAGAGCGATAAACCGCCTTTGCGTACTCTTCGAAAAAGATTCGTCCTACTTGACCTTTCCCAGGACGAGCCCCAATCAAAAATAGCACAAACTCGATGCAGACGCTGTACATTGGCGCGAGAACAGTGGATCACTTGCAAAATGTACCAAAGTTTCGCGAACAAAAATATGTTGCACACCGTTTCGCGTGTAAACATCGACAGCGCACGCCCCTTCTCTTCCCAATTTTCCGCTTTATCACGCATTGCAGTCGTCTGGCTTCGCCAGTACGGGTCACTATCTCTGTAGTTTTGAAGTGCAACGCCTAAGTATTTGACCGGGACAACCTGCCAGTTCATACCTTCAAAAAAAATAGCGGTTACGTCCGATTGCCGTGCCAGAATCCCAAGCACTTGCTCCAATTTACAGAGCTCCCAGTATATTCACAAAACGTCTTAAGCAACGCAACTGCAGTACTAATGCCTTTTCTGTCACGACAAAATAATGCGATGTCGTCCGCGTGTGCCAATACACGTACCTCGCATGCCTGCAACTGGAAACCATGAATACTATTGCTGTTCATTGTGCTAGCGCAAAAGACTCGATGTACAAACAAAAGAGTAAAGGGGACAGCGGGCATCCTTGCCGTACTAAACGTGTGACATATATTGGGCTGCTTACTGATTTATTTATTACCAGCCTTGTTTAGCACTCCTTATACGCCAATCTTACGCCCTCCGTTATTACTTTCCCTAGGATTACTTTTTCCAAAATAGTATAGAGTGTTTCATGAGAGACCTTATCAAAGGCCTTCTCAAGGTCTATTTGCAGCATGGCTACAACCTCATTCAGGCCGTCACAACACTCGAGAATGCTTCGTGCTATGTGTGTATTACTAGTTATAGACCTTCCTTTTATTCCCCATGTTTGGTGTTCGCCTACTATGTCTATTATCACACTCTGTAACCTCCTTGCTAAGACTTTCATTAATATTTTATAATCTGCATTCGTCAAAGATACTGGCCTCTACGCAGTTACTTTTCTGAGCTCTTCTTTTACATCTGTTTTGGGTATGATAACAGTGTGCGATTGTGAGAACGAGGGGGCAGTCTTTCCAGTATGTAGGCTTCTGAGTAAAGGTCACATAAAACTGGACTTAGGTCATTGCGGAAAGCTTTGTTGAACGCCGTGCACAACCCGTCAGGGCCTGGAGACTTTCCCGGACTTAATTAATCGATAGCCTTCTTAACCTCTTCCACTGTATTTAGTACTTCCAAATTTTCTTATACCTCTTCATCTATCCTCGACAAGAATCTTAAAAAATTGTCCTTAAACCCTTCTAAGTTTGCAGGTTGGCACGAAAACAAACCATCATAAAAAATTTCCCCGCATTTCCCCGAGGGGAAGAATGTGAAAGTGCGAATGCAGGAGTTGAATTTGCGCGGTTCGGTAATGTTCGCAAAAGAGAGATCACACACACAGACATAACTACAAAGAAAGAAAGATGCATTTATTCACAGACACCTATTTGTGTTGTCGTTGTACTTGATTGCTAGAGCGGATCTCAGCTTTGAAATTTCGTGTCAGTACTCCTTTAAGCGGGTGCATTAGCCCTTCTCACGCCCGATTCCTGGCCAATCCCCCACGTGGGTATGTGCCATGCACAGACACCTATTTGTGTTGTCGTTGTACTTGATTGCTAGAGCGGATCTCAGCTTTGAAATTTCGTGTCAGTACTCCTTTAAGCGGGTGCATTAGCCCTTCTCACGCCCGATTCCTGGCCAATCCCCCACGTGGGTATGTGCCATGCACAGACACCTATTTGTGTTGTCGTTGTACTTGGTTGCTAGAGCGGATCTCAGCTTTGAAATTTCGTGTCAGTACTCCTTTAAGCGGGTGCATTAGCCCTTCTCACGCCCGATTCCTGGCCAATCCCCCACGTGGGTATGTGCCATGTCAGCGGCCAGGCAGCGCGCGCCCATCTCCCCCCGTTGCCAAGGAAGACGAGGAGATTCGTGGCCAATCCCCCACGTGGGTATGTGCCATGTCAGCGGCCAGGCAGCGCGCGCCCATCTCCCCCGTTGCCAAGGAAGACGAGGAGCGCGCGCACCCGCAGCTGTTGCTATTTGGACGGACGGCGGTCACCGGAATTCAGGGTAGCTTATAAAGTGCATTCGCACTTAAAATCCCAAAAAGCATAGCTAATTGCTTGTAGTTCATCAAAAACCCGCCCTTTATACTCTATTTCCGCAATAGTGTCGCGGGTCGCGTATCTCTTTTCAGAGCTAAGTGCTCTCTTTGTTGGGGCTTCCCCTAACGTGAAATTTTCCGCATGGGCTCGCACTATTGCACCATGATATTTCTCTTGTTCTATAGGTTCTAACTGACGTTTCAAAGTTTTAATGTCGTCCTTGAACAGTCCAGGTGACTTGTACTCTAGTAAAGAAAGAGTCTTCAGGTTTCCTCTAAGCAGGACTTTTTTTTCGTTTATTATGATTTGAGGCAGTTGACCTTTCCAATGCTGTCATCTTAATATCTGCTTTAAAGTTCTCCCACTTAGACGCACTGTCACATGTATCCTGTTCAAGGTTGCTAATCTTTCTCGTTACTTCTTTTACAAATCCTTCATCCTTCAACAATAAGTTGTTCATTTTCCATAAATCCCAGTTGAACGTCTTTTTATCTTTGCGCTTTCCAATCAAGACCGACACTAGGCAATGATCGCTGAACGACAGAGGTGTAACACCATACTCAGAGCACTCCGAGACAAGTTCTAACGAAACATAAGCTCGGTCTTATCTTGCGGGGCTCGATCCTTGAAAGTGGGTGAACTGGATATGCGTCTTGCATTCCAACATATCCCCCACATCTTCCAAACCAAAAATCTACCGTGACACCATTCAAGGCAATCGTGCTTCCGTCGCGATAAAGAGTCCCACTTGATTTATCGCGAGCCGAGCACACACAATAAAAATCTCCCAGTAACAGAAGAGCCCGTTCTGCGTCCTGCCTCACCCGCAACTCTTAAAAAAAAAATTTCTTTCGTCGACCTTTGTAGGCGCGTACACACAAACAATCCGCCATTCTTTGGAGGCTAAAAAAAATCGCAAATAACGTAGCGCCCAGTTAAACTGGACGTCACGTTTTGCACTACTAGGCCGCTGCTTCGATGTATTAAAATCAGGCAACCAACCGATAACCCCACCGCATGGCTGACACAGACTTCATAATTAGAACTAAACAGACCCACCATTTTTTACGTGCTTTGCTCGGTCGCTACTTTCGTCTCCTGGAAGGCTCCTCTGTTGATTCTGTACAATTGACTCTGACGTTTACGCTCGGAAAGGTCGCGTACATTAAGGGTGGCATAGCGCAGATGATGAAATGAACACCCCATGAATGGAAGATGAAGGCACGTAACACACTCTTACACACACGTTTCAGGAACACTAGCCCCGCCCCCTTTTCTGCCCCGCCCCGCCCCTAGCCCCGCCCCGCCTAGCCACGCCCCTGAATATCAGGGCCCATACGTGGTCATTTGATTCGCCCCCAAGGCAAGCACCTCGGGGAGCAGTTCCAAACGAGCCAAAGTGTCCCTCAAATCATCGACGCGATAAGGCCTCGCACGAACGTCCGCATGAAGAAAAATGGTGTTTAAAACACAACACACCGACCTGTTGGCAGGATTGGCAAACTGACGGGGTAATCTCCGGATTCGTGGCCAAAAAACCTGTTTCCGCGGCCAGACATGGCCGCATTAACCGCTCCTGAGGAGCCAATCATACCCCGTCCGCACACTAGCGCGGCCGGAAGCAGAATCCACTTCGCCACCATGGCGGGTGGGGAACGGATGAATTCAGACGATTTTGAGCTGTGCATCTATGTATATGTACACGCGTGTTTTACCTGTGCCCCCCCAGCAAAATGCGGCCGCCGTGGCCGGGAATCGAACTCTCGAGCTATAGAAACAGCACCGCTAAACAACCATTGCTAGTAAAACATTTCAGAGCACCTACAGTACTAGTGTATTGAAACATGGAGTAAAATATCTCAGCAGACAAACGTTTTCCAGAAACACTCGTGTGGCGTCGCCAAGATTATTGTCAACAAAGGTGATGGTGATTCTGATGTAAGAATACCAGCTATTATTACGCTGACATGACGAAAACAGAAGACGTGGGAATCTAACGTGTGTGCTCTACTTTATCTTAAATTTTCACATTTCAGTCCATGAGTGCTGTAAACGTACACTAGATGCTCCGTCAGATGGCCCGCTGTCAGATGCACTCAACGAAATATGATGAACAAATTTTCGTCACCGTCTAAGAAATAAATAAATGACCGGCCCGGGCCCGGGTCGGGCTCGTGGTGTCAGCTATATATGTGGACGATACACTGGTTTACTTTGTTTCCTTCATTTCTTGACCCGCAATAGTTTGGCTGTTCTTTTTGTGTATCAATCATAAATGTGTTCTCGTTAGCCCGTTAAACCGTCCTATTTTTTTTAGCACACGACATCGGATTGATACAGAGTGCAGAGGGAAGGTAAGAGTAACTAATTTCACCCTGAGCATGGATGGCGGTAACTAATTTCACCCTGAGCATGGATGGCGGTAATTCCAAAGTCACACAAACACGCAACGAGCAGTTTTCATTAGACTACTGACCTTGAAAATTGTACAACATTTGCTAACTAGTCTGCTCGAAGTGCACACCCAAGTAATGAAACGTATGGATTTAAAGTGTAAGCCATGTTTAAATTTTGAAAGTGATGCATATTCAATGATAAGACTTTTATATGCTTGCGGTCAAAATCATGCTTTGAAGGGACCGCTACTGTGGTGGTGACCACGTGCTAATGTCTAACACATCAGGACGTTCGTTTTCCAACGCATCACGGAGTAGGGCGCGATGCTCTTCACACCTGTAGCCTCAGGAGTTGTCTTTTTTCGCACATAGCAAGTACCGCGCAACCGTATAAGCTCCGCATTAAAAACAGGGCGGAGAAATTGTGCCGCGACCTCTCAGAGGTGCAGTAGCCCCGAATTACCAGTAGCGGCGGAAACAGGAGAACGACGCAGGGGACACATCTGCGTCTTGCCCTCGGGCACGCCATATTAGCCTACAGAGCATGAAGGATAAATTAAGCAGAGCTTAAACACTTCGCCAGGTGCTTCTGGATCTTTTCAAACTTGATGCACGCATCATCATATTTTTTATGCTCACACGCGCGTATGTTTAGCAGAATTCAGAAAACCGTGATGGCCGCCGATGGAGACCCGTTTTTGAAGTAAAATACGCGATGAAACATACCAAGCCGCTGTGTGTAGATATCGGTTTCGTCTGATACAAAAATTTCTTCATTTGAGAACGCCCGCACACGTGGAACTACGCGTAAAACACCCAAAAGCAATCCGTCCGCAGGGGGTTCAGGCTGAGGCGGGCTACGGCGGAGCGTCTGCTGCGGAGCTAGATGGAGCGGCGCCGCCATGTGGCAGCGGGCGAAGGAGTGGAGACACCGGCAGTATGGGCGCGGGCGGAGAGTTTGAAAACTGAAGCTATCCTAGTAACGTTGCATAGCCCCTAGCAAGAGATGCTTTGCATCTACTAAGCTCGGAAACCCAAGCGACGAACAAACCTCGTTTTGACCCATTCGGCCTCTTCCCCAAAAAGTTCCATCAATACTAAGGAAAAATCGCAATATCCTTCGAAAAGTAAAAGCCCAAAAAGAACATTTCCAGAGCCGCCCCACGGTGTTTATAGACGGAGCAAAAATTTGGCCGACGTTCTTACCGAATTCAGCATTAGCCGGCCCCAGACTACTGGTTGCATGCCCTGCAACAAACCACGGCGTAAGGTATGCCAACAAATTCACCAAACAGCGCGCCGAGAGCACGGCTTCAAACTATTATGGTAATGTAAAAGGGAACTTTAACTGTGACTCTGCCAACGTCGTATACCTGCTGGAATGCACCCTCTGCGGCAAATAATACATCGGCCAGACTGAAATACCCTTCCATTTGAGGTTTAACAATCACCGGTTTCATGCAAAAGCCTGCCCCTCTTTGTGAACTATCAAGTCATGTTAACACTCCTGGTCTTTCTTTTGAACAGCTGAAAGCCGGAATTCGTGAATCTAGTTTTAAAACGCTTCACATTCGCGAGGTTCGGGAGTCCTACCTTACCTACAAGTTTAACTCCGTGTCGTTTGGCATAACTGAAAATTATGGGAAACTGACGTGTCTTACCTCCGATTAAAATTTCGGCTTTCGCCTTCTCCTTGCCTCTCTCCTTGTTATTCATATGTTTGAATTCTGCTCTTCTCAGGATAGCGTTATGCCTGTTGATTTATTTCCCCCGATAATATTCTCCCATGAATGGACGACCCCCAGTATACAGTTGTTGTTGCGTACTTGAACCGCGTTGTTTAGCACAGTGGCTTCAATCAACGAAATCTGACCAGCAAGTCTGGACGTTATGGTCTGGGTAGAAGGCTCCGGTACCATTGTTAGCTATGATACCCTGACCTTGTAATTTATTTGTGCACGCAAGCGTGTGTGATTGCTTTCCCCTCCCTTTCCTTTTTCGTATCCTTGTTTTTAAATTCATTGCTGAGCGCCTCCGCGTTCCAGGAGGCCACCGTGTTCTGACCAGATGTTTACCTCCAGGTGCGCGTCACGCGAGTACACCTGTATTTGGGTATCTTTCTTTTCAAGACCTGTTTTACCCTGTCTGTTTTATTTCTGCTTTTTGCTCTCTGTGTAAAACTGTACACTCATTTCCTGTCGAAACTCCCTGTCTGACTGCTTTTGGGCGCGCTACCCTTTCCTCCCGCCCCCTGAATCCAATTAGAGTATCCTCTAATGTTTCATTCACGTGACTCTGATTCCTAGAACGTATGTGTATGACCAGATGTGCGCCATATGCATGCATTGGCATATCTTCCCTTTCAACCCTGTTGCCACGGGCACTGAAAGTTGCAATGTTCCTGCTAAATGGATTTTTTTTGTTCTTCTTTCTCATGTTCGAACCACGTGACTCTGATTTCTTTGTTTTCTCCCATCTTCCACTTATCTCTCTTTTTCGCTGCCCTCCAATCATGATCCCATTGTAGGAACTCTTCCTTCCCCTTCTGTGCCCCCTCCCTTGCTACATTACCTCTATATAACATTAAAACCACCTTATTTTGTACTCTGAAAAAAAAGGAGGTTCTCTTTCAGAAACGTCAGTAAGCTTTTATGTTGTAATTTTTTATCCTGTGTTTCTGAATTTACTTTACTTTTTCTCTCCCTCTTTGTGAGTTTTTGTTGCCAGACTATTATATATATATATATATATATATATATATATATATATATATATATATATATATATATGTGTGTGTGTGTGTGTGTGTGTGTGCGTGTGTGCATGTGTGCGTGTGTGTGTGTGTGTGTGTGAAGGGTGTGCCAGCTATCATGCACCAACATTTAAAAAAAGACAGTCCTGGCGTTACTCGAACAAAGCCTAGTGCCTAATGTTTGCGGTACTGTGGAGAAGCGGACAGTATTTTTTTCGTTAATGAGATTTAATGAAATATTTGTAATTAATTATCTAACTCTAGAAGTACTGTCTACCACTAAAGTGTTAATGAGGCACTTGTAGGTGCCCACGAGGGGTGTCTAACGGCGGCATCTCAAGCGACGAACTAATTGCGTACTTATTTATTCTGACTGATAAAGAAAACCCGCGAAATATGAAATACCACGTGACGGTGCTCGGGAGCCCATCGTAATCCAACCCCCAAATATGTTGATTGAAAGCAACTGCTTCGCATGTCACCCGCCCGAAGAGACAGCGGATCACCTTGTTAATGGCGTGCATGGAAGAAGAAGCAACAGAAAGTTTCGCAAGGCGCGTATGACAGTTCAGCCACAAACTCTATCGCCTTTCCTTCTGTCTTTGTATTGTTTATTTTATTCTGGCTAACTCAGACGCAGCCTGTTTGAGGAAGTTGCTTTACGTTGCGCGTGGGAGTGTCGTCATGCGGTATTTTTTATATTACGCGAGTTTTCTTTATTAGTCAGAATAAATGAGCACGCAATCAGTTCGTCGCTGAAAATACGGCAATTTGATGCCCCGCGTGCGTACCACGGTGGCTTTTTCTTTTGTTTTCTCTCACAACCACAGGATAGTTCGGTGGGAATAGGGCATGTTGGCTGTGCCGGCATTCATCTAGCGCTCAACACTGCCTTTTGTGTGCCTATTCCATAGCTACCGGCATTGCCACGAGGTCTCGCGGTGCCTGTGTGTACATATTACTGGACGAATATAGGCGCGTCTCTGCAGCTCACAGCGAAGCAATAATGGTTACACGAACTCCCGACAACTTTTCGCGCATGTTTTAAATGTTTGAAGAAACGGACAGCCCGAAACATATCGAATCCGCGCCATCTTCTCACAGGCAGTCGTGGAAGAATCCGCCAGCTGCGATCACTGGATTTGTCAGTGTAATGTCACTTCCGGCAGGCCGTAATGGCCACCTTTTTTCCAGTTTCGGTTTGAAAGGGCGTTTTAGATCTTCGTTTACGATGCAGCGACGTATATTTTGCCTTCCAAATTTTGCAGGTAGCAAATTTGGAGGAGTACTGACACCAAATTTAGAGGCCTAAAGAACGATATAATTGGCTTCAGTAGTTTGTAAAGATACCCCATACAACTTTTTGCAGCGACCCCAGGCTCAAAACGCATAGAAAATCATTTTTTTCCCCTGTCCGTGAGCTACCACAAATCTGAAGCAGTAGCGAAATCGCTGGGTGTGACGTCCGACTAACCGGCATTTGCGTCCGATTCAGCATGACATCATAGAGTTGTTTCCGGAACCGGAAACGATAGCCTGCGCTGCTCTTGTGGGCGGTCTCGCTTCGATAGGAGGCTTGGATGCGATACCGCTGTGAGCACGGATTCTAATCTGCGCAGTTGACGTTTTGGGCGGTTTTGCTCATCAATTCGCGCTTGCTGTTTTCTTGCGCGTGTCTGTTGCGAAGACTGTGAGGTGCCTGAGCGGGCCGTGCGCGTCGCCGAGCTACGTGCGGAGCCTGAAGTTGACGCAGGAGTTCGGGCGTTTCCAGTCACATTTGCGCCTCCGTACAAATTTGCGTCCTGTGCCTGGTGCCGTGCCCACAGATCATTGCCCAACCTCCAGCGTTGTGGGTCGTCGTTGTCGCTGCCCGTGTCGGTTCCGTCGTCGCCCTTCTCCGAGTCGCTGCTGGCCAGCGGGTCGAATTAAAAATGACTCGCCGCTACTGCCACAGCAACATTTAAAAATACGGTGGAAACGACTCATTCGATTCTGACGATTCAGACATGACTGTGAGAGCAAGTGTGAACCGCGTGCAATCCGTAGCATATGATGCGGCGAAGGTCCCTGACGTCACGGGTGAGACCGTGACGTCAGACTGGCCCGCTTGCAGGCTGGCCTTCGAACGGTCATTTTCCCGCGTGGTGAACGAATTTGAAACTGGTTTCAATAAACTTGCTATAATTAATTCTAATTAATTCTATGTGGGAGGCGGGAGCTTTCGGTTCGACTTTCCTAATTACTGGGCAACTATGTATTTTTTACAGCATAAAAACTGAAAGCGAGAAATTTAGTGACAGTACTCCCTTAAGGTAATACTGCCGAAAATAGTGCATTTAAGGCGTCAAAAATGTGGTTCCTGTTGGCATTTAAAGTCATTGGAACTAGGAGAGTACTTACATCAGCAGGCGGAGTGCGGGAAACTACGGGGCGTTATCAAGAGATTTGGTCTAGCGCTGTGGGCGCGTCGTCTGCTTCTCGTAAATCGCCGCTCGCGCATGTGAGAGCTTTTCGATACCTGGAGACTTAGACCTTCTCGGCATTTCCTTTGAGAATTTCGTGTAATTTACGAAGCAATTAGAAACAGGTTAAAAACCGCATTGTTTTTTTTAAGGTATATATATTTATACAAAGGGCAACTATGAGAATTTCCGGTGCGCCGTAAACTCACCGCAACGTCATGCACCGTAATGTCGCGAGCTGTTGGTTTCTCAAGCACTCAAAATTGCACGCATTGTTTGGTTGAGCATCATCTCAACCACAAGCTGGTCGTTTTTACCGAATGCTGCCAAAAAATATCATCCCAGCACTTCTATCCAAACAGTTTTTTAACATGCCCGGATGGGTAGGGCGCGTATTAACGAATATCTACGTTATAAGTATGCGCCATTGGCTTAACGTTGAATTTCTTTCCGAGTTTCCAAGCTAGATGATGCTCACAAAAAAGTGAACACAAAAGCAGAGCAAATGTAACCTAAAGTTAAAATGAGTTTTAGTGTTCAAAGCAATAAAACACTGATATCCACCACAGGCACTCTTATTGACATGATCCATGCTACAAAGCCTCGACTATCCGCACGCTCTGTAACAAAACAATGATCGATGTGAGGCGAGGGAGACGGCGTCCGCATTTTCCATCCGCGCATAGGTAGGAAAAGCAAGGGTAAATGAACCGCAAATAAAACCGTATGTCCGGTTTATTTAGCCTCCATCGCAATACATTCCCAGTTACTTACATTATATTTAAATAGCGAACAAAATTTCCATCAGCACTCACCGCATGATTCTTTTGGTCTGCTTATGTTCTCTGCGCGCATTCTGTAAACTATAGTAGTTCGCCTCATTAGACTTATGCTCTGTGGGCCTTCGAATGCACTGCCGCTTTCATCACGCCGCTCCCGAGTTTTAACGTAGCGGCATTTTAAGTTTCTTATCTAAGTACACTCACCGGCAAATTATGCGTTTGCGTTAATTTTAGGCACGCACTGGGATGCCAGCAATACAAAAAAGGACAGGAGACGAATGAGAAATATCAAAAAAGTAAAATAGTTGAGAGGTTCTTCATTGAGCCTCCAGCAAAACTGGCGTAAACTGCGTAATCGACTACGTACAAAAACACGTAGTGTTTCGCGGCTGTGTACGCAAAACCGTCCCGTTTCGTCAGTAAAAGCCATCTCGGTTAACGCCATGTCAATAGAAAAATAAACAATAGTGAAGCCCTTTTCTCGCACAGAGTGGTATCTCCAGCGGGGAAAAATTTGTCCCATCGAAACCTGTGTGGAATCCTCGCTTTTCCACTTGGATTTGAAAAAAAAGTTCCTATTAAGACTTCGTTGTGTTGCTGCAGCCAAAAGCATACTGGCATTAGGTAACCGTTTACTTTGCGTTGTAGCGCACAAAGTAACGAAAAAAGGGAAAACACAACTTTCCTGATGGAGGCGAAAAGCGACGCGCCAGCGTGTTCGAGATTTCGGCGGGAGTTAAAAGCCCCCATATGCTGAAAATTATTCCTGAGCCTTCCATTACGGCGTGTCCTATCACCCCTGTAGTTTCGTCGCGTTAAACCCCTAAATCAATCAAATCAATCAAGAAAAAAAGAACGCATGAAAGCTAGGATGATCTGCGATATCATCACGGTCTTAGCTGCCGCTCGCAGGGAGAACCGAGCTGTTTTACCGAATATGGTCGTCCCCGAACACGTGACCGAAATGGACTAATGGTGCCTCATAATTGCGCTGCCGCAGTAAGGAAAAGAACGGCACTCTCCAAGTTCCTGAGCATTAGGGATTGTGCGCTTGCAGCGCCGTCTGAGATCACTTCCAAAGCCCGTTAGAGAGCTTTCGGACGGAACTCTAGACAACGTGATTTCATCTGTCTCGGCGCAGACAAAAGGTCGCAACCATAGTTACTGAATATATACCAGTTGTGAAACTCCCCGTAGCCCCCACGTATCAAAAGCCGGTCTTGGGTTGACCCCCTGCGCCGGGGCAAGAATGGGGCAAGTTGACTAGTCTGTCGTCTGTCGGCAGAACATTCAAG